>NC_139224.1:10731246-11078128 GCF_055691185.1 Crinia signifera | reverse complement strand
TACCTGCAGCACAGATACGTGGCTGGCCGTAGCGGACGTGCTGTACGCTGAGCTGTCCTTATACATAGCCTTCCAGCCTGAGAAGCAGCAGGTGCAGAGAGTGTGACACAGGAACCAGATGGTGCGCTCTCTTCGGAACCCAACCACACACAGCTGAAACCTCACACGAGGAGATCTCAGTTCCATGTTCCTGCAGGTGACATTGCAGCCCTCCTAGTACTGATTATGTCGCTATGGAAATAAGAATAATTCCATGAAATGAGTTTGTAGAATCTCCGTCTTGGGTGGAAGAAGCAGCCTCTGGCCTCAGATCTATAAGCAAACTTACTGAGGAACTTTTTGGCTTGTTTAATGGTATCTGTTGCCAGATGTCTAGCAGAGTCTGGTTCACAGTGCCCTCGTAAGCCTTAATGAGCTGATTTATCGGTTTGGCCCCTTGCTCTGCTGTTGGACTTCAGGTCCAAGCATACCTAGTTCATGGGCTCCCAACAGGCTGCCTGGTTCCTCTCTATTAAGAAGCAGACACAGAAGAGGTAACCCCTTATCAAGTGGGGTGGACTTTAAAAAGCAGATAAGTCTCTTCTTGATACCCTATAATGTCTAATATCCCTCATCTCCTCTAGAACTCTATACAGGACTTATATACCATGGACTTCTGGTCCCTGTATTTGAGCAGAATATTTGCCTGCACATGACATTGCCAACCTAGAAAGTCTGTCCTGTAGGTTCCTTTCTTGTAGTGCTCAATCTGTAGAGCTGCATCTTCCGAAACCCGGGCAGTTCCTCTTCCCTGCTTGGGCTGTCGCTCTCTGCTGGGGTGCTCCTAACAGCTTGGTCTGTACTTCAGCACCGGTATACAGACCAGACTGTGCTAGAAGCATTACAGCAGAAAGACACACCAGGCAGGGAAGAGGAACTGCACGTTTTGAAAGATGCTGGGTGCTAGAATGATTGTATGAATTGTAGGCACCACAAGATGCTGATTGAGTTAGCGGTGCTATGTTTTCTCTCTGCAGGTTATGGGTAACGCCACAGAGTTCCAGAAAGCCGTACGCCTGGTGATCGACACCGTTTCTTTTGACAAAGATTCCACCGTGCAAGTGTTTGAGGCAAACATCCGGTAACTGTTCTAAGCCTGGGATGTCTTAATTGGGGTCTGGGGGACTGTACATATGTATTCGTTCCAGCTAACCAGTCACCTCTCTCCTTCAGGATTCTAGGCAGTCTGCTGTCTGCGCACATCATCCTCACGGACGCCAAGCAGCCGTTTGGGAACATGACTGTGTATGGGTACGATAATGAACTCTTACAGATGGCGCATGACTTGGCTGTCCGACTCCTTCCTGCCTTTGAGAACACCAGGACGGGGATGCCGTACCCGCGGGTATGTGGCCTAAGATAATAGCAGCTGTTATTACTGTGGTGTAGTGAGAGAGCGATGGAGAGAGAACACTGCTCCAGTAACATCCAGTTACCGTATCGCGGTGTTCTCCGTCACCAACATGTCCGTATAAATGTGACGGCAGCACAGGCTGTAGGTTAGGCCTTACCCCATGTACCGGCTGCAGGCAGCAGGTTACCTCTGCCTTACCCCATGTATTTGCTGCAGGCAGCAGGTTACCTCTGCCTTACCCCATGTACCGGCTGCAGGCAGCAGGTTACCTCTGCCTTACCCCATGTACCGGCTGCAGGCAGCAGGTTACCTCTGCCTTACCCCATGTATTTGCTGCAGGCAGCAGGTTACCTCTGCCTTACCCCATGTATTTGCTGCAGGCAGCAGGTTACCTCTGCCTTACCCCATGTACAGGCAGCAGGTTACCTCTGCCTTACCCCATGTGCAGGCAGCAGGTTACCTCTGCCTTACCCCATGTACCACTGACTGTCCCACAAACAGGCACCACCAGGCCCAAGGGCCACTTAGGTGCACAGGGACTCACATACTCCATTATTTAGGAAATAGTCAGTTCTTCACTGTTTCGCTATCATCTGAACTACACACATACCAGTGCGGTTATACTCCTTCCCTCTCCCTTCTTCCTACCTATATAACCCATGTACCGGCAGGTTACCTCTGCCTTACCCCATGTACCAGCTGCAGGCAGCAGGTTACCTCTGCCTTACCCCATGTACCGGCTGGAGGCAGTAGGTTACCTCTGCCTTACCCCATCTACCAGCTGGATAACCACCTTCCCGTACCAGGGCGGCACGTAAATGTGTGTCGGAGCCCTTTGTACACTGAGTTGGACTTGAGCCCTGATTCTGGTTCATACGCAATTGGGCATACATTTTTATGCACATGTGCAGCCGCTTTGAGCGGACGAGGTGAATTATTTATTCACCAGCCATTCGCACCTAGCAGTGCCCCCCCCCCCCCCTTCATTTTAGAGGCAGATGATGACATCCATGGTCCCCATTCTAAGCTTCCTCTCACCTCTGCAGGTAAATCTGAAGAAGGGAGTCCCACCGGACAGCCTGAATGAGACCTGCACAGCTGGGGCCGGCTCGCTCTTGGTGGAGTTTGGCATCCTCAGCAGGCTTCTCGGAGACTCCACATTTGAATGGGTGGCTCGTCGCGCTGTGCAAGCCCTGTGGGGTCTACGGAACAATATCACCGGTCTCCTGGGTAGGGATGGTTCCGGGGGGAACGGTGCCTGAACCCTGACGGAGGCTGCGGTTACTCACCATCTCTTCCTCCTTACACAGGTAACGTGGTGGATATACAGACGGGGCAGTGGGTCGGGAAGCAGAGTGGGCTTGGAGCTGGCCTGGACTCTTTCTACGAGTACCTGCTGAAGTCCTACATCTTGTTTGGAGAAGAGGAAGATCTGCACATGTTCAATGAGGCTTATAGGAGCATTCAGAGCCACCTGCGGAGAGGGTACGCTGCTTACTGGGGTTCAGGGGTGCAAGGAAATCTAATGACAATGTTCCATCACCAGAGTTTGAGTTTTTGATACAGTCCAGCTTTGGGGGGTATTCAATCCCAGCTGCCATTTCCGAGAGCATGGAGGGCAGTTTCTGACCAAACAGATTCGACTTTAAAACAAGTAAGACCTGTTTTGTCGGAAATGGCCCAGATTGTAATTCACAGGGGCGTTTAAGCCAAAACCTCAGACTTTCCGTCACTTGACAGAGAAACTGACACGGCCTGGGATTCCGACAGTTGGAATCCCAGATTCAATATCCACCTTTATCCGAGTGTTCTTGTCTGGGCTACGAGGTGTTAGTACAGCAGTGTGCAGTCTAGGTGCTGATCAGTGCAGAGGGCTCTTATACATTTTGATGGTCAACATTTCTAAAGGGTTTTATCTGTACAGCTTCTGTAGCGATACATCGCACATAAAACTTCACCCTTCCAATATAAAATCTGCCCTCCTCTACAATCAGCCCTCGGGACTAGGGACAGCCACCGCGCAGTGTTCCTCCTCATGCGCCTGCTATTTGCCGGTTTGAGCTGTAACTTCCTCCGACACTGGGTCTGTTTCATGTCGCTGTGTCCTGTGCGCAGGTTTAGGAGACTTGTTTGCTCTGAGATCTGGGTTCAGTCCAAGGCAGAAGCTGGCGTGTTGCGCAGATGCGGTTAACGAGCGATGTTGGGTACATTGGTAATTGCACACCTGAGAATATACAATGTACCACAGGCTGTATCTGACGTTAGCTGTTAATCATTTTAATCTGTTCTTCCAGCAGAAGATCCTTCGTTGTGTATATTATATACTAGTAGCTGGAATAGTTTATACTGTGGCAGTGACAATGCTGCTGGCAGTATATGTATGCAGTTACCGTGTAGTGCAGTGGTGTCAAACCAGCTGTTGTGGAACTACACATCCCAGCATGCCCTGCCACAGATTTTATATAATGGTTTGCTAAAGCTGTGGCAGGGCATTCTGGTACGTGTAGTTCCACAACAGCTGCAGGGCCAATGGTTTGACACCACTGGTGTAGTGGCTATGTGCTGTAACGGGATAGTGTGCATCAGAATACCACACGTATGACCTCTGTGTACACGTATGACTCTACACAATCTGATGGTCGTGTGCAAATTCAGACAAAACACATTTTCCACTGTTGATGTCTATTGATCATATGCTTCAATAATGCATTGCAGCCGGGGGAGTGCCCTGCGTGTCTGTTATTCACACCCATGTTCCCTTATCGGTGACTGTTTATGTTCTTACTGCCACTACATTAACACCTCAATATTGTTAAGTTGTATTGTAGATTATGCATGTGACAGTAGGTCTTCAAACCATTGCAAGTGTCATAAATCACAAATACTCCTGTATATTCCCTAAATGGAATACATGGGGATAGTCAGCGGGTGAGAATCCTTTCTTGCTTGGTAAGTATACACTTCCCCTAACCAACTAATCCTGCCTAGCTCTGACCCGCCTCTAGTTCATAGAAACTAAGTTACTGCAGAAGGTCATCACGTCACACGTGTAGTCAGCAGACAGCACATACATGGCAGCATTGTGGAGGCACAACATGATGGGAGGAGTCTAATATACCATAATCCATCACGTCACACGTGTAGTCAGCAGACAGCACATACATGGCAGCATTGTGGAGGCACAGAGTGATGGGAGGAGTCTAATATACCATAACCCATCACATCACACGTGTAGTCAGCAGACAGCACATACATGGCAGCATTGTATAGACACTAAATGATGGGAGGAGTCTAATATACCATAACCCCTTACATCACACGTGTAGTCAGCAGACAGCACATACATGGCAGCATTGTGGAGGCACAGAGTGATGGGAGGAGTCCAATATACCATAACCCATCACATCACACGTGTAGTCAACAGACAGCACATACATGGCAGCATTGTGGAGGCACAGAGTGATGGGAGGAGTCTAATATACCATAACCCATCACATCACACGTGTAGTCAGCAGACAGCACATACATGGCAGCATTGTGGGGGCACAGAGTGATGGGAGGAGTCTGATATACCATAACCCATCACATCACATGTGTAGTCAGCAGACAGCACATACAGCATTGTGGAGGCAGAGTGATGGGAGGAGTCTGATATACCATAACCCATCACATCACAGGTGTAGTCAGCAGACAGCACATACATGGCAGCATTGTGGAGGCAGAGAGTGATGGGAGGAGTCTAATATACCATAACCCATCACATCACACGTGTAGTCAGCAGACAGCACGTACATGGCAGCACTGTGGGGGCACAGAGTGATGGGAGGAGTCTGATATACCATAATAACCCATCACATCACACGTGTAGTCAGCAGACAGCACATACATGGCAGCATTGTGGGGGCACAGAGTGATGGGAGGAGTCTGATATACCATAACCCATCACATCACAGGTGTAGTCAGCAGACAGCACATACATGGCATCATTGTGGGGGCACAGAGTGATGGGAGGAGTCTAATATACCATAACCCATCACATCACACGTGTAGTCAGCAGACAGCACATACATGGCAGCATTGTGGGGGCACAGAGTGATGGGAGGAGTCTGATATACCATAACCCAACCCATCACATCACATGTGTAGTCAGCAGACAGCACATACAGCATTGTGGAGGCAGAGTGATGGGAGGAGTCTGATATACCATAACCCATCACATCACAGGTGTAGTCAGCAGACAGCACATACATGGCAGCATTGTGGAGGCAGAGAGTGATGGGAGGAGTCTAATATACCATAACCCATCACATCACACGTGTAGTCAGCAGACAGCACGTACATGGCAGCACTGTGGGGGCACAGAGTGATGGGAGGAGTCTGATATACCATAACCCAGTGCTGGGCAATTGCGGCCCTCCAGATGTTGAGGAACTACACATCCCAGGATGCTTTGCATTAGTTTTGCTATGTGGCCATGCTGAAACTGATGCAAGGCATGCTGGGATGTGTAGTTCCTCAACATCTGGAGGGCTGCAATTGCCCAGCCCTGCCATAACCCATCACATCACATGTGTAGTCAGCAGGCAGCACATACATGGCAGCATTGTGGGGGCACAGTGATGGGAGGAGTCTGATATACCATAATAACCCATCACATCACACGTGTAGTCAGCAGGCAGCACATACATGGCAGCATTGTGGGGGCACCGAGTGATGGGAGGAGTCTAATATACCATAACCCATCACATCACACGTGTAGTCAGCAGACAGCACATACATGGCAGCACTGTGGAGGCACAGAGTGATGGGAGGAGCCTGATATACCATACCCCATCACATCACATGTGTAGTCAGCAGACAGCACATACATGGCAGCATTGTGGAGGCACAGAGTGATGGGAGGAGTCTAATATACCATAACCCATCACATCACATGTGTAGTCAGCAGACAGCACATACAGCATTGTGGAGGCAGTGATGGGAGGAGTCTGATATACCATAACCCATCACATCACAGGTGTAGTCAGCAGACAGCACATACATGGCAGCATTGTGGAGGCACAGAGTGATGGGAGGAGTCTAATATACCATAACCCATCACATCACATGTGTAGTCAGCAGACAGCACATACAGCATTGTGGAGGCAGTGATGGGAGGAGTCTGATATACCATAACCCATCACATCACACGTGTAGTCAGCAGACAGCACATACATGGCAGCATTGTGGGGGCACAGAGTGATGGGAGGAGTCTGATAAACCATAACCCATCACATCACACGTGTAGTCAGCAGACAGCACATACATGGCAGCATTGTGGGGGCACCGAGTGATGGGAGGAGTCTAATATACCATAACCCATCACATCACACGTGTAGTCAGCAGACAGCACATACATGGCAGCATTGTGGAGGCACAGAGTGATGGGAGGAGTCTGATATACCATAACCCATTACATCACATGTGTAGTCAGCAGACAGCACATACATGGCAGCATTGTGGGGGCACAGAGTGATGGGAGGAGTCTAATATACCATAACCCATCACATCACATGTGTAGTCAGCAGACAGCACATACAGCATTGTGGAGGCAGAGTGATGGGAGGAGTCTGATATACCATAACCCATCACATCACACGTGTAGTCAGCAGATAGCACATACATGGCAGCATTGTGGGGGCACAGAGTGATGGGAGGAGTCTAATATACCATAACCCATCACATCACACGTGTAGTCAGCAGACAGCACATACATGGCAGCATTGTGGAGGCACAGAGTGATGGGAGGAGTCTGATATACCATAACCCATCACATCACACGTGTAGTCAGCAGACAGCACATACATGGCAGCATTGTGGAGGCACAGAGTGATGGGAGGAGTCTGATATACCATAACCCATCACATCACAGGTGTAGTCAGCAGACAGCACATACATGGCAGCATTGAGGAGGCAGAGAGTGATGGGAGGAGTCTAATATACCATAACCCATCACATCACACGTGTAGTCAGCAGACAGCACGTACATGGCAGCACTGTGGGGGCACAGAGTGATGGGAGGAGTCTGATATACCATAACCCATCACATCACATGTGTAGTCAGCAGGCAGCACATACATGGCAGCATTGTGGGGGCACAGTGATGGGAGGAGTCTGATCTACCATATCACATCACATGTGTAGTCAGCAGACAGCACATACATGGCAGCATTGTGGAGGCACAGAGTGATGGGAGGAGTCTGATATACCATAACACATCACATGTGTAGTCAGCAGACAGCACATACATGGCAGCATTGTGGAGGCACAGAGTGATGGGAGGAGTCTAATATACCATAACCCATCACATCACACGTGTAGTCAGCAGACAGCACATACATGGCAGCATTGTGGAGGCACAGAGTGATGGGAGGAGTCTAATATACCATAACCCATCACATCACACGTGTAGTCAGCAGACAGCACATACATGGCAGCATTGTGGAGGCACAGAGTGATGGGAGGAGTCTAATATACCATAACCCATCACATCACACGTGTAGTCAGCAGACAGCACATACATGGCAGCATTGTGGAGGCACAGGGTGATGGGAGGAGTCTGATATACCATAACCCATCACATCACAGGTGTAGGCAGCAGACAGCACATACATGGCAGCATTGTGGAGGCACAGAGTGATGGGAGGAGTCTGATATACCATAACCCATCACATCACACGTGTAGGCAGCAGACAGCACATACATGGCAGCATTGTGGAGGCACAGAGTGATGGGAGGAGTCTGATATACCATAACCCATCACATCACACGTGTAGGCAGCAGACAGCACATACATGGCAGCATTGTGGAGGCACAGAGTGATGGGAGGAGTCTGATATACCATAACCCATCACATCACACGTGTAGTCAGCAGACAGCACATACATGGCAGCATTGTGGAGGCACAGAGTGATGGGAGGAGTCTAATATACCATAACCCATCACATCACAGGTGTAGTCAGCAGACAGCACATACATGGCAGCATTGTGGAGGCACAGGGTGATGGGAGGAGTCTGATATACCATAACCCATCACATCACAGGTGTAGTCAGCAGACAGCACATACAGCATTGTGGAGGCACAGAGTGATGGGAGGAGTCTAATCTAACAGACAATAAAACAGATTTTCCAGACTCCTAAAATCACTGACTGAGATTAGAAAAGTCATCCTCCTGATGGTCAGCAACATGGAGTTGTGGTCAGGACCCACAGTTTGAGAACCGCTGGTATAGACCATGCTCTGATGGGACTTTGCCTGGTGTCTGTCACGTGTAGTACATACTAACGTGGATAATGTCACTATGAACCAATGCAGATAATGACTTTCTTCCTATTGCTGCAGACGGGAAGCGTGTAACGAGGGCGAGGGGGACCCACCACTGTATGTCAACGTCAATATGTTCAATGGGCAGATCATGAACACGTGGATAGATTCTCTTCAGGCTTTCTTTCCAGGCCTACAGGTACCAGCCCACCCGCCCATGTGCCCGCTGCTTGTACGGCTCCTATAGAACTGCCCGGCAGTAAGACTGTTTCCTCCATGCAGGTCCTGAAGGGAGACGTGGAGGACGCCATCTGTCTGCATGCCTTCTATTATGCCATCTGGAAGAGGTACGGCGCACTGCCAGAGAGGTACAACTGGCAACTGCAGGCACCGGACGTCTCCTTCTACCCTCTCAGACCGGAACTGGTGGAGTCCACCTACCTCTTATATCAGGTCAGTCCTTTCTGCTGCTTCTATCATGTCTATCATGTCTAGTGCTGGTCTCAGGGGAGGTGTGGCTAATGACAGAGAAGTGGGAGGGGGGCGTTGCCCGGCACGGGGTAATGGGAGGGGGCGTTGCCCGTCATGGTGGAGGTGGGAGGGGGCGTTGCCCGGCATGGGGGAATGGGAGGGGGGCGTGCAGTTATGTGCCAAAACTACCCCACCCCTATGATGTCATGTCTATCAATGGCCGTTGTTATCCCTCAAACTATTGCTTTGAGGGGACCATAGTAGTACAGCTCTGGTTTAGATTATGGAGAAGAGAAGGAAAATAATGGTGAAACCGAATTTATGCTTTGTTAATTAGGTGATGTCCTGTAACCAGATTCAAATCTTTTAAGATGTAATGGACCATATACAGGGAAAAAAGTCCAAAACTATACTGGTCTACATATCAATACTGAAATACAGACCATACTGTGCTAGAAGCAGCACAGCAGAGAAGGAACTACACCAGTTTTGAAAAAATGCAGGGTGCTAGAGTGAGCAGTATGGTACAGTGATTGGCTCCTGGCACACCCTAGTGTGTGCGTGTACAGGGGCCGGCTAGATGGGACAAGTGGTTCTTCTCTGCCATCGCATTCTAGGTTCCTGTGACTCACGGGGGTTTGAGCCCAAAGTAGAACACACAGGAAGGTCTGTACTTTACACCAGTGTTACAGGTTAGGGTCTTGTTTCACCTGTGAGAGGTTCTTGTTCCCGCTTACAAACTGACTAGTGAAGAATAGAAAATATTTGTTGTATTATTAACTAGCGCTCGTGACGGCACAGCATAACATTAATGTCTGTGTTACTTCAGGCTCCATCTAGTGGCCACACGCTTGCAAAACACTTGAATTTCCCCCACGTAGAGGTGAGGAGCAGAGTTAACCGTCATTATCTAGGATGTTACTAATAATCAGAATATGGAAATGTGCTGCTTTCATCACCCGCAGGGATTTTATAATAACTTGTTCCAGTTAATCACTGAGTTCTGCTCTGTTGTAGCCCAACTTCCCCTGCACCACCCTGCCCGAATGTCACGGAAATGTTGGGTTCTGATTTCTCTCCCTGCTTTCCCCAAGGCCACGAAGAACCCGTTCTACCTACACGTGGGAATGGACATTCTGCGCAGCCTGGAGAAGCACGCCAAGGCCCGGTGAGTGTAGTGGTGCGGACGCCCATCTCCTCTGCCCCCCCCCCCCCCCCCCCCCCCTTGTCTCTGCTCCCCATGAGACTGACTTTCCTTACTTGCAGGTGTGGTTACGCCACCCTCCACCACGTCATCGACAAGTCCCAGGAGGATCGGATGGAAAGCTTCTTCCTGAGCGAAACGTGCAAATATCTGTTCCTGGTGAGGAAGACCTTACTGACTGGCCTGCTCCTCCTCTGGTACTGTGCTACGGAGGTTACGCCTCTCACCCCGACACCTCACCATTAATGCTATTTTCTCGCCCTTTCAGCTTTTTGATGAGGACAACCCAGTGCACATGACTGGTAACAAATACCTCTTCACGACGGAGGGCCACCTCATCCCACTTGACCCCCGCTTCAGGAACAAAGCCTGGAAGGACCTCTTTTATCCAGACAGCAAACCTGCCACCAGCGCAGAGAAGGTGGCGCAGGGCAAGCTCCGTGCCGCCAACTTAAGCAGCAATGTAAGCCGTGGGCGGGGGTGCGTCTTCCGTCACTGATGCAGAACGCTTATCTGGGGAGGGGGCGAAGAGGGTGGCACTGCCCTCCTGCCATGTGTGGTGCGGTGTATCGGGGGGGAACATACTGTATACAGTAAGGTCTCAGTCCTGCAGCGGGTAGTTAAAAGCCCATCAAAATGTCTGCTATGACAATGCACTTTGAGCTGTGACAGTATTTAGCCCACAAACTCTGAACCCCACCCCCGGTCCCCATATGCTCCTACCTCCAATCTGTCTTCTCACAGCTCCCTATCCCCATATCCAGAAATGTTGAGACAGGTCAGTGTCACTGCAAAAATTGCTTTCACTTTCTATTATGACCTCTTTTAGCACACAAAGGAGTAATTTGGTCCATCAAGTGGACTCTAGTGGTCAGTGCTTCGAGAGAGAGAGAATCAATGGCTCCCTGCGCTTGGCACACTATTCTATTCTCCTCCACACCATAGTGGATGCTAGGGCATGAAATACTGCCTGTCGGCAAAAAATAAGAGTTGACCTAATGCTTGCCAAATTTTCAACCGTGTCAACCTTCGACATGTCGACCCAACTACCATGTTCCGCAGGGCCGCTGTGTCTGATGCAGGTGATCTCAGCCGTGCAAAATCGGTGAGATGTTTCAAGCCGTGGAAAGCGATAGGAGAGCTGCAGCGACCAATCAGCCAGTATCTAGCAGAGGCTTGGAATTGATCACTAGAAGCTGATTGGTTCCTGGGGGCAAATTCTCCACTTTATCTCTCTCCAAGACTCGATGCATTTCCCCTGCATTCCTATTCAGAGATGATAAACGCCAATTGTCTATTTTTCCCCAAGGTCAGTTCCTATTTAATTTTGCATAATTGGTTGGATGCACTCCGCCAGGGGACGTATCTAGCATCACCTGACTTAAAGGTGCCCTCTGCCTTCAACAATTGCTCTTGTAGTTCTGGGTTCTCCTAAATGCTCAGTTCCTCTGTTGCTGGTCCCCAGCATCTATGATATTACTGGTTACAGGCAGGTGACAGGAGCGTTGGGGCGTGGATTCAGAACTGCCGCTAATGCCGCCCATTGGGGAGAGACCAGTAAAGGATGGCATTGCATTTGTATCTTCTGTCGTAACTTGGGGAAAACAAATATTTCTTAAATTGGTAATAAGATAATAAATGTAGTAATCTCCATATTACACCAATAATCTGCTGAAACAATGTAGTAAGCTTGTGTAATACTTATAATCTACAATTAATGTTCATCTGGTCACATGCTTTCACATTGCCTAAACGTTTGAGACCCAGTATTTTGAAACGGTATTTAAAACTGTATATTACCATTTTAAACCCCTTTCACACTGCACATAAATACCGGGTCTCAAGCAGTTTGCAGTGTCAAAGCAGGACAGACAGTAGCTATAAGACAGCGTAGTGCATATGTAATGAGCCGCTCATTACATATGCGCATATGTAATGAATGCAGTGCATACAAATGAGCCACTCATTATATATGTGCATATGTAATGAGCGTCTCAATACATATGCACTGCGCTCTCATAGCTACTGCCTGAGTCCTATATACCGGTTCAGAGCTGTTCACACTGCATAAAAACGGCTCTGAACCGTGTAGGACTCTGCTTTTTACCTGTTTGCAAATACCAGTTATTTGTAACCGGTAAATGCAGACTGGAGCTTTCACACTGCAGCTCTAACCGTTTCAAAAGGCTAAAAAATCTGCAATATACCGGCTAAGAGCTGCAGTGTGAAAAGGGTATCATTGGTCCAGTAGTCAATAACAGAAGTGGCGTATACATCCTGCATCATAGTAATGTAAACTCCTTTTTTTTTTTTCGGAACGAACTGTCCCAATTTTCGGCTAGGGGTAATTACAGACCTTTTTGGTTACACCTTTTAGTAAATGAAATCGTTTTGATAGGCAGGACGACAGGCATCTCTGAATTCTGCAGACCAGGTAGTGTCTGATGCACCGTCTGTGATGTATAAGAATACTGATGTCACACTACGGCCTATGGTCCCCTCCTATTACGCATCTTACACCTAAATCCTTTGTCTTGTGTTCAGTGTTACAGGGTCCCTGCGGAGCGACGATATTCTCTGCCGCTGAAGAGCGTCTACATGCGACAGATTGATCAAATGGTTGGGTTACTATAGCAACTGTGATCAGAGACTCTCCCAGAGTTCCTCAGAGTCCCGGTACCCAGATAATATATCAGGGGGTTTCCAAGTGGTGCAAGCGCCTGCTGCTTACTGCCCACTGAGCATTGAACAGACCGGTCTCGGTCCGAGTGCCTGTGAGTGCCACGTAAAGGACTGTAAGGTCCCACAGCTCAGGACCCGTGCAAGGACTTACATACACCTGTTTGTGTCTTCCGAAGCTGCTGCATTCTCCAAAACCATATTCCCCATGACTTATGTTCTACTGATACCACTTGGCCTATAAGCAATGACTGTTTTGTCTCGTTTACTCTTCTGATTGAGGGTGAAACGCGGCGCTGTTTTATGTTTTGTTGTTGCCCTGCCTTAGAGTCCGTTCTAGAACCCAGCAACTTTCAAAGTCCCTGCAGTTCCTCTTTCCTGCCTTAGGTGTCACTGTTTGCTGTTCTACTTCTAGAAGCACCAAAGCAGACAGCGACACCCCAGGCAGGATAACGGAAATGTAGGGACTTTGAAAGGTGCAGTGTGATAGAAGGAATACAACTTGCTTGGCGCCTAAGTTCAAGTTGCCAAATTGCACAAGTCACTGTCTTCTGATATGACGCCGGGATCGTTTTTCGGTGCCTTTAATGACGTTTCTACCATGTTTTTTCCAGAAAGACCTCTTTTTGTTAACCAGCCCCCCGCACCTATTTGAATCCACATCAGGGCTGCCTTAGTCTATTTTTAAGAGAGCCTGGAGTTAAATTATTACACTTTTTATTTTTTTATATAATTTAATGAAAGCTGTGGATAATTAATGTCACGTGCTGGTCAGTGACCTGAGTCTTTTTTTTTTTTTGGACTATACCATCTGTGGGATAACTAGGGGGAGGACGAATGCTCCCATTCATGTGCCTAAGCAGTGATTCAACTCTGCCCTGTCAGGTGTTCTTATAATGAAGTATTCAGGGATTACAGGTTTTATTTTTTAAAGTTTTTTTATTTTAAAACAGAGTCTTATATTAAAATGTTCTGCATTTTCGGAATGTGTGGTTATGATGTTTGGAAAGAGCACAATACCTCCGTGTCCATATATGTGCATCGTCAATCACTAAAGCAGTACTTAGAAGTATTGCAGTTACCTACGCCGGACACAAGATGGCACTGCAGTCACCGTAGGTTTCAGTTTTACATTCTGTAATACTACATGCAGTCAGTGTATATTCCATTCGCATCGCAATGCATGGCCGAGCTATTAGAGGATGCGGTGCTGAGAACATTGCATTACTCCTGCTGTTATATACTATTGATTGTGTTCGATTGCAGTTATTAGAGGTTAGAATGGGATGACAGACCCATTCTATATTATTGCATGTGCGCTTGATGCCATAAACAGCTTGCATCGTGTCCTGGTACTTGTAGTCCGGCACACGCTGTAGGTTATGTGGCTTGTGTGACAATCCTAATTCACTGCACTTAACGCTTTATGCTGCCACAGTGTAACGACAATAGATTCTGCAGCGCCGCAGGAGAGATGAAGATCCCAATAGATGAGTCCGGTTGGGAGAGCGGTCGCCTCATTTGCTTTGCAACGTGCCGTAGCGCTAAGTGACAATTTAGCCCTCGGGCTAATGACGTGTTCAGCAAATCGCGTTATTTTCTATTTATTAATCTGTTCTTTATATAGTCCACGCATATTGTGCATTCAGGGCTGCATTTAGAAATTTTGGGTCCCGGGACGGATATCCAGTGACTTACCGTAACCCGACTCCTGCTCCCCTATCTCCTCTTCCGCTGAGCTGCAGCCCAGTGGTCCCTGATCACAGGTTTCTTCAACAAAATGAGGCTTCTTCAGAGTTAGTTGCCCGAGCCCTTCCAGAGACCGGGGCACGGGACACCTGTACCCACAGCACCCCCTATTCGCGGCCCCGTGTGCATTGCAGTACAGAGACTATAAATGTTTCTTTACATCAGCCCCTATATTAGTGAAGCTTACAACCTGTTCTAGGTTGGCGGGATGGCGTCATCAAGCACCGATTCACAGGACTCTGCTGAAGTACAGCTACTGCTGGTACTTGTCAGGGTAGCTGAGCGGGATGTGTAGGTCTGGGTGGGGGGAGTTTGGCGGGGAGAGGATGTGGAAGATTGGTCCACTTTCTAGTTGGGAGAAGTGTGCCGCCTGATTTTCAGATGTTGGCCGTTCCCTGGAGGTTGGACAGTAGGACTTACAAGCAGGTAATGATCATTCAGTGGTGAAATTGATGTGTTAGAAGGAGGAACAATTGGCAAGTGAAAATATCTGAGGGGCTGTGACCAGGGCTATTGGGGCAGATGGATGATTAGGTTAGAATGCTTTCAAACTGGCAGGTCTGGTGGTGTGGCCCGCTGTGCAGAGGTGAGTACATCCCAAAAGTGGTCTAAGAAGGACAACCGGTGAACCAGCAGCAGGATCATGTGGTGCCCAAGGGCTCCATGAGGTGTGTGTGTGTGTGTGGGGGGAGAACTAGCCCGTCTGGTCCTATACCACGGAGGTGACGGGCTCGGTGAGGTGCATGGGGTGGGAGGACTAGCCTGTCTGGTCCTATACCACGGAGGTGACGGGCTCGGTGAGGTGCATGGGGTGGGAGAACTAGCCTGTCTGGTCCTATACCACGGAGGTGACAGGCTCGGTGAGGTGCATGGGGTGGGAGAACTAGCCTATCTGGTCCTATACCACGGAGGTGACAGGCTCGGTGAGGTGCATGGGGTGGGAGAACTAGCCTGTCTGGTCCTATACCACGGAGGTGACAGGCTCGGTGAGGTGCATGGGGTGGGAGAACTAGCCTATCTGGTCCTATACCACGGAGGTGACGGGCTCGGTGAGGTGCATGGGGTGGGAGAACTAGCCTATCTGGTCCTATACCACAGAGGTGACGGGCTCGGTGAGGTGCATGGGGTGGGAGAACTAGCCTGTCTGGTCCTATACCACGGAGGTGACGGGCTCGGTGAGGTGCTTGGGGTGGGAGAACTAGCCTGTCTGGTCCTATACCACGGAGGTGACGGGCTCGGTGAGGTGCATGGGGTGGGAGAACTAGCCTGTCTGGTCCTATACCACGGAGGTGACGGGCTCGGTGAGGTGCATGGGGTGGGAGAACTAGCCTGTCTGGTCCTATACCACGGAGGTGACGGGCTCGGTGAGGTGCATGGGGTGGGAGAACTAGCCTGTCTGGTCCTATACCACGGAGGTGACGGGCTCGGTGAGGTGCACAGGGTGGGAAGACTAGCCTATCTGGTCCTATACCACGGAGGTGACGGGCTCGGTGAGGTGCATGGGGTGGGAGAACTAGCCTATCTGGTCCTATACCACAGAGGTGACGGGCTCGGTGAGGTGCATGGGGTGGGAGAACTAGCCTATCTGGTCCTATACCACAGAGGTGACGGGCTCGGTGAGGTGCATGGGGTGGGAGAACTAGCCTGTCTGGTCCTATACCACAGAGGTGACGGGCTCGGTGAGGTGCATGGGGTGGGAGAACTAGCCTGTCTGGTCCTATACCACGGAGGTGACGGGCTCGGTGAGGTGCTTGGGGTGGGAGAACTAGCCTGTCTGGTCCTATACCATGGAGGTGACAGGCTCGGTGAGGTGCATGGGGTGGGAAGACTAGCCTATCTGGTCCTATACCACGGAGGTGACGGGCTCGGTGAGGTGCATGGGGTGGGAGAACTAGCCTGTCTGGTCCTATACCACGGAGGTGACGGGCTCGGTGAGGTGCACAGGGTTGGAAGACTAGCCCGTCTGGTCCTATACCACAGAGGAGACGGGCTCGGTGAGGTGCATGGGGTGGGAGAACTAGCCCGTCTGGTCCTATACCACAGAGGAGACGGGCTCGGTGAGGTGCATGGGGTGGGAGAACTAGCCCGTCTGGTCCTATACCACAGAGGAGACGGGCTCGGTGAGGTGCATGGGGTGGGAGAACTAGCCCGTCTGGTCCTATACCACGGAGGTGACAGGCTCGGTGAGGTGCACAGGGTGGGAAGACTAGCCCGTCTGGTCCTATACCACAGAGGTGACGAGCTCGGTGAGGTGCATGGGGTGGGAGAACTAGCCTGTCTGGTCCTATACCACGGAGGTGACGAGCTCGGTGAGGTGCACAGGGTGGGAAGACTAGCCCGTCTGGTCCTATACCACGGAGGTGACGAGCTCGGTGAGGTGCATGGGGTGGGAGAACTAGCCTGTCTGGTCCTATACCACGGAGGTGACGAGCTCGGTGAGGTGCACAGGGTGGGAAGACTAGCCCGTCTGGTCCTATACCACAGAGGTGACAGGCTCGGTGAGGTGCATGGGGTGGGAAGACTAGCCCGTCTGGTCCTATACCACGGAGGTGACGAGCTCGGTGAGGTGCATGGGGTGGGAGAACTAGCCTGTCTGGTCCTATACCACGGAGGTGACGAGCTCGGTGAGGTGCACAGGGTGGGAAGACTAGCCCGTCTGGTCCTATACCACAGAGGAGACGGGCTCAAGGTGCCCATGATGACCTCTGTCGATCGCAAAAAGCGCCTACAATGGGCATGCGGGTTCTAGGACTGGAGCAATGGTAGAAAATGGCCTTGTCTGATCATGTGGATGGCTGGTGTGGCTGCTTCTCTCAGCGGGATAATGTGCCTGGGACACTGTACCCGTTGCTCAGGAATGATCTGAAGAACATGACACAGAGTTTGAGGTGGTGACTTGGCCTCCAAATTCCTCAGACCTCAATCGGATGAAGCTCATGTGCTGTGTCTGAACTATGGAGCCCGCACCTCACACCTTACAGGTTTGGCTGCCAACGTCTTGGTACCAGACACCACAGGACCCCCTCAGAGGGTGTATGAATTCCATACCTCATTGGTGAGGTGCATGAGGGTGACCTACACAATATTAGGCAGGTATTTGTGTTATGGAGGATGGGTGTAGATCCTATCATGTACAATCCACCCTCTACCATGTAACTCACACCAGGCTTTTTACAACTGAGCGTTGTGCCTGCTGGAATTCGGATCATCTCGCCGGTGAATGATGTGTGCAAGTGGCAGATGAGACTGCGCACAAAACAGTGGATGAGCTGAAATTGCTATGATTGCATCACATAGGGGGTAGTGTGTACCCAGCTTAACATGTATATTCCCTGCTAATCCAAGTTTAGTGCCTTAGGGCCCCATTGTTACTGAAACATGCACACGTGGGCCCTGATTACTACCTTATGCTGCGTGCGTAAGCTAGTAATGCAGAAGCCCATTCCTATGACTACTTCAGAGCTTTAGTTACAAAAATGGCTACAAATATAGTTTAAACGTACGCACAGAAGAATACAACTTAAACAAAATAAAAGGGGATGAAAATCACAGATTTGTACCTTCTACACAAGTACTGGTTCTGTTGTGGGGGATTTCACACGAACACCGGGTCGCTTCCAGCCAGCTTGCTGATCCCCAAGAAGTACCACAGTCTTATTGGGAGAGGAGAGTTATGGGCCCCATACATCAGCAATCACAATTTATGGATTTCCAGATCCAGGGATATTTTGGCCAGATAAATGGATTTTACAATCTATCTGACTTTGCCCACACATTACAGATTTATTTCAGTGATCGGCAGATTTTTCCATCTAAAGATTGCATCTTCATATCTGGAAATTGCCCAATCGATTGTCATTTCAGCTGTTCATAATGTAAATAGATGAAGAAGACGAATTGGGAATGCCCACACATATAAAAAAGATCTGCAGATAATACCAGATTATTAAGCATGTTTAAAAACCTGATTAAGCAATCGATTGGCGATTTTGATTGGGATTGCCAAAAGGGGGAGCCAACACATCTAAAATAAATTGTGGCAATCATCTCCATATCTGAAAATTGTCACAATTAATTGCTGATGTATGGGGCCCTTAAGTAACTGATCCTTTGTACATGAACAGAAGATTCCACAAGCTCCTTACAGATTGGAATGCAAAGTCTGTCACAGATCTGTACTGAAGGGGGGAGAACACCCCTAAGCTCTCTCTGGACAATGTTGATCCAACGTTAGATAGGTTGAACTCGATGGACTAATGTCTTTTTTCAGCCTTAATTACTATGTAATTCCCAATCTGGTTCTTTGTAACGTTGTTTGTTCTCTTGTTACGTTTGTGATCCAGTAACTGTTTCAGTAATCTACATTAGAATTTCCCACATTCTGCAATGGCTGCATGCAAATTACAAGACCGCCACTAGATGGCACTAGAGCCCTGCAGAATGGCAAGGTCATTATTAGGCAGCTGTATACAGGCAGCTCTAATACGGTATGTATGTGGGAGAGGATCTTAGTTTAATGAATTAAATTCAGTAAAGCCAGTAATCTACATTTACCATTACACTCCCAGTACACGGCAGTAAAACCACTTCTGTGTGCCCCCACGTATATGTTTGATGGTGCTCGCATCTCTGCGGTGATTACAGTAGGTGGGATTACACTGCCAGTTCATGACTTAGCAGTGAAGCTAAATGACTCGTGACTGAACTGGGCTATATAGTGCAGGAGGACATGGTTATATTCTGATTCTGTATATTGTATGCTAGAGGTGTACTTACAATGTTGTAGCATCATGGGCAGAAGGCACCGAGGCCTAGCTGCAGGGCCGGTGTAGTGCACAAAGGGACGGATTCAGACCTTCTAGCTAAGCAGCGTATATTTGCTGCCCAGAGAGGAGATAAACGCCGCCCTGCCGAATGCATGCCCTCCTGCCCATCCTGTTGAGAACGCTCTGCCGACTGTGGGCACTTCAAAGCATTAACCCCTTCCCGACATTTGACGTACATTTACGTCATGGTCGGGAAGCACTTCCCGACACATGGCGTAAATGTACGTCATGGATTTAAACTGTCACCGCGTCTATAGACGCGGTGACAGTTTCAACATGTCTGCTGTCCCTGACAGCAGACATGTCCGTGCATGCCCAGGGGGGGCTGCGATGCCGCCCCCCCGTCGGCGATCGCTGTGATTGGCTGTTCAGTGTGAACAGCCATTCACAGCGTTTTCCTGTGTCACCGGCGAATAACGTTCGCCGGTGACACGGGATCAGAGGTGATTGGTGCTGTAAAGTACAGCACCAATCACCGCGGGGTGTAAGGGTGACACTGGTGTCACCCCACCTCACCCCGCCCGCCCCCAAAGGCCGTGATTGGTCCGTCGGACCGACGGACCAATCACAGCCAAGGAGGGGGATTTAAACTAACGGTGACTGCACATCAGACGCCATTCCGGTCTGGAATAGCGTGCAGTGCGGTCACCGTGCCCACCTGCCGCCATATACTGACCAGAACCTTGCTCCATACTTACCTGATCGCTGCTTCATCACTGCTTCCTGGATCCTGTTGCTACTTGTGCCTTCCTGTGCTGTGAAATTGTGCTGCTGCAGTGTAATAGCTAGATAGAGAGATAGAGAGAGATAGAGAGAGATAGAGAGAGAGATAGTGTCAGAGAGTGCTATATTTTGTGCTGCTGCAGTGTGATATAGTTATAGATAGATAGAGAGAGAGAGATAGAGAGAGATAGAGAGAGAGAGATAGATAGAGAGGCCTAGTGACAGAGTGCTATATTTTGTGCTGCTGCAGTGTGATAGTTATAGAGAGATAGAGAGAGATAGAGAGAGAGAGATAGAGAGAGATAGTGACAGATTGTGCTATATATTTTTTATATAACTGACTGCTGCCCCCTCCTTTTGTGCTGATCAGTATAAATTAACTGATCAGCAACTTTTTGGGGGCGCAGGTTTTTTTTTATATATAGATATACCTGTCAGTGCTGCTGCTGCAGTGTCATAGAGTGATAGATAGTGAGAGATAGAGAGATAGAGAGAGATAGTGACAGAGAGTGCTAAATTTTGTGTCTGCTGCCCCCGCCTTTTGTGCTGATCACTATATCTGAGGTGATCAGCAACTTTTTTGGGGGTACAGAGGTTTTTTTTTTTTTATATATACCTGTCAGTTGCACTGTCAGTTGCACCAAAGGTTGTGCACCTGCTGCACCTCACTGCTAATCAGTGTCGCATCACTGATCACCTTTTTTTTTTGTGTGTGTGCTGTGGGGTCTTTTTTTAATTTTTTTTTTACACACACTGTGATTTTGTGGGTGTCCTGTGGCCGCTGTGCGCTGATCAGTGACGTACATCACTGATCATCTTTTTCGGCACAGGGTTGATCTATTTTTTTTTTTTTTTTATCAAATTCCTGTTGCCTTTGAGCGCTGTTCAGTGACAGACGTTACTGACCAACATCTGTGCTCAATTTTTGGCGCAGGACCTTTTTTTTTTTTTTTTTAACCCCTTCAATTTTTTATTTTTAACCCCTTCATTTTTTTTTTTTTTATTGGTATAAAGTATTTTTTTTTTTTTCTGCACTACATACACACTACACACTACATACCCCCCGGGTTGAAATAAAGTTTGTACCCCCCCCTACACTATACACGTGTTGAAACATTTCACTACCAGTAACACAAAAATAAAAATGGCATCCCAAATGTCCTCCCAAATGTCCTCCCAAATGTCCTCCCAGTCATCCAGGAGAATGTATTCAGTGGAGGAGGCATATGCCATGCTTGCCTCTGACTCAGACACAGCCAGTGATGCAAGCGGGGAATTTGAAGGATTCGTCTTAAGCTCCTCTTCCTCCTCTGGTGATGAGGGACCCCCTCAAAGACGCCCCGGTAGAGCAGCTGAGACCCCCCCCCCCAACAATTGATCTCGTATGGACCCCACCACCAGACAATTTTGAGCCCCAGGTTCCTGAGTTTTTGGCCATGCCAGGAATCCAATTTGATTCCACAGGTCTCAGAGAAATTGACTTTTTCAAATTATTTTTCTCTGATGATTTTATAAATTTAATGGTGGACCAAACTAATTTATATGCCCAGCAGTTTATTGCTCAAAACCCCACGTCATCATTTGCTAGGTGGACCCCTGTAGATGCAGTAGAGATGATGACGTTTTGGGGTCTGGTGTTTCATATGGGCATAGTAAAAAAGCCAGAAATTAGGCAATATTGGAGTACAGATGTTCTGTACAGTACTCCATTTTACCGTATGGCCATGACCCGGACTCGATTTGAGACAATTCTTAAATTTATACATTACACCGATAATGCACAGTGCCCACCCAGAGATGATCCCACCTTTGACCGGCTATTCAAAGTCAGGCCGGTCATTGATCATTTCAGTGCCAAATTTGAAGAGGTGTACATCCCTGAAAAATTTATTTGTATCGACGAGTCCCTTATACATTTTAAAGGAAGGGTTAAATTCCGCCAGTACCTTCCCAGTAAGAGGGCAAGGTATGGCATAAAAATGTATAAACTGTGTGAAAGCACCTCAGGGTACACCCACAGGTTTAGGGTTTATGAAGGGAAGGATTCAAGAATTGAACCGCCAGAATGCCCCCCTCCCTCGTAGGTGTTAGTGGGAAAATTGTCTGGGATTTAGTGCACCCCTTCCTGGATAAAGGTTATCACCTCTATGTGGATAACTTTTACACTAGCATCCCCCTGTTTAAGGCCCTTGGTTCAAGAGGTACAGCAGCTTGCGGTACTGTGCGCAAGAACCAAAGAGGCCTCCCAAAAACGCACATTGCCCAAGTAATGAGAAGGGGTGAAAGCAGGGGAATATGCAACGAAAATATGTTGTTGGTCAAATATAAGGACAAGAGGGATGTCCTTATACTGACAACAATTCACGGAGACAGTACCACCTCCGTCCCTGTACGAGGTACCAGTACCCACACCTCCAAACCTAATTGTATCCTGGATTACAATAGGTACATGGGCGGAGTGGATCTTTCAGATCAGGTACTGAAGCCGTACAGTGCCCTGCGGAAAACAAAAATCTGGTACAAGAAGGTGGCCGTGTATATCATCCAGATGGCACTGTATAACGCTTACGTGCTATTCCGTTCTACCGGCCAGAGGGGGACATTTATGCACTTTCAAGAGGAAGTCATAAAGGGCCTAATATTTGGGAACCAGCAGGCAGAGGGCCCCAGTACTTCTAGTACTGGCCCCCGTATTGTACCAGGGCAGCATTTTCCTGATGAAATCCCCTCCACTGGAAAAAAGGGCAGGACACAAAAAAGGTGCAAAGTTTGCTATAAAAAGGGAATAAGAAAGCAAACTATTTTCCAGTGTGACACTTGCCCCGACAAACCCGGCCTATGTATAAAGGAGTGTTTTAAAATATACCACACATCTATGGAATATTAGGTTCATAATTTCACCGTGCTTCGGGGGTCTTGCTAATGCCACATAGCACCCACCATTCATTCCACCAGAATCTGAGCCGCAAAATCCAAAAATCACTCCTTCCCTTCTGAGTCCTGCCATGCACCCAACTGGTATTTTTTGGTCACATGTGAGGCATTACCGTACTTGGGAGATATTGGGGCACAGATTTTGGGGTACTTTTTCTCCTTCATTCCTTGTGAAAATGAAAAATTTTGAGCCAGAACTGCATTTTTGTGTAAAAAAATGTAATTTTTCATGTTCACTGCCCAGTTTTATCAAAATTGGTGAAACCCCTGGGGGTTTGAAATGTACACTATACCCCTAGATGAATTCCCTGAGGGGTGTACTTCGCAAAATGGGGTGACTTGTGGGGGGGTTCCACTGTATTGGTGCAACATAGCACCCACCATTCATTCCACCAAAATCTGTGCTGCAAAATCCAAAAATCCCTCCTTCCCTTCTGAGTCCTGCCATGCACCCAACTGGTATTTTTTGTTCACATGTGAGGCATTGCCGTACTCTGGAGAAATTGGGGCACAGATTTTGGGGTGCCTTTTCTCCTTCATACCTTCTGAAAATGAAAAATTTTGAGCCAGAACTGCATTTTTGTGTAAAAGAATTTAATTTTTCATTTTCACTGCCCACTTGTATCAAAATTGGTGAAACCCCTGGGGGTTTGAAATGTACACTATACCCCTAGATGAATTCCCTGAGGGGTGTAGTTTGCAAAATGGGGTCACTTGTGGGGGGGTTCCACTGTATTGGTGCTTTGGGGGTCTTGCTAATGCGACATAGCACCCACCAAAATTCCACCAGAATCTGAGCTGCAAAATCCAAAAATCACTCCTTCCCTTCGGAGACCTGCCATGCACCCAACTGGTATTTTTTGGTCACATGTGAGGCATTGCCGTACTCGGGAGAAATTAAGGCACAGATTTTGGGGTGCTTTTTCTCCTTCATACCTTCTGAAAATGAAAAATTTTGAGCCAGAACTGCATTTTTGTGTAAAAAAATGTAATTTTTCATGTTCACTGCCCACTTGTATCAAAATTGGTGAAACCCCTGGGGGTTTGAAATGTACACTATACCCCTAGATGAATTCCCTGAGGGGTGTAGTTTGCAAAATGGGGTCACTTGTGGGGGGGTTCCACTGTATTGGTGCTTTGGGGGTCTTGCTAATGCGACATAGCACCCACCAAAATTCCACCAGAATCTGAGCTGCAAAATCCAAAAATCACTCCTTCCCTTCGGAGACCTGCCATGCACCCAACTGGTATTTTTTGGTCACATGTGAGGCATTGCCGTACTCGGGAGAAATTGGGGCACAGATTTTGGGGTGCTTTTTCTCCTTCATACCTTCTGAAAATGAAAAATTTTGAGCCAGAACTGCATTTTTGTGTAAAAAAATGTAATTTTTCATGTTCACTGCCCACTTGTATCAAAATTGGTGAAACCCCTGGGGGTTTGAAATGTACACTATACCCCTAGATGAATTCCCTGAGGGGTGTAGTTTGCAAAATGGGGTCACTTGTGGGGGGGTTCCACTGTATTGGTGCTTTGGGGGTCTTGCTAATGCGACATAGCACCCACCAAAATTCCACCAGAATCTGAGCTGCAAAATCCAAAAATCACTCCTTCCCTTCGGAGACCTGCCATGCACCCAACTGGTATTTTTTGGTCACATGTGAGGCATTGCCGTACTCGGGAGAAATTGGGGCACAGATTTTGGGGTGCTTTTTCTCCTTCATACCTTCTGAAAATGAAAAATTTTGAGCCAGAACTGCATTTTTGTGTAAAAAAATGTAATTTTTCATGTTCACTGCCCACTTGTATCAAAATTGGTGAAACCCCTGGGGGTTTGAAATGTACACTATACCCCTAGATGAATTCCCTGAGGGGTGTAGTTTGCAAAATGGGGTCACTTGTGGGGGGGTTCCACTGTCTTGGTGCTTGGGGGGTCTTGCTAATGCGACATAGCACCCACCAAAATTCCACCATAATCTGAGCTGCAAAATCCAAAAATCACTCCTTCCCTTCTGAGTCCTGCCATGCACCCAACTGGTATTTTTTGGTCACATGTGAGGCATTGCCGTACTCGGGAGAAATTGGGGCACAGATTTTGGGGTGCTTTTTCTCCTTCATACCTTCTGAAAATGAAAAATTTTGAGCCAGAACTGAATTTTTGTGTAAAAAAATGTAATTTTTCATTTTCACTGCCCAATTGTATCAAAATTGGTGAAACCCCTGGGGTTTGAAATGTACACTATACCCCTAGATGAATTCCCTGAGGGGTGTAGTTTGCAAAATGGGGTCACTTGTGGGGGGGTTCCACTGTATTGGTGCTTTGGGGGTCTTGCTAATGCGACATAGCACCCACCAAAATTCCACCAGAATCTGAGCTGCAAAATCCAAAAATCACTCCTTCCCTTCTGAGTCCTGCCATGCACCCAACTGGTATTTTTTGTTCACATGTGAGGCATTGCCGTACTCGGGAGAAATTGGGGCACAGATTTTGGGGTGCTTTTTCTCCTTCATACCTTCTGAAAATGAAAAATTTTGAGCCAGAACTGCATTTTTGTGTAAAAAAATGTAATTTTTCATTTTCACTGCCCACTTGTATCAAAATTGGTGAAACCCCTGGGGGTTTGAAATGTACACTATACCCCTAGATGAATTCCCTGAGGGGTGTAGTTTGCAAAATGGGGTCACTTGTGGGGGGGTTCCACTGTATTGGTGCTTGGGGGGTCTTGCTAATGCGACATAGCACCCACCAAAATTCCACCAGAATCTGAGCTGCAAAATCCAAAAATCACTCCTTCCCTTCTGAGTCCTGCCATGCACCCAACTGGTATTTTTTGGTCACATGTGAGGCATTGCGGTACTCGGGAGAAATTGGGGCACAGATTTTGGGGTGCTTTGTCTCCTTCATTCCTTGTGAAAATGAAAAATTTTGAGCCAGAACTGCATTTTTGTGTAAAAAATGTAATTTTTCATTTTCACTGCCCAGTTGTACCACAATTGGTGAAACCCCTGGGGGTTTGAAATGTACACTATACCCCTAGATGAATTCCCTGAGGGGTGTAGTTTGCAAAATGGGGTCACTTGTGGGGGGGTTCCACTGTATTGGTGCTTGGGGGGTCTTGCTAATGCGACATAGCACCCACCAAAATTCCACCAGAATCTGAGCTGCAAAATCCAAAAATCACTCCTTCCCTTCTGAGTCCTGCCATGCACCCAACTGGTATTTTTTGGTCACATGTGAGGCATTGCGGTACTCGGGAGAAATTGGGGCACAGATTTTGGGGTGCTTTGTCTCCTTCATTCCTTGTGAAAATGAAAAATTTTGAGCCAGAACTGCATTTTTGTGTAAAAATTAATTTTTCATTTTCACTGCCCAGTTGTACCACAATTGGTGAAACCCCTGGGGGTTTGAAATGTACACTATACCCCTAGATGAATTCCCTGAGGGGTGTAGTTTGCAAAATGGGGTAACTTGTGGGGGGGTTCCTAAATTTTAGCATCTTATGGTGCCTAGAAACCTACATGGTGCCTAAAAAATAATCTCATAAAAAGGAGGCTCCAAAATCAAGTAGGTGCTCCTTCTATTATGAAGCCTGTGGTTTGGTCAACGTGCACACTAGGGCCACATATAGGATATTTTTGAAAACAAAAGAATTGGGGGAATCAATTTTTAGTCACATTTCTCTAGTAAAATGTACTGTGTTCCTTAGAAAAATGTATTAAAATTGCAAATCTGCAAAAAAAATGAAATTTTGAAATTTCACCTACACTTTGTTTTAATTCCTGTGAAACACCTAAAGGGTTAACAAACTTCCAAAATGCTGTTTTGAATACTGTGAGGGGTGCAGTTTTTGAAATGGCATCATTTATGGGGGTGTCTCACATACAAGTCCCTCAA
Organism: Crinia signifera; assembly: GCF_055691185.1. Taxonomy (NCBI): domain Eukaryota; kingdom Metazoa; phylum Chordata; class Amphibia; order Anura; family Myobatrachidae; genus Crinia; species Crinia signifera. The sequence continues at coordinate 11,050,952 of NC_139224.1, read as the reverse complement.
AGTCATATCAGAACTGAACTGGTCCCTAAAAAAATCAGTGTTTGAAATTTTCTTGAAAATTTGAGAATTTGCTATTCATATTGTAAGCCTCCTAGTGTCCAAAAAAATTAAAAGGAAGTTGAAATAATGATGGAAACATAAAGTAGACATATGGTCTATGTTAGTTATTAACTATTTTGAGTGGTATGATTATTTGTCTCACAAGCAGAAAATTTAACATTTTGCAAATCGCTAAATTTTCCATTTTTTCACGACATTTTGGTATTTTTCACAAAAAAACACAGACTGTATCGACCCAAATTTACCACTAATTTGAAGTACAATGTGTCACGAAAAAACAATCTCAAAATCACTGGGATAAGTAAAAGCAAAAAAAAGTTATCCCCACTTAAGTGAGACATGTCAGATTTGAAAAAAATGGCTCTGTCAGGAACGCAAAAACTAGCTCTGTCAGGAAGGGGTTAAGCGGGGCTGTGATGGTCAATGAGGGGGTGCCAGGTATAGGGTCCTGTCTAGCTCTGAGAGTATGCTGCTGCTGGAAGCCAGGTTACAGGAAGCCTTGTTCTGTCAAACCCTGGGACTCCGCACCCAGCAGTCCCCCCTTGATGGCGGCTCTGTCGGAGGCTATTCCATGACGTGTGCAGTCAATGAATCGTTACCCAACTTTGGCGCTGTGGACAGAATGTGCGGTGCACTTTCCCATTGTAACGGACTCTGACTAACGTTGGCTTCGCCGTGACTCACTTCTGCTTTGAGTCCGTTGTGATGTTTACTGTAGCAGGGAGAACACATCCAATACAATGGTGACCAGTGGGAACACTCATTACATACAGGTCGCTCGGTCACACAGGATGGATATGTGAACATGCTTCACAATGAGGACACAGTACAAAGATTCCTGTGGGCTAATAACCAGCGTTGTTTCCCTGTGCCTTTGTGTGCGGAGATAATTACATATTAGCCCCCAGTATCGCTTCTGTAGATGCCTGTGATGAGCAGCAATGTGTTACCATCCCCCATAACCATTCGCATGACCTGTATTAACGTTCATTGTTTATCTGCCACTGACACAAACTCAAAGCAGCCATTTCATAGACCGAAGCAATATTTAGCCACAAACGAGTGGCATCATTGAGGCTTGAGGCACAACATGCCTCAGTTGGGTGTTTAGTGTCCAATGGAGCGATAGGATGTGGTTTTGTGCATATTAGGCAGGTGCACATCAGGGACGTAACCAGGGCTGTTGCTAAGGTGTTCAGTGCTTACAGGAAACTATACATTTGTACCTTCACATACATTACAAAGGGAAAGCACATGCCGGAAGTTTGGGGTGTGGTCTCACAAGGAAGGGGTGTGAAAACACAATAGTACCCCTATTTTAAATTATGCCATACAGTAGCAAAATCTTATTGACATTACACCTCATGTGATGCCCTTGATTCACATTAAACCACATACTTGTGCCCCTTATACACAATATACTACAAAGTAGTGACTCTTACACCTAATGCCCACAGTAGCATATCTGCCTACACACATAGGGGGTTATTCTGCTTGGTGCGGTGGGACCGTACGCGGTCGGATCGGGTTTTTTTTCAATCTGCGCATGCGTAGCTTTCGCTATGCGCATGTGCGGTGACCTCACACCGCTCACGGACGGGTCTCTCCGTGCGAAAAAACCTGTCCGCAAGAGTACGGTCATTGTGGGCGGCATCAGGGTGTTTTTAGGGGAGCGGCCGGAATAATGAGGAAAACTGGGCATACACAGGGGTGTGCACCAAAAATGTACGGTGCTACAACCGCTCGATCGGCGAACGCTCCGTTCATTTTGGGCCAAAAACAGGCGGACGCCAACGATACCTCCAGACCACCCCTAGAGATACCGCATGAGAGCGGACGCCTGGGTCTGATAATTAACGCTGATGACTAGTCAAACACATACACCTGAATGTAATAAGCAATGCTGCAGCCTATTAAGTGAAAACCATTATTTCACTACCTGCAAGCCACACATAGGCCACAAACACATTGGAAGCTTATCTTTCTACACTTCTCTACATGTAAAGGTTGGTTTCATTTTAGGTAAGATTCATTCTAAGACCTGCTTACATATGTCCAGGTAGTTAGGTTATAACCATCTACACCCATTCAGAAAGTGTTTTTGTATACTATAAAAAGCAGGACACTCAATTCACAGGAGTCGACATGTGTCAACTTTTTCACTGTAACACAAACATACCAGTTTTTTTGTTAGGAAAAAGACACATAAACCACGTCTAATAGCGACAAGGATGTTTTTGGACTCAATTTCTACTTGCACTGTGGCGTACGCTCAGATATACGGAAGGTGTCGGTGGGAAAACGGACGAGACCCGTCCGTACACGGTGGCGTACGCTCTGTTGTACGCCAGTTATCGGTGTCTAATAGGAGATCCGTCCATGCACGGTGGCGTACGCTCAAGTGTACGCCACTCCCCTTTGTCGGTCTTTGTGGCCGTCCGTATGCGAATGTTTTGTATGTGGACTTTCGCTCACCATCCGCGTACGGTGAAACGGACCGTACGTACGTTTCGCCGCACCAACCAGAATAAGGCCCATAATGCCCACAGTATTAGTGCCTTGTACACACAAAATAGTCACACATACCTCCCAACTGTCACGATTTTAGAGGGACAGTCCCGATTTTCGGGTCCTGTCCCGCTGTCCCACCCGCGGCAGGCATTGTCCCGCTGCGGGGGGTGGCAGTTGGGAGACCCCCCAATCTAGTAGAATAGACGCTGAGCGCATGCGCACAGCGTCTATTCTCGTATGAAAATGAGGTTGCGGCTAATTAGCATAAGCCGCACCCTCATTTGCATACACCCCGCCCCCTATTTCCTCCGGACAGAAGTTGGGAGGTATGGTCACACTAGTAGCAGCACCAACACACATAATGCCCACAGTAGTAGCAACGCTTATACACATAATGCCCACAGTAATAACGCCACTTACAATGCACACAGTAGTAGCCGCTTATACACATAATGCCCACAGTAATAGCACCACTTACGCACAATGCCCACAGTAGTAGCACCGCTTATACACATAATGCCCACAGTAATAGCGCCACTTACAATGCACACAGTAGTAGCCGCTTATACACATAATGCCTACAGTAATAGCGCCACTTACAATGCACACAGTAGTAGCACCACTCACACATAATGCCCAAAGTAATAGCACCACTTACGCACAATGCCCACAGAGGTAGTGCTGCTTATGCACCTAATGTTCAGCCCTGGTACAGTAGGTGCAGATGGTGCCCAGCTGAGAGGTGCGGATGGGGGCCGCTGTCTTCCTACTCTACTCCCATAGCACACAATGGCTGTCTCGGCTACACGCAGGCAATGGTCTATGTATAAATGAATTGCGTCTTTGCCTGCTGGTTACGGGCGTTATTAGTGGAGCTGTGTTAATCTGTTCATCACGTTGTTCCACAGGGTTCCACAGCCCCGGAAAATGGCCATGTTTTATGTACACATGAATATCTAGCAGCAGCCTCAATGCGCTGATGACCGGTGATCTATATAAACAGATGATCAGCTAATCACAGCTAGGCCGGCGCGCTGTATATCACTGCCAGCAAGGTAATGGGCAGCAGGACGGTATATGGTTCATGGCGGAATATAAGCCATAAATCCATTGCCGGCACATTCTAGGTCCTTATGTGATGTAGCAAAAGGAAAGCTTCACTGAAAGCAAACACAACAAAACTGCAAGCGGAGCAGTCCGTCCTCATATCGGCTTCTTCCGTTACCCCACAGCACGCTCCACCTGCGCCATCATGTGCTCATACTACAGGTGGCAAACAATCCTCCCAGACTTACTAACAAAAAGGCACGACCAACGCTATTCATAATCTTAGTACATAGCCTAAAAGTGCAAGGATTCAGCTGGTTTTGAATATGAGGTATTTGTGTATTATCACGGCGCCCATGATTGCAGATCGAATCGTGTGCAAATCGCATGTAATATCGCATACGATGCGATCTGCGATACGATTTAGCACACCATGCGTACAATGAGCCCAAAGCTTGGCGAGTGCAGTGAGCCCCGCGGGGGGACACGGAATACACATCAAGTAATTTGCTGTGCTCGCCACGCTTCGGCCTCATTTTAAGTGTCCCCTCGCGGGGATCACTGTGCTCGCCACGCTTTGGGCTTGTATGCAAATTGATACAGGGGGAGCAGCCTGCGGTGTCTTGTTATTATACAGGGGGAGAAGCCTGTGGTGTCATTTTGATACATGGGGAGCAGCCTGTGGGGTCCTGTTATTATACAGGGGGAGCAGCCTGCGGGGTCCTTTTATTATAAAGAGGGAGCAGCCTGTGTGGTCCTGTTACAATAAAGAGGGAGCAGCCTGTGGGGTTATGTTGGTATTATTATTATTATTATACAGGGTGAGCAGCCTGAGGGTGCATATATAATAATGTAATAGTGTGGCAGGGGGGGGGGGGGGGGGCACTGTGGCACCTAGGTAAACCGCTGAGTACACCCCAGTAATAGCACACCACTACAGATCCTCTTGAATACATAGGGGGCAGATAGCGTTAAAGCAGGCTTTCCCAATAACGGCCCTCAAGGCACACCAACAGTGCAGGTTTTAGTGATATCCAGGCTTGAGCATAGGCGAATCTAGGGGGTGGTCCGGGGGTGCACAGGACCACCCATTAGCCCATTTTGTAGCTGAGGGATGGGGCTTTCCAACGAGCCCAGCCGCATGTCTCTAGCCCCCTGGGAACCAGAGATACTGCCAGGCAAAGCTGGAACATTTTCCCTATAGGATAACATGGGACCCGCTAATTCCGACCCCCACCCAGTTCAACGGCTGCCAGTTCCCCCTTCGGCATCACTGAAGATCGAGGTTGATCTCAGTCGAACCCAAATTGCTGGGCCTTCAATCTGATACCAGGCTGGATCCATATGGGTTAATTGGTTCCAGGGATATTGAGGTTAAAAAGTTTTTTTTTTTTTTTTTTACATTTCTTAAATGTAATTTCATGACTGTTTATGTTCTTTGAGGGCAGATTTCTCTGGAACCAAACAGCCCAGTTTCACGGGACCAAAATCATTCGAAGCCAACTCAAAAGTTCTTAAATATGATACTGGTCTCATGTAAATGGGTCAGTTGGTTCCGAAGTTATAGCTGGATGGTTTAAGGGGGGTAGGGAGAGGGGAGTGGTTGTCTCTCCCCCTCACACCAGAAAATGCAGAGACTAGGCTGGTGTATTAGGGGTCAGCCTGGGTATGTCCCTGCATGATCCTGGGACCATATTCCCAGGTAAATCTCTGCATTTTTTTGTTGTGAAAGGGGTATTATTTCAAACAGCCGTGACCTGCAGTGCTCTGAATACAGCCGGGCAGCCCCCTGCTCTCTGCCCAGCTGTCAATGACTGTCACCCCTGCAGTAAGTGGCACTTTTGGGGGCATTGCTTAAGAGAAGCTACAAGTGGCAGTATGTGGGGGCATTATGCATAATGTGTGGCTTAATGTGTAAGGGGCATTATGTGTGCAGCATCATGTGTAAGGAGCATTATGTGTGCAGCATCATGTGTAATGGGTACTATGGTGCATGGCATCATGTGTAATGGGTACTGTGGTGCGCGGCATCATGTGTAATGGGTACTATGGTGTGCGGCATCATGTGTAATGGGTACTAGCAATTCATCAAGCAAGAACCCCCTAGCAATGAGCACGTAGGTAAGCAGCACTTATGTGGCAAATATGTAATGGGCATTATGGTTTGTTATATAGTATGTAATGGGCATCATGATGTGTGGCACAATGTGTAATGGGCATTATGGTGTGTGGCCTTATGTGTAATTGGCATTACGGCGTGTGGCTTTATGTGTAATGGGCATTACTGTGTATGCTGTAAAGTGTATTACCACACCCCTTTTTATGAGGCCACGCCCCCCTGTTGTTATGTCTAGATCTGGGACCACCCATTACCATAATTCTAGATTCGCCTATGGGCTTGAGCTCAGGTGACTTAATTAGTATCTGAGTGATTGTGATTAAACCATCTGTGCTGAAGCCTGGATATCACTAAATCCTGCACTGTTGGTGTGCCTTGAGGAACGTGGTTGGGAATTCCAGCGTTAAAGGCAACATTATTTGCAGAGTGCACCCTGCGTGCATAAGAAGTAAGCTCCGCAACCTCCCCTCCCCCCCCCCATCTCCACTTGTGAATGGAGCAGAGTAACTGGACATAACTCAGATCCTGTATACTCTGTATACTCACTGACGCACCGGCCCCTTTAATTTGCTGCAGGTCATTAATGCTGATATTAGTGGGTGTTCTGAACTTTAGTGGGAGCGGAAGGATTGAAAAAAAAAAAAAAAACTTAAAATGCGTCGCAGAGTCTGGGGACCGGGCTGAATAATTAAACACATACATTACACTTCTAAGCATTCATAAAGCTGGTTAGCTCTGCACATTTATGTCCATGCTGCAGCATTAAACACGCAGGTTATTGGGATTTGTGGTTCTCATTAATGGGAAAAAGATTTTCTTTCACAGTCATTCAGCCTCTTCCTACTAAACGCAGACAGCGCTGTGTAATCGTGTCCTGGCCTGACAACACAGGGGAGGGGGACCGAGCAGAGAGGCTTGCACTCTAATTGGCTGGAATGAGCTGTCAGAGGGAAGTGTCTGGTTAATAAGTCACTGAATGCAGCTTATCTGCCCAATATAAATGTTATTTGTGAAGCCCAGAGACATAGGGGATAAAATGCTCTCGTTATCGGAGATACACTTAGCTGTAGCATTATTACACTCATATTAGTTATTACCATTCCTATTAGAGCGATGTTGGGGTATCTTTGGGGTGCTGATTGACAATATAACGCCGGCTTATTTAGATTGGCTGTAATGTTAGAGATACACAAACAAGAAGCAAGAAAGAACACAATAGACAATGCACTGAACCACTACTCTGTCAACTTCCAGGGGTCGACCCCTTATACTGAGGTGGAATGTTCTAGAATCTTCTTATCCCCTATAATGCTCTGGTAGATTCCTATATGCACGCGGTATGGCTTAGTTCTTTTTGAATTGAAGGCAACCAATATCTCAAAAACTATTCCCGAAAAAATACTGAATTTGAATTAAGCACCCCCCAACATACCCTAAATTTGGCCAGTTACCCATGGCAACTGAACATAGTTTATTTATTTATTTACCACCTGGAAATATAATATAACACCGTGGGCCTTATTTTAGTTCACTCTTTCTGACCAAATCCTTCGATGGACAAAACCATGTGCACTGCAGGGGGGCAGATGTAACATGTGCAGAGAGAATTAGATTTGGGTGAGTTATTTGTTTCTGTGCAGGGTAAATACTGGCTGCTTTATTTTTACACTGCATTATAGATCTCACTTTGAAGTAAAACCTCACCCAAATCTAATTCTCTCTGCACATGTTACAACTGCCCCCCTGCAGTGCACATGGTTTTGTCCATCTAAGAAGGATTTTGTCAGAAAGAGTGAACTAGAATAAGGCCCCCGATGACCATCAATGTTTTTGACTTTCAATGGTCATCCATTTTCTTTGACTGACTGGCCCATGAGCCAATCAGAACGTGGGGGTGTGGATTCTATGCTCAGTGTCCTTGCACCTTTGGTAGAATAATTAAACTCTCTATTTGGTTATGAATGTCTGTGTGTGCGTGTGTACATGTGGTAGGGAATATAGATTGTAAGCTCCACTGGGGCAGGGACTGATGTGAGTGTTGAAATATTCTCTGTACAGCGCTGCGGAATATGTGTGCGCTATGTAAATAACTGGTAATATATATGATTCATCAATGGTCAATAGCCATCACTATCTGAAAAAGTAGATAAAGGTGCTCTGGCCTGAAGAGCTTACACTCTTACCTTGGTGGTGGGGGAGATGGTATCCTGGCCACCGCTCATCCATTTGTCTCATCATTTTTACACCATCTTTTTAGTCAGGGACCAAAGATGGTGGCCGATGTACCAATGTTTCTGAGTCGCAGCTAATGCGCCACTATCCCGGACACCACCAGCGATCACAGGTTGTGTGCAAATATCTGCCCTGATTTGGAATCATATGCGATCACTTGCTTCTCTTATACGTGTTAACCTCAGTGCCGCCCTGTTTGCCAGCCTGTAACGCCCATTTAGCTGTTCGCAAGAAGCGTCAGAGTTATGGCGTGTACACACGTTAGATGTGCCTTAAGATCCTATCCACGATCTGGTCAGATAGGATCGTGGATAGGATCTTAAGGCACATCTGATTTGCATCCTATCTTGACTATACAGTGCAGATCTGCACTATATAGACAAGGCAGCCAAGACTTTCTGGCTTCCTATACGTGAACGCGCATCGGGATCGGATTGGGATCGCAAGGGTTAAAACCCTTGCGATCTGCATCCGATGTTGATCCGATGCCAATCCGATGTTGACTATATCGTCAACATCGGAAAGGAAATCGGACCGTGTGTACACAGCATAACTGTACGTATGACTCATATGACCTTGTATTGGCTCTATGGGTCAGATTTATTAAGCTCAATGAAGTGAGAAACTGTCTGGTTTTTATCACATGCCAATCCGCTCCTACCTGTGAAGTTACAGGCTTGGTTTGAAACATGACAGGTAGTTGCTGATTGGACGGTGATAAAAAACAGACACTTTATCACTTCACAGAGCTTGATAAATCTGCCCCTATGTTCTGTATGTTGGCTGTGGTGGATGTGCAGTTTGGTGATAACAGCCTGATGCTGCCACATACGGACTTGCGTATAAGGCCCAAATGCCTTCTATCTTCTGCTTGCTCCATCATTCTGAAGCAATAAAGACTGCGCTAGTGATGACGCTAGTGACGAGTGCAGTGACGACAGGAGGGATTCCGGAGGTTACCCTACCCCTACCGTGCAGTCTACCGCACATTCATATAGAGTCTCCGCAACTGCGATATACCAGAAGTCTTCAGCTCAAGATCTATGGGCAAATCCGGCCTAGAGTACAGCTCTGGGGAGGAGAGAGGTAAAGTGCAGCAGTGGGCAATTGCCTTGATTGCCCCTACCTGGATCATCCACTGGTTTCTATTCTGAACTGAACTGACCTTACCACTTAGAGGGTAGATCTACTAATCCTTAGAGCAGGGCTGGGCAACACCGGCCCTCCAGATGTTGATGAACTACACATCCCAGCATGCCTTGCATTAGTTTCAGCATGGCCACATAGCAAAACTAATGCAAAGCATCCTGGGATGTGTAGTTCATTAACATCTGGAGGGCCGGTGTTGCCCAGCCCTGCCTTAGAGAGTGATAAACTGGAGAGAGATACAGTGCCAACCAATCTGCTCCTGTCATTTTTCAAGCACAGACTTTAACATGGAATTTAGGAGGTGATTGGTGCTACTTTATCTCTTTCTACTTACCATTACTTACTACTTACTAATTCCCATTTTATTCCTTTTAATAAATATATTCTACTGTATCTAAAAACCTAAACACAATATTTAAGTATTATATGTGTACATCATTTTGTATTTCTGTGTCCTAGTATATATGGTACTTGTATATTATCCGGGCGCCCGATTTTTTCATTGCACGTAAAAAAATCGCGTTGCATCGCATACAATCATATTGCATGCGATGCGACGCGATTGGACCCGATTTTTAATTGCACAGGCACCCAGATGCCTGATTCTTATGTTAAATGCCCCCCCCCAGACCTGATTTTTGATTGTACACCCACCCTGATGAGTGATTACTATGTGAAATGCCCCCCCCCAGTATCAATGCAAACCCGAAGCGTAGCGAGCGCAGCTAGCCCGCGTCCCTTGACCTTTTCATACCCCCACTATCCACGTCGGCGTGGAGTTGATTTTATATAGTGTGGTGAGCGGAATACATGTGAAGTAATACGCGTCCCCTCGCTGCGCTCGCCACGCTTCGGGCTCGGTGGCTCGCTGTGCTCGCCACACTAAATAAAATCAACTTGCCGGCGTGGATAGTGGGGGTATGAAAAGGTCGGAGGACGCGTACCGCTGCGCTCGCCACGCTTCGGGTTGGCGTTGATACTGGGGTGGCGTTAACAATGGGGGGGGAGGGCATTTCACATAGTAATCACCCATCAGGGTGGGTGTACACTTAAAAATCGGGTATGGGGGTGCATTTAACATTGTACTCAGGCATCAGGGTGCCTGTACAATGTATTATCGGATATAATCGCGTCGCATCGCATCGCATGCCACTAGTTAAGACATGTGATGCAACGCGATATTAAAATTGTACACTCCTCCCAGGAAAGGCACAAAATCGGGTACAATCGCATCGCATCGCATGCCTTAAGTAGTGGTATGCGATGCGATGTATCGGGCGCCCGGATAATACACAAGTACTATATATATATATATATATATATATATATATATATATATATATATATATATATATATATATACATACACACTCTATAATAATAACAACAACCGGTGCATATTTTGATGGATTTAATTTGTTAGTGTCCTCTCATATTAGTTAAGCTGAGATAATTGCTTGTTTAATAATTTTTTGGTCTGAGAATTAATAGCTACAATCATACATTAATCTTTAAGGGATTATGAAGCCCATCAGGATTTGACTGACAAGCTCAGTCCAATGTGACATTTACTACAGAAGCACTTTGTAGTCTGTCTGACTGATGTCTGGAGATGGGATATTATACACAAGTAACTATAATGCCTGTACGGATTAGCTGTCTGCTCTTCCGGTCACAATTAACTGACTAATTTCGCCGGTTGCCGTCAACTTTTAATTTGTTCTGATAATAATTAGTTATTTTGCCCAGAGTCACCTTAGAAACTTTATATTACATTGAAATAATTAGCAATGAACATTAAACTTCATGTGGAACTGTCACCAAGTACTTTAATTTTCTTCTAATAAACTAATAGTATTAGGATAACATTGTATGTAAATTCTATGTAAACCAAAGGAAGGAGAGAGGCTGGTCAGAGATCCAGGTAGAGAGATTGGCCCAGATTTCTGTTATAAGGCAGTCAGTCCTGTGCCTCTTTTTATCCCCTGGAAATATTACTATTTGTGTTAATGTATTTTGGAGAATTCTGTTGTATCCCTTTACCATATTGGAATAATCCTGCATTTTCTATATCCTGCAATCTCCTGCCAATTATATAAACTTTTACTGCCTGAAGTTTTAAAACCTGGTGGCATCCTAAGTACCGGTGTATGTATAACAATATATCAAACTAAGGGAACAACACGGGTGGTTGTTATAGATTGAAGACCCTCCCTAGTGGCTCTAGGGGTCTTATGTAATTGTGCAGGAAATTCCTAACATATATATTCAATGGAAATCATCATATTGCAAGTGTTTCGACTAGAGATTTGGACACAAGCAACTTTAACCATGTTGAACTGAACCAAAACTTCATTCTTTCTTTTGTGCGTTCTTTGGCAAGTGATAGTCACTCCTTACCTAATTGTGTGGCCATCTGTTGTAAAATAAAGTACTGGCTGTAGTAATGCATTTTCATCTTCTACTAGTGAAAGAGGTCACATGGGAAGTGTAAGGAATCGGGCAAAGAATATAAAAATGTTTGATATTCTTAAAGATTTTATCATAAATGGAAAATGGCTCAGACCATGGCCGCTTCTTGCCATTAATTGTCCTGCTACCAATCTTACAAGTGCTAGAATGCAAAGTGCAAAAGAAAGTGACCAAACCAATCATGAATCCACTGTAACCACCCATGACTACCTAACAAGTCTATCAGTGTCACCTCCAACCAATCCCAGACTGTGGTGAAAAAACAGCCCTGGCATTTAAAGCACACAAGCCAATCTAAGAAAAAGGATACAATATCCTCCTTGTTGCTCCTCAGGCAGCTCCCAGCCTCCCTAAGTAAGCAGAGTGTGAAGTCATAGCATCACATTGAATCTTATATCCATCTTGCCAAGCAGTGCTCCAGGTGGCCATTGCTTGACCAGGCCTCCAAATAACTCATCCTCTGACTACCTAATGGGCTGGTCCATCAGGTCATTGTCTCATCTGGCAAATGTATCTATTAGTCTATAAAATAACAGACACTGATTGGTTGCTATAGGACACCCCCCCCCCCCTTTCTCTTAATCAAAATAAGTTTTGATTGATTTCCTTCTCAGACTGAAGGAGGCATTGGACAGTCACATCAATCCAGATTAAAGTGTGAAGGAACCCATGAGTCTAACGTGTGAGTCTGATGTCAAACATGCTGACTGTCGCTCTGTATATTTCTCAGCCACTGGGACTGTAAATATGACTAGAGGCGCTCTAGATATTGAGGATGTTTATGAGGGAGTTGCCAGAGTGCCACAGGATAAGTTTACACCAATGATGAGTTGGACTGGACCAAGACTACCAATGACGACTGCATTGGACTGGATCAAAGCTACCAATGATGAGAGCACTGGCTGGACCAATATTACCAATGATATCAATGAGTTAGGCTTGACAAATACCACCTATGATTAGTGCTTTGGACTGGACTAAGACTATGAATAATGAGTGCTTTGGACTGGACCAAGACTATGAATAATGAGTGCACCGGGCTGGACCAAGACTACCAATGTTGAAAACATTGGACTGCACCAAGACTACTAATGATGAGTGCTTTGAACTGGACCAAGACTACCAAAAGGGGGGCTTTGGACTGAATTAAGATTACCACTGATGAGAGTGTTGGACTTGAACGAGACTACCAATGATGATTGCTTTGGACTGGATGAAGATTACCTCTGAGGAGTGCGTTGGAATGGAATAAGACTACCAATGTTGAGTGTGTTGGACTTTATTATGATTACCAATGATGAGTGCATTGGACTGGACCAAGACTACAATGATGAGTGCATTGGACTGGACCAAGACTACAATGATGAGTACATTGGACTGGACCAAGACTACAATGATGAGTACATTGGACTGGACGAAGACTACAATGATGAGCGCATTGGACTGGACCAAGACTACAATGATGAGTGCATTGGACTGGACCAAGACTACAATGATGAGTACATTGGACTGGACCAAGACTACAATGATGAGTGCATTGGACTGGACCAAGACTACAATGATGAGTACATTGGACTGGACCAAGACTACAATAATGAGTGCATTGGACTGGACCAAGACTACAATGATGAGTGCATTGGACTGGACCAAGACTTCCATTTTTGAGTACATTGGACTGGACTAATTGGCCATATCAACTTTTTCTTTGTGTTGATCTCTTGTCAGTGTCAACCTAGTGTATGCCAACCTTTTGGGGTTGACCTATTTACTTTTGACCTAGCCACTGTCGACCTATCATCCAGATCTAATATGATAATGTACCTGATTAATAACCATAATGCACTATAGAAAAGTCCCCATAGTCTGGTGTAGTATACTGCAGTATGTCATGTGTACATACATTATGACTCCCTGCATGTTCTCTCCAGGCGAGAGGTGGTGGTTCATGTGGTGATGTGTCACAGGGGCGGGGGTAGAGGTGATGGGGGCTGCACAGGGGTGCGACGGCTGAGACACATCATCGTAGCATCACCCCCCCCCCCCCCCCCAATATACAGTGCCAAGATAACCGTCATTATACAGACAGAGTTGTTGCTAGGATGATGCAATTCAGCAAGAATAGCGCCATTGTCCGCCCGGACCACTGTAACCATATCCCTGGTGTGGCCCACTGGGGTCATCCCCTGTACCACTGTGGGCCAGTCCATCCTGGATGTTGTGTGTTATATTGATGGGAGAGGGTTTTCTATATTCATTTGTGTACATTGAAAATAAAAGTATTTTGTAAGCTACAAGACACTAATAGTACCTTTTTTTTTTTTCGTGGAAGGGGGCAGGGGAATTCCGCTTTAATAACAGCAACAAATTAAACGTCTACTTTCATTAGTATGACAGACCAAAGCTAATTCTCATTGATTGCTATGGGTTATATCAGATTTACTGCTGTGAATTTCGTGTTATTAAATATAAATATCGTCTTCGGCAAATGCTGTAACTGGGCGCTGAGAATGGGAACGGTTCTAGAGGGGATTATGTAGTGGTGCGGAGGTGCAGATTTACTAATACAGTATAAATAACTCATGGAGACCGCAGGATGGGGGCAGGGAGATACTGTAGTGCCGTGGAGGTGGCTTCTGCCAGCAATAGGTGACTGTGGATCCTGTCATATTTCCCATTGTCCGGTAAGCTAGGGTGGACGGCTGCCATGATGGAAGGGCCCTGTCAGTGAGATTACCAGCTGTGCCCGCTTCCACACAGCCTCGCCATGTCTCCGGTACTCCTGCCTGCCTAAGCTCCCGCAGCAGATAACGAGTGTGCTAGAACTGACAGGAGGGATTACTGGCCTCTCTGGAAGTAACAGGATTACTGGAGGAATTTATTAGCTGTAAAAGCTACTTATAAGTACATTTATATGTCCTAGAATCTGGAGGAACACACAGCACAGGGTGCTTCAGCCGCATTCGGAGATGATGGGCAGCGACGAGCGTGGAAAGCAGCGACTGGGTATCAGCTCGTTCCCTCTATCCAGTTACAACATGAATCATTTACGTGTAGAATGCAGATTTAATGCAGAGGATGGGCTGGGAGCTGGCTAATACACGGACACAACACCCCGGCCTAGAACACAGGCAGCCGGCGAATGAGGTGTTCGCATTGCGGACTGACAGATATGCAGTTATCAACATTGTACAGTTTACACACAGGGGCAGAGAGGGGAGCCACAGACTGTGCCCCCCATTTATCCTGGCTGTGCTGCTTAGTAGTGTGCGCATGCGACCCCCCATTTATCCTGGCTGTGCTGCTTAGTAGTGTGCGCATGTGCCCCCCCATTTATCCTGGCTGTGCTGCTTAGTAGTGTGCGCATGTGCCCCCCCCATTTATTCTGGCTGTGCTGCTTAGTAGTGTGCGCATGTGCCCCCCCCCCATTTATCCTGGCAGTGCTGCTTAGTAGTGTGCGCATTTTGCCCCCCCATTTATACTGGCTGTGCTGCTTAGTAGTGTGCGCATGTGCCCCCCCCATTTATACTGGCTGTGCTGCTTAGTAGTGTGCGCATGTGCCTTCCCCCCATTTATACTGGCTGTGCTTCTTAGTAGAGTGCGCATGTGCCTTCCCCCCATTTATACTGACTGTGCTGCTTAGTAGTGTGCGCATGTGCCTTCCCCCCATTTATACTGGCTGTGCTGCTTAGTAGTGTGCGCATGTGCCTTCCCCCCATTTATACTGGCTGTGCTGCTTAGTAGTGTGCACATGTGCCTTCCCCCATTTATACTGGCTGTGCTGCTTAGTAGTGTGCGCATGTGCCTTCCCCCCATTTATACTGGCTGTGCTGCTTAGTAGTGTGCACATGTGCCTTCCCCCCATTTATCCTGGCTGTGCTGCTTAGTAGTGTGCGCATGTGCCCCCCCATTTATTCTGGCTGTGTTGCTTAGTAGTGTGCGCATGTGCCCCCCCCCATTTATCCTGGCTGTGCTGCTTAGTAGTGTGCGCATGTGCCCCCCCATTTATACTGGCTGTGCTGCTTAGTAGTGTGCGCATGTGCCCCCCCCCATTTATCCTGGCTGTGCTGCTTAGTAGTGTGCGCATGTGCCTTCCCCCCATTTATACTGGCTGTGCTGCTTAGTAGTGTGCACATGTGCCCCCCCCATTTATACTGGCTGTGCTGCTTAGTAGTGTGCACATGTGCCCCCCCCATTTATTCTGGCTGTGCTGCTTAGTAGTGTGCGCATGTGCCCCCCATTTATCCTGGCTGTGCTGCTTAGTAGTGTGCGCATGTGCCCCAGATTTATACTGACTGTGCTACTTAGTAGTGTGCGCCCATGCCCCCCCATTTATCATGGCTGTGCTGCTTAGTAGTGTGCGCATGTGCCCCCCTATTTATACCGGCTGTGCTGCTTAGTAGTGTGCGCATGTGCCCCCCTATTTATACCGGCTGTGCTGCTTAGTAGTGTGCGCATGTGCCCCCCCCATTTATCCTGGCTGTGCTGCTTAGTAGTGTGCGCATGTGCCCCAGATTTATACTGACTGTGCTACTTAGTAGTGTGCGCCCATGCCCCCCCATTTATCATGGCTGTGCTGCTTAGTAGTGTGCGCATGTGCCCCCTATTTATACCGGCTGTGCTGCTTAGTAGTGTGCGCATGTGCCCAACCCCATTTATCCTAGTTGTGCTGCTTAGTAGTGTTCGCACGTGCCCCCCCCCCCCCCCAATTATCCTGGTTGTGCTGCTTAGTAGTGTGCTCATTTGCGCCCCTATTTATACCGGCTGGTCTGCTTAGTAGTGTGCGCACGTGCCCCCCCATTTATCATGGCTGTGCTGCTTAGTAGTGTGCACATGTGCCCCCCTATTTATACCAGCTGTGCTGCTTAGTAGTGTGCGCACGTGCCCCCCATTTATTCTGGCTGTGCTGCTTAGTAGTGTGTGCACGTGCCCCCCATTTTTCCTGGCTGTGCTGCTTAGTAGTGTGCGCACCTGCCCCCCATTTATTCTGGCTGTGCTGCTTAGTAGTGTGCGCACGTGCCCCCTATTTATTCTGGCTGTGCTGCTTAGTAGTGTGCGCACGTGCCCCCCATTTTTCCTGGCTCCACTGCTTAGTAGTGTGCGCATGTGCCCCCCCATTATACCTGCTATTAAGCTCAACCTAGAACTATATCAGCAAAGTAACGTGCACCATGTTTCTGAAGAGTGCATAATGTTTTATTAGAGTTAAAAGTTACTAAAAATTGCCACACATCATTGCGATCTGTGCATGGTCCTATCTTAAAAAATGTGTAAAAATTAATTTTGTAAAAAAAAAAAAATATGACGTGGGGTCCCCCCTCCTGAGCATAACCAGCCCCGGGCTCATTGAGCCGGACCTGGTTCCAAAAATACGGGGAACAAAAAGCATAGAGGTCCCCCGTATTTCTGAAACCAGCCCCGGACTCTTGGACCGGTCCTGGTTCCAGAAATACGGGGGACAAAAAAATCTGGGGTTCCCCCGTATTTTGAAAACAGCACAGGGCTCCAACAGCCTGCGTTGTCATGCCACAGCTGGGGGACACTTTTTACATAAGGTCCCCAGGCCGAACCATGAGCACCGTGGCTGGTCAGCCTTGGATGGGGTCCCTGGGGGAGTGGTGACCTGCCCAATAAAGGGGCCCCCCCCCCCCGACCCAGGGTCCAGCGCTGCCTCCCGGGGTGAGCCGGCTTTCTCTGGCGCTGCTAACATCTACTGTAACGCAGTCCCAGTGCTACAGAGGCTGCTAGCGTGGTTGGTCGATGCGTCTCCATGGAGACGCATAGCTCAGCCTTGATTGGCTGATGGGAACTAGTTCCAGCAAGCCCTGTTCCACTACAAGTTCCAGCAAGCCCTGTTGTGTATCATTTAAATGGCTGACAGGACATTTTGGCACATGGAGAACTGCAAGAGTCAATTAGAATCACCCCCTATGTCCCAGTTTGAGACACTGGTAGACAGCCCTGAGTGATAACATTTGGCTGTCAGACTCTATTGTTACGAGTGGATCAGAGCAGAGGCGAGAGGCGTGATGTCCCCACTCGTTTCCTAACAGATTCTTTCAAATTAATGAAGGTCAGATGGAAATATATATATATTGCCAGCTGTGGGTAATATTATACTTCCCATCTCTATATGAAATATACGGCCACCTGCACTGGCAACAAGCAAGAAACCCTGGCAATAAGCAAGAAACACCTGGTAAGGAGCAAGTAACCCCTGGTAAGGAGCAAGTAACCCCTGGCAACAAGCAAGAAACCCTGGCAATAAACAAGAAACCCATGGCAACGAGCAAGAAACCCCTGGCAACGAGCAAGAAACCCCTGGCAACGAGCAAGAAACCCCTGGCACGGAGCAAGAAACCCCTGGCAAGGAGCAAGAAACCGCTGGCAAGGAGCAAGAAACTCATGGCAAGGAGCAAGTAACCCCTGGCAATGAGAAAAAAAAACCCTGGCAATGAGCATGAAACCCCTGGCAACTGGAAAGTAACCCCTGGCAACGAGCATGAAGCTGTAGTCGCTGGCAATCAGCAAGAAACCACTGGCGACAATCTTGAAACCCCTGGCAACGATCATGTCAATTTTTTAAATTAACATATGGGGGGTTTCCAAAAACTTTTTTTGGCATGGGGGCACACAATTTCTAGTTACGCCATTGCTCCTGGCCATTGCTCCTGGCCCATGGCATCCTGTGCAAACGGTAGCTCTGCTGTGTGTGTGTGTTATCTGGTAGATGGGTCAACATCAATTAGGTCGACAGTCAATATGTCAACATGGTCTAAGTTAACATTTACAAAAGATCAACACAAAAGTCAACACAGGGAAAGGTTGACATGAGTTCTTCAAGATAAAAAAAAAAAAAATCTTGTTCTTACTTTACGATCTACCTGGGCATAGAGTTATAGTCTATAATGGTGTGCCACGCAGGACACTTATACAGTGTCCATGTCAGCAGATTGTGGCACCCAAAAAGTGAAAAACTTAGGTCGACCTAATTACTGACGAGTCGACGACCTATAAGCCACACCCATGCGTAGCTGGCTACTGTCAGTTTGTTAAAGTAATCAGGTAATTAATTTATAGTCTCTGCAAATAACAGATAATTAACGCCCGGCAGACGCGGTTCCTAATAAATAGGCCCCTTCGGTCACTACCTGCCTTAGCGGTTTGATGGGTGAATCCCCCCCGTTAGGAGGAGGACAGGTCACACGCTCCCCTCCGGCATGATCAGGCAGAATAGATCTGACAGTGTTTGGATAAACAGGGAAGGAGAGATTTATTCCCTGGCGGGGAATTGAAGTCACAAACCATTAAGTTCCCTGATACAAGTTATTCCTTCATTGCATAACAGGCCAGGTAAGTGCTTTCTGCTGGGACTTAACCCCTGCTGTGCCAGCGCTGCGCCAGCTCAGGGAATATGTCATTTATTTGGAACATCATTAAGGATAAATCTCCCCTTACAGGACGCTGATCAGGAGATTAGGAAGCAGAAGATAAATGGCCAGCGTCAGAGCGGATGTGACAAATGTTTTGGGTAAGAAAAATAATTCTGTATATTTCATAACCACTGACATCATGACGCCGGCGAATCGCCTTCTAATACAGCGGTCGCGTTGACGGCGCAGTGGGTGTGGCCGAATCTGAGTGACACGAATGGAAACGTGATTATTTCTCAATTTCATGATAATTTCGTTTCTGTATATTTGCCGCGGTTATCAGATGAGCAACAAAGGTCGCTGCAACTGTTCGGCCGCGCACGGGATAAGGCTCCTCATTCAGGAGCGCTCGTAGCGATCCGAATTTGCCCCCAGCCCCAATGGTTGGGGTTTGCACATGCGCACTTCTGTGCACACCCTGACACACACGCCAGGCCGCTCGTTGCGGGGAGAGAGGCCCGGGGGAGGGAAATGAGGTTGGAGCATGGAACTCCCCACGTTTTACGCCAGCACCCACCCCCTCCTGGGTGGACAAAGACGGA
Organism: Crinia signifera; assembly: GCF_055691185.1. Classification (NCBI taxonomy): domain Eukaryota; kingdom Metazoa; phylum Chordata; class Amphibia; order Anura; family Myobatrachidae; genus Crinia; species Crinia signifera. The sequence continues at coordinate 11,031,390 of NC_139224.1, read as the reverse complement.
AATAAGACCAGCCAATGAATTCTCTCCCCTTCGGCCGCATGCAAGGTAGGGATGGCCATCGTTGCCATTGCCATCGATGGTTGCCATCGATAGTGCTTAACTATGCAATGGATGACCATCAATATTTTTACATATCGATGGTCATCCATTGTGTTTGATTGATTCGCCTGTGGGCCAATCAAAACACGGGGGCGGAGCTTCGCGGGTGTTGGGGGGCGGAGCTATGCTCCGAGTCCCAGCACTTTTGAAAAAAAAAAAAAAAAGCAAAACATCGTTTTGCTATTCCATCGATGGAGGGAAACCATCTGGTACTCCCCCATCGATGGCAAAAGTATTCGACATCGGCCATGAACCATCGATTATTTCGAACCATCCCTAATGTGAGGGGATGTGTCCGTGTACATTGCATGGTACTGAGGAGGAGGGCATTCGGCACGGGTGTGTGTGTGTGTGTCAGTGTGTGTGTCGGCCGTTCGGCCGTGTGGCATTTCAGGGCTTACTAAGCAGTGAACGACCTATGCATAGCGATCCTTGCTGAATCAGGTGCAACGTTAACTGCTAAGCTCACCATGCTTGCTGGTCATCACTAGGACCGGAGAGTGGTCCATGATTGGCTTCTGGTTGTTGGTCACTACTAGGACTGGTTGCTGGTCAGTTTGCCTGCAGATATCAGGTGAGTCTGCCGCCATCTCTGGGATGTGAGGGGTCAGCGGCATAGACTGTTTTACAAAACGTGTACGTAGCGGCCACATTGTTTTACGGTGTACCAAGAACAGCTTTGGTGGAACCGCATGTGTGAATTTTCTGGCCATTCTGAGTAACCCGTTATCCAATTCCAAAACCTATTCGTCTTTCGTCGTATTGCCAAAAGTTGTGAAAAGTTTTTAAAATGATTAACGTTCATTTGGAAATGTGACGATGTAGTGCGGAACACCTGGTGGTAACCACGTCTGACACATAGAGAGCTGGTGGTAACCACGTCTGACACATAGAGAGCTGGTGGTAACCACGTCTGACACATAGAGAGCTGGTGGTAACCACGTCTGACACATAGAGAGCTGGTGGTAACCACGTCTGACACATAGGGCCTTATTCTGGTTGGTGCGGCCGGGCCGTACGCGTACGTCCCGGGGTTTTTCATGATCTGCGCATGTGCAGATTCGCTAATGCGCAGGCGCGAACACTGAACAACGCTTACGGACGGGTCTCAACGTGCGAAAAAACCTGTACGCGAGTGTACGGGTATTGGGGGCGGCATAGGGGCGTGTTGAGGGGAGCGGCCGAAATAATGAGGGAAAATGGGCGTAAATATGGGCGTACACGGGGGTGTGCACAAAAAATGAGCGGTGCTACTACCGCACGATCGCCTAAAGCACCGTTCATTTCGGACACCAGACAGGCGGCCGCCAACCGCCAGCTCAGACCACCCCTACAGATACCGCATGCCAGCGTGCGCCTGAGTTTGCTAATTAACGCTGATTACTACTCAAACACATACACCTGAATGTAATAAGCAATGCTGCAGTCTATTAAGTCCAAACCATGATTTCACTACCTGCAAGCCACACACAGCACTCAAACACATTGGAAGCTTATCTTTCTATACTTCTCCACATTTAAAGGTTTGTTTAATTTAAGGTAAGAATCTTTTTAAGACCTGCTTATATACGCTAAGGTAGGTATTTGCTAAACAGTTAGACACATTCACTACGTGCTTTCATAGACTTTACACAGTAGCACACTCAATCTACACAAGTCGACATGTGTCAACGTGTTCACTCTAATACTAACATAGGTTTTGTATTTAGGATACAATAACATAAACCACATCTAACACCTACAAAGGATGTTTCAGCAATGTTTTAAGCCCATGCCCACTATTTTGCACATTAATTAATTCAATCAATTAATTAATTTTCATAATTATAGTTGAAAGGCAAGATTTGCAGGTCCATATATATGAAGGGTATGTCAGCGTACACGGACGTACGCTCACTCTCACGAGCGGTGACATAAGCTGACTTTTCTATTGAAAACAATAGGGACCCGTCCCTGCAAGCTGGCGTACGCTCAGATAGCCGCAAGAAGTCGGTGGGAAGACGGCCGAGAGACGTCCGTAAACGGTGGTGTACGCTCAATTGTACGCCTGTTGTCGGAGTGCAAGGGCTGGGCCGTCCGCGTACGTTGCCGTACGCTCATTTGTACGCCACTCCCCTTCTACGGTATTTCTGCCCGTACGTAAGCGGCTGATTTGTGGGTGGACCTAACCCTAACGGCCGCGTACGGCTAGCGTACGTTAAAGGCGAACGTACGCACGTTTGGCCGCTCCGATCAGAATAACCTCCATAGAGAGCTGGTGGTAACCACGTCTGGCACATAGAGAGCTGTATGCTGCCTGACACATAGGGCCTTATTTTGGTTCATTCTTTCTGACAAAATCCTTCTTAGATGGACAAAACCCTGTGCACTGCAGGTGGGGCAGGTGTTACTTGTGCAGAGAGAGTTAGATTTGGGTGGGGTTTTACTTCAAAGTGAGATCTATATTGCAGTGTAAAAATAAAGCAGTCAGTATTTTCCCTGCACAGAAACAAAATTACTCACCCAAATCTAATTCTCTCTGCACATGTTACATCTGCCCCCCCGTGCAGTGCACATGGTTTTGTCCATCTAAGAAGGATTTTGTCAGAAAGAATGAACCAAAATAAGGCCCATAGAGAGCTGGTGGTAACCACGTCTGACACATAGGGCGGTATTCAATGAGCCTGATTCGCCATGTTTTTTTATGGCGAATTTGTGCTGTTTTGAAGGTTTTTTTCGCCATGATTCACCGAGTAGCAATCGCTATCTTTTTATGGTGAAGTGGAATGTGAACTTTTAAAATAAAGTGTTTTGTTTTTTACATTTGGTGTAAAAAAATCAGGAATTTTATTCTGAGGAGGGGCATGCTATTTTTATTCATGTGCTGTAAGCACATGAATATATATTTAATTTTTTTTTTTTTACACAGCAGCCAGCAGGGGGCGCCGGAGCCGAGCCGCTCATTACATATTCATATATTCACTGCACCCGATGTTACGATCGGGTATAGTGAATATACGTGGCACCCCCGGGGGGCAGCCTGTGCTGCCTGGCACCCGGGGAGCCCACCTGCCCCCCACAAACGTTCAGGTGCAGGCAGAGGGCGGTATTCAATGAGCCTGATTCGCCATGTTTTTATGGCGAATTTGTGCTGTTTGGCGAATTTTTGACAAAAACGGTGAATCACCCTATTCAATGACCACATGGCGAATACATTTGAAGGTTTTTTTCGCCATGATTCACCGAGTAGCAATCGCTATCTTTTTATGGTGAAGTGGAATGTGAACTTTTAAAATAAAGTGTTTTGTTTTTTACATTTGGTGTAAAAAAATCAGGAATTTTATTCTGAGGAGGGGCATGCTATTTTTATTCATGTGCTGTAAGCACATGAATATATATTTAATTTAAAAAAAAATATATATATATTTTTTTTTACACAGCAGCCAGCAGGGGGCGCCGGAGCCGAGCCGCTCATTACATATTCATATATTCACTGCACCCGATGTTACGATCGGGTATAGTGAATATACGTGGCCCCCTGCTTGCACCCCCGGGGGGCAGCCTGTGCTGCCTGGCACCCGGGGAGTCCACCTGCCCCCCACAAACGTTCAGGGGCAGGCAGAGAGATGGAAGTCACCCTCCTCAGGCTCCCTGCGGCATTCGCCGCACAAGCTCATATTCGCCTGTCAGGGGCAGCGAGCCCCTGACACGTTGAATACCGGAGCCCGCCGGCTCCGGAACGTGGCGAATGTGCAGCGAATCCTAAAAAGGATTTGCTGCACCTCGCAGGTATTCACATTGAATACCGCCCATAGGCCCTTATTCTGGTTGAAGCGGTAACGGCCGCTTGCGGCCGTTCCGCCGATGTTTTCGGTCTGCGCATGTGCAGAGGGCACTCTGCGCATGTGCAGCCGAAATCGCCGTACACGTATTTTGTCCGCCGCAAAGGGGGTGGATAGGGGCGTGAGGGGCTACGAAGCCTCATTTGCATATGCATACGCCCCGCGTTTCATGGGCGTTCCCATGCAAACGCGGGGCGTACGCATGCTAATGAGGCTATGACGCGTGGGTACAGGGCGGGCATCTGACATCGCCGGATGTCAGCTGCCCGCCCCCATACAAGATTTCACACGGACAAGTGTCCGTGTGGTCTTGTGCTGCGGGACCTGGTGGAGCGTGCGGCCCTGCATTTGATGTTCGGCGACCATCGAATGCAGGGGCTGCTCCCACCATGGAGGAGGCGTATCCCCGTCCACAATCATGCGGATCGCCACATGGCCGCGTACGGACGGCCGTGGCGATCCGTATGGAAGGCGGGGATTCGTCTGGTGCGGTCGGAGCCGCATATGCGGCTCCGGCCGCACCGATCAGAATAAGGGCCATAGAGAGCTGGTGGTAACCACGTCTGACACATAGAGAGCTGTATGCTGCCTGACACATAGAGAGCTGGTGGTAACCACGTCTGACACATAGAGAGCTGTATGCTGCCTGACACATAGAGAGCTGGTGGTAACCACGTCTGACACATAGAGATCTGTATGCCGCCTGACACATAGAGAGCTGGTGGTAACCACGTCTGACACAGAGAGCTGTATGCTGCCTGACACATAGAGAGCTGTATGCTGCCTGACACTGCGTGTTGTCATCTGTATAGATTCTCTTGGTGGCTGACAATAGTTATGCAGCGGATAAGGGGCCTAATTCATGTTGTACGCAAATGCAGCAGTGATTCTCTAGGCTACGGAGCCACTAATGTCAGCGAGTGACGCCACTACCCAGGAATGAGAGCCATAACACTCATTCACAATTGTGCACGTGTTCGCAACCTATAGGCAATAAAGGAGAACATTGATTGGTAGGATAGCCCTATGACTATGTAGGCTTAACATGACAGTCAGTGATGGACAACAGGTGACCCTTCAAGCCCCCAGCTCCTTACCGCTATGCAGGGGAGACTCCAGAGGAGAAGCTACAGCACAGTTCAAAATTACTGCAACTGCCATTCCAAACTGACTCACTGGCAGTGGGTGCGGCTCCCCTGTTTGAATTTTGGACTGTACTGCCGCCCCCCTAGAGCCGCCACTGCCGCAAAAACCCCATTGCTGACATGGACATCGGAAGCTCACCATCAAATGGCGGCTGGACTTCCATCATATAATCTTTCGATGTAAGAGTCATTGACCATCGCATCAAAAGAATTAGATAGAAAAAAAATTCATGTTTGGCGCATGTGCAAAAATAAATCCCTTTTTTTTGCACATGCACAACCATCTTCAGCACAGCCATGCATGTGTAGAAGGATTGCAGCGTGGCTGGCTGGGGGGCGGGACCATTGGAACACCATCAAATGTTCACCATTCAATGGCGGCAAACACCGGAATGTTGACATTGAATGGTAAAACCACCACCATCGAAACAAAAAACATCAATGGTGGGGGTGAAACATTGCGATGCGATGTTTAACCCTACTTTGTCATTGATGGCGAAACCAGTAATAGCTACTAATCATCGATGGTCGATAACCATCCCCGCTACCAAGGCATTCTGCGCTGTGCAGGCAATGTGCCTCTTAAATGATGCATACCGGCTGTTTACGGTTCTCTAACAAGCTACATTGGGGAGTCGGGTCAGGCAGTGAATAATGCATCTCGCTGTCATGTTTCATAGATGGAAATGTAAATGTTTATCGAGTTCTGCGCTGATCGGGCAGCTCCGCGGCATCCTCTGCATAACCCCAATACGATCTATAAGATGTTTGTGCTCACAACATAGTTATTATTATCATTGTATATATAAATTCTGTATCTTTGGAAGCAGGCAGAGTCCCCGGGGAGGCCCAGTACACTCCTCGCAGAGACTTCCAAACTGTCACCGTGTATGTCCTATAAATTATTCAGCACAGCCAGAGACGCTGCACCGCTGCCTCTTCCCCGCTAATGACAAGTAACGGTGGCAAATAAAAGATGCTTTTTCCTCGTTTGTAGGGAATCATCCTGCGGAGGTTTATGCTTCGCTATAAAACCACGAGGAGAGGAATTAGTCCATAAACATGTTTGCTGTTACTGGCTGGCAGGAAACGTCTCTGAGCGGTTTTCTCGCCCTGCCGGAGTCCACCGAACAGTCTGCAGCATTAACCCGGGGGGGCTGAACGGATTCTTGGGGTTCAAAGGTTTCTACTCAGGATAATGCCAACATTAATTCTTTTATACATCGAAGAGTCCGTGCCCGCTTCGGTGGACTGCGTGTCACGGGGAGGATGCAGCCTCTGGCAGTGCTATGCCATTTGCTGACATGGGTCAATAATGGCTTGGCGCTTTCCCAGGAAACGGCAGACGTGGAAGGATTCCCAGCTTCATCGGCTCCACGTATTGTAGCAACAAAAAAGTTCCTGTTCCCGTTACGTTCAACAGATTTCCAGTTTTCGTGGCGCAAGCGCCGTTGGCGCAGAAGGTGGGCATCTCAGTCCTCGCACATTTGGCTACGCAGATGCACACAAGGGTAGGGATGGCCATCGACCATCGATGATTTGAAATCATCGATGGTTCATGGCCGATGTCGAATACTTTTGCCATCGATGGGTGGTTTCCCTCCATTGATGGAACAGCAAAACAATGTTTTGCTGTTTTTTTTTTCTCCAAAGTGCCCGGACACGGAACATAGCTCCGCCCCCTGACACCTGCGAAGTCCCGCCCCCTGTAATTTGATTGGCCCACAGGCCAATCAATCAAACACAATGGATGACCATATGTAAAAATATCGAAGGTCATCCATTGCATAGTTTAGCACTATCGTTGGCCAGTTGCAGAATTGTCATCAATGGCAACCGCAACGATGGCCATCCCTACACAAGGGGAAGAGACAGCAGCATGATTTGCTTAAAGTCTGTGACTCAGAATCAAGCCCATCTAGGGGAGGAGACGGGGGGAGGAGTCTGCTTAGTCTTGCACTGAAGTGGAGATATAGGGGCCAATTTATCAACGAGTGATAAAACCCAATGTAAGTGATAAAACTCGTATAAGATAAATAATGCTCCAGCCAATCAGCTCATTTTTCAAACAATTGACTGTTAGGAGCTGAACACATGGCACTTAGGAGCTGAAAACATGTCAGTGGGAGCTGAATACATGATAGTTGGGAACTAGACAAATGTCAATTGGAAGCTACAACATGACAGGAGCTGAACACATGACAGTTTAGGGGTTGAACACATGACAGTTGAGAGCTGAACACATGGCACTTAGGAGCTGAACACATGACAATAGCAGAACACATGTTAGTTTGGAGCTGAACAAATGTCAGTGGGAGCTGAACATGTGACAGTTGGGAGCCGAACATGTGACAGTTAGTAGCTGAATACATACCAATTGGGAGCTAACCATGACAGTTAGGAACTGAACACATGGCAGTTTGAAGTTGAACACATGATAATTAGGGACTAAATACATGACAGTTGGGGGCTGTACCCATGGAGCTTGGGAGCTGAACACATGATAGTTGGGAGCTGAACACATGTCAATTGGGAGCTACATGACAGGAGCTGAACACATGGCAGTTAGGGGTTAAACACATGGCAGTTGAGAGCTGAACACATGACAGTTTGGAGCTGAACACATGACAGTTTGGAGCTGAACACATGACAGTTTGAAGCTGAACACATGACAGTTTGGAGCTGAACACATGACAGTTTGGAGCTGGACACATGACAGTTTGGAGCTGGACACATGACAGTTTGGAGCTGAACACATTTTATCAACATTCTAATTGTGTTGACGTTTTGAGTTGTGACATGATGAATTTCAATGCAAATGTTGACACTTCCTGTTGAATGTTGAGACATTTTCTGTACCCGTGTTTCACATATGAGTGACCTCCCATACAGGCATGCACCCCGTGGCACGCACACATCACCCTAGGTGACCACACGGACCAATAGGAAACAATTCCTCCTCTACATCGAGTCTGCGCATCCCTAGAGCTGGGGGGAATAGAACAATGGTCACATCCGCGTCTTGGGTGGTAACCCCTAATACTGATGCAAGTACTTTGTAGCAGTGTTCCCCAACCACCAGTGCCCCGATGACGTGTCTGCCTGATCCTGTACACGGATGTCATACTAAGGTTGGCTGGTCATGGCTGGAGCCTCTGCATTATTTATCCCTAGCAGTGTTATTCTCTGTGTTCTCCAGCAAGGTCACGGCATAAGTGGACAAAGGGTGAAGGTCACATGATTGGGCCCCGGCAGATCGCAAACCACATTTCTCCACCACTCTGTGGTTATTCTCCTGAGAGAAGGCAGGAAACACATTGACGTGTCTACGCCGGTGCACAATACAAAGTCCCGGCAGCACATGCCCCCAACAAGCCTGTAGTCCTTAACTGTCAAGATTTTTGGATTTCAAATAGGCTGTTGGCTATGGGGTGGTAGTGGTGGTGAGGGGGGGGGTCACGTTCTGGGAAGTGGACTAAGGATGTGATTGCACTTTGATTGACAGTGGTGGGCATCAAATGGGTATCATGATCTGGGTAATTAAACAGACATTCCTACCATCTAAGTCTCAGCGTCTCAAGCCTGGGTGCAGTCAGTGCCCTGTGTGCAGTCCGGCTGTCCCGTGATCTCCATGGTGTCTGTCCAGTGCCGCTGAGTCTGCGGCTGTGCAGCATGTCACCCTCTCTTGCCTCCCGGCAGTTCTCAGCTTGGGGCTTCCCAGTCTGCTGCCATTGCTCTTGGCCACAAGCATGTTGTTCCCAAGCAAAGTTTCCCGCCACAGGCAAACATGGGGGCTGCCATGTTTGGTCTAGTCACCTGTTCCCCTTGAGCCAATCCTGGGAGACCTTCACTTTTGAGTTATCAATGTTATACCATCATTCCTGAGTTACCGATGTTCCACCATCATTCCTGAGTTATCAATGTTCCATCATCTTTCCTGATTTATCGATGTTCCATCATCTTTCCTGAGTTTTCGATGTTCCACCATTGTACCTAAGTTAACGATTTCCACCATCTCTCCGGAGTTATCAATGTTCTACCATCACTCCTTAAGTATCGATGTTCTACCATTGTTCCTGAACCAACTCCATTGGCAGCCTCTGTAACGTACCCTCCTGTATATTGTGCCCTGCGGCAATGCTGCCTTCAGTAACTGCATCAGGGATTATCACTGCACCTATTACTTTAACCATCAAAGTATCTTCATCTATTGCCATATACCGATATCAGTGACTTGTGTTATACGTTACTATGTTCTGTAACCTGCCAATTGCAGGTCTTTCTCTGCTGCTACCATCACCTGTGATGAAATAAAAACACTTTGCTATTACTACCTGCTTCCTCCAGTTTGGTCATTGCCTTCGGACTAACCTCAAGTTCCATATTCTGTCTCATTAAACATCACGATTCATTCATCGGTCAGAACCAACGCCTGAGGCCTTCATCGGGTGTGGATCGTCGACAGTCATTAGGTCGACACTGTTGGGTCGACAGGTGGGAAGATCGACAGGGTTCTATGTCGACATGGGTAAAGGTCGACAGGTTCTAGGTCGACATGGGTAAATGTCGACATTGGGTTAGGTCGACATATTCGTTAGGTCGACAGGTCGTTAGGTCGACATGGGTTTTTTCACTGGTTTTTGACCCGGATGTCGACACAGTCGACATGGACACAGTTAGAAGTCAACCGAAGCCCTTCACATTGCACGCTTCGCTCGCAATGCTTCAGGCACGGTGCCTCGCTGCGCTCGGCACACTATTTTATTCTCACACCTCGCCCTGGTGGATGGTAGGGCATGAAATTCCGCCTGTCGGCACATGTCGGCTCAAAAAACTGTGAAAAAAACGACCTGTTGACCTAACCCATGTCGACCTAATGCATATGTTGAACTGAACCCATGTCGACTTAGAACCTGTCGACCTTCACCCATGTCGACCTAGTACCTTGTCGACCTTCCCACCTGTTGACCCAACAGTGTCGACCTAAGTGCTGTCGACAATAGGACTGTATCCTGCCTTCATCACCCAGACTCAAACCCCAGACATCACAGGGGGCGATGGTGCGACATTTAGGAGGTGTGATCTGGACAATGAAGGCTGACTGCTGCAATACTCTGACCAGCCACACTGGGGCGCTCTCGCTGCTCTCTGTGAGTAATCCTCCTTGTAGAGGCCTCAATTGCACTAATGTCTCCTTGAGCTCTCTATACACTACCAGCAAGCTCCCATTGACCTGTGGGCTTAGCAGCTGTAGAACGTCATCCATTTATTCCATATAACAAAGCCTTTGGTTATCTCGCGCTGTCTATAAAGCAGGACAGGCGACACTTCATAATCAGCAGCATTCTAGCGTTGCCCAGGCAACGTGCGGATGAGGTTGTCAGGTATTCAGGTAGGAAAGGATTCCAGCCTTGCTCTTGCCGTCAGGCCTTGGCACTATTCATAACATTGATATTGACCCAGACTTATCAGCAAGGCCGCTGATGTCAACACTGTACGGCAATTCTATGCACAGACCGCAATCCCAGGTGGGGAACTGCCATTAAATCCATACTTCTTTCTGCGAACTCCGAGAGCGCCGGTTTTGTGGGTGTTAGCTCAGATGACGAGTTCTAGAAAGTGAATGAGGTTGGTAATACAGTAAATAAGAAGCAAGAAAAGTAACCACGGTTTGTGGACACATTGCGGAAGGCCCCGACCGGGTTCCTCTCTTGGTGGTGGATTTGCACCCTGCTCAAATGTGTCATTGAGACTAGAGGAACCGTTTCTGTTTTGCAAAGTAGCAATGTAGTAACGTATCTGCAATAATAGTTTTATCCTTCTTATTTCTCTTTGAGCAAAAATATGGGCACTTGTGTAGTTTCACATCGGCAGCTCTACAATAAGTTTGAATCCAACATTATCAGCGTAGTCCCAGCAGCAGCGCTACGCTAAGTTTGTTTGAAGCTACATTATCAGCGTAGTCCAACGGCTGCCTTACTTCTGTAGTTTCACGGCGGCAGCTTGAACTACGTTGTCAGCGTAGTGACTCCGCGGAAGCCCTGCAGTGAAAGGTCATTGTGGCAGATAAATAGATAGCCCGGCACACCGCTAACAAACACTAAAAGTACAACGCCGGCAAACCGCTAACAAAGGGGTCATCAAAATTTAGACACTCTAGCAATCCCGAAGCATGGCGAGTGCACGCGGATTACTTCACATGTATTCCGCATCCCCTCGCGGTGCTCGCCACACTTTATGAAATCAACTCCACGCCGACGTGGATAGTGGGGGTATGAAAAGGTCGGGAGTACGCGTAACGTGTCTGCTCGCCACGCTTCGGGACTGGGCTGAACTCACACAATTGCGAATCAACCAGAATCACCTCTATAGGCCTTGTAATGTAATGCCCCTTACACATTATGCACCACACTGTAATTCCCATTACACAATATGCCATGTAAGGTAATGCCCTTTACACATTATGCACCACACTGTAATTCCCATTACACAATATGCCATGTAACGTAATGCCCCTTACACATTATGCACCACACTGTAATTCCCATTACACAATATGCCACGTAACGTAATGCCCCTTACACATTATGCACCACACTGTAATTCCCATTACACAATATGCCATGTAAGGTAATGCCCTTTACACATTATGCACCACACTGTAATTCCCATTACACAATATGCCATGTAACGTAATGCCCCTTACACATTATGCACCACACTGTAATTCCCATTACACAATATGCCATGTAACGTAATGCCCCTTACACATTATGCACCACACTGTAATTCCCATTACACAATATGCCATGCAAGTCAATGCATATATCAGGGGTTCCCAATCTTTTTTGATTAACGGCACCCTAGAGAATCAGAATTTTTTTCACGGCACCCCAGGTCCAAAAAAAATTAATTAGATTGGGTTTATATGCGATTCTTAGTGGCAGTTATGTGGTAAAGGGCAGGATTTGCTTTTGTTTGTACACATTCTATGATTGGCAGCAGCCAGCACTGGTTTTGCTCATAAATAATTAACCATTAATAATTTGAGTTGGTCCTGGACCACCAACCCGCGGCACCCCTGCATGTGTCCCGAGGCACCCCAGGGAGCCGTGACACACAGTTTGGGAACCACTGGCATATATCCTTTCCCTGACAGATGCTAGAGGTTCAGTATGACCTCTACAATCTGTCTGCACTAAGGCAATTTTGGGTTGGACAGTTTAACAGTATTCCATGTGGTCTGCAAGACAAGACTGCAGACACTGGCCGCGGTGCCCCGTGTCATTGCACAGCTCCCCCAGCCCTAGAAATGGCTCTGGCCTAGGCACCCCCGGGTTGGTGGTCCAGGAGCAAATCAATTATGTCTGGTCAATGTGTTAGGCAAAACCAGTGCTAGTGGCAACCAGTCATATATGGTGCTTTGATTCAAGCAAGTTTGGAGTAGGCCACCACCACTGAAGTTCTCCAGGTAACAGAACCACATCGGGAAGACTTCATACAGGATCATCTCCATACACATTTGCTTCTGCTCAGTGTGGTGAGAAAGAAAACACTTTAGAAAGACGCTGAATAAAACGTATAATCACAGATGTCGTTCAGAGTCATTGTCGCAGCGAGAGGGGTAGACGTGAATATTCATGTGTCTTTGTCCTAAGCCTGATAATAAACACATCTTACAGTAACAGAGAGCTGATATCGGAACACGTTTATTCAGAAGAATAGGTATAACAGACAACCAAGACTCACTGAGGGGAATTTACTAAGATGGGAATTCTATATCACTTGGGATGTTGCCACGGACGACCAGTCAGATACTATCTAGTATCTTCTAGAAGGTGCTAGAACTCCCGTCTTCGTAAATTACCTCCACTGAGTCCACAGACTGATAAACACTGTAACCTAGATCGAATCTCCCCTCCCACAGTCTAACCCTAACCCTCCCCATGGTGCCTACCCTAACCTCCCCTCCCACAGCCTAAAGGCCCCCATACACTAGCCGATTTTGGTCAGATTTCAGCCAGATCAGTCGGATCTGGCCGAAATCGGACCAAAATCGGCTAGTTTTGATGTCCCCTCAGATCCGATGCGCGGTCCCGTGCGCATTGGATCTGCGTCGGGTGGTCGGACCTGCTGCACGTCCGACCACCCGACTTGGGACCTAGTGGGGCGGCGCTGCTGCGGTAGAGGGAGCAGGGGGGGCTGGGGACGCTGCGGGGGACACAAGCGGCATAGAGCCGGGCAGGGGGAGCCGGCGGGAGCTGTCAGTGTTGAATAAAAAAAAAAGCCCATACAATGCATGGGCGGCCTGTGATTGGCTGAGCGCTCTCTCAGCCAATTGCTGACTGGCTGAGAGAGCGCTCAGCCAATCACAGGCCGCCCATGCATTGTATGGGCTTTTTTTTTTTTATTCAACACTGACAGCTCCCGCCGGCTCCCCCTGCCCGGCTCTATGCCGCTTGTGTCCCCTGCAGCGTCCCCAGCAGCGGGGGACACAGACGCTGTCCCCCGCAGCGTCCCCAGCAGCGGGGCACACAAACGCTGTCCCCAGCAGCGGGGGACACAGACGCTGTCCCCCGCAGCGTCCTCAGCAGCGGGGCACACAAACGCTGTCCCCAGCAGCGGGGGACACAGACGCTGTCCCCCGCAGCGTCCTCAGCAGCGGGGCACACAAACGCTGTCCCCAGCAGCGGGGGACACAGACGCTGTCCCCCGCAGCATCCTCAGCAGCGGGGCACACAAACGCTGTCCCCAGCAGCGGGGGACACAGACGCTGTCCCCTGCAGCGTCCTCAGCAGCGGGGCACACAAACGCTGTCCCCAGCAGCGGGGGACACAGACGCTGTCCCCCGCAGCGTCCCCAGCCCCCCTGCTCCCACCTCTGTAGCCCCCCCCCCCTGCTCCCCGGGTTTTTTACATGTGATAAATCGAGACGATTTATCACATGTAAAAAATGGCACATCAAGTGCCAATCTAATCAAGCTCCCCCGGGGAGCAGCCGGGGAAGCTCAGGGGGAAGTCGGGGGCGACTTGTCCTAAGGACAAGTCGCCCTAGTGTATGGGGGCCTTAACCCTAACCTCCCCTCCCACAGCCTAACCCTAACCTCCCCTCCCACAGCCTAACCCTAACCTCTCCTCCCACAGCCTAACCCTAACCTCCCCTCCCACAGCCTAACCCTAACCTCTCCTCCCACAGCCTAACCCTAACCTCCCTTCTCATAGCCTAACCCTAACCTCCCTTCTCATAGCCTAACCCTAACCTCCCCTCCCACAGCCTAACCCTAACCTCCCCTCCCACAGCCTAACCCTAACCTCCCCTCCCACAGCCTAACCCCAACCTCCCTTCTCCTAGCCTAACCCTAACCTCCCTTCTCATAGCCTAACCCTAATCTCCTTTCTCCTAGCCTAACCCTAACCTCCCTTCTCATAGCCTAACCCTAACCTCCCTTCTCATAGCCTAACCCTAACCTCCCCTCCCACAGCCTAACCCTAACCTCCCCTCCTGCAGCCTAACCCTAACCTCCCCTCCCACAGCCTAACCCTAACCTCTCCTCCTGCAGCCTAACCCTAACCTCCCTTCTCCTAGCATAACCCTAACCTCCCCTCCTACAGCCTAACCCTAACCTCCCTTCTCCTAGCATAACCCTAACCTCCCTTTTTATCAGGGACGTGCGGTGAGGTAAATGGCTCAAAAGTCCCTGACAAGTACCAGAGCCAGATAATCACACAATATATGACCCCATGCCGGAATTATACACATGTAAAGCAGTATATACTGCTGGAGATTCACTCAGTTTTGATAAGAGATGTACAGAAAAGGTAGCCAGGTGAGGCACTGCCTCACCTGCCATAGACTTTTTACTCCAGAGTTTTGACTATAAAAATGATTAGAATGATAAAAATAAGATTTTTAAATTAAATTATTTGTATTTTTGACATACTTTATCAATTCAAAACACCGGCATACAGTATACGCTAGTATGACAGGAAAGGCTATGCCTCACCTGCCTCACCCCACCGCACGCCACTTCTTTTTATAGCCTAACCCCTTATACCTTGCCCTAAATTTCCCCCTAGTGCCTTCCCTGCCCGTTCATGGAAAATGTCAGCATTTCACATGTCACATGTCTCATTTAATCCGCTCATGAAATTTGAGTGACTATTCTTTGTTGGTGGGGAGTTTAATGGGAATATTTGATGAAATCCAGGGGCCCAGCCAGTACCTTATTTAAACATTGTGAAATGGATTGTCAGACCAGGACGGAAAGAGTCCACATGGATAAAAGAATCACAAAAACTTCATGTTGACTTGTGTCAACCTTATGTCGATGTCACCCTTGTCAATGTTGGCTGTATGATGTTGAAGTTTTGACTGCTGACATAGACATTGTCTATCTATCATTAGGATCCCCTAGTCCATGGTGAAAACCAACAATAGATTCTGATTGCAATAAGATTGACACAAAAAAAATGACAATATTCTATTATTTAAGATGCAATACGTTCCTCCTGGATGCAATGAGTCAGTCACGTTATAATGAAATGTCTTCCACCAGCTGTAATGATTTCTCCAGTTCTGGGGAATGATCAGCAATGGCAATAACACCCCATTAGCCACAATAGGAAGGGCTGCCATAATTGAGTACACCTTTTTGGTGGGCACACACTAATCAGGAAGAGCTTGGTGTAACAGAAGGAGCTGTATCTGACACCCATCTGACAGACATGGGTGGGCTAATATTATAATTCGAAGGATTTTTATCAGAAGTAATAAATACTTTGATGTCTTCCGGGAAACCGTCTTTCAGTTACTCTGCTTACTGTACTCACTGTCTTTGCAGCATCCAATTATTTGTCTTTTTTCAAAGCTACACAAGAAATGCCTGGATTCCGTACCCCCAACTCAGTATCCCAGACCTACCTGTACATATGCTGCCTTATTCCTTATTGCAGTTACTGTTGCAGAATCTGCTCCTGTGTGCAGGCCTCAACTCGCAGAAAAAGATGGGGGGGGGGGGGGGCATGGTCTGTCCGGTGGGCTTTTTATGGGAGTGTTGTGGGCACCTGCCTTAGGGCTGATGCAAGTATCAATGGTGCTACCGATGATGGCATATAGTATATGGATGCACCCATAGGTTTTACAGCACACATGGACGCTAAAAGCAGGCATCTAAGTGCTTGCATATTTAGCTGAATGGTTCTGCACAAGGGAAGGAGTTGTGGTACGGTCTCTGGCTTTCCATTCCTATACTTCTACAAGTCCTATATGCTATTGTTTCCCAGATTCCTGCTTAGATGAATTATGATTGCCAATTTAAAAAGTTTCCCTTCACAGTAGTTCCTTGGGGGCGGTGCTGCACTCTTCTCTTTCTTAGGCCCCACCCCCACAATGCTGCAAATTGCGGGTCTTTGAGGAGGAAAGTAGACGAGTATGGATTGGGTCTTTAATTCTTATTTGCTGTCAAACACTTTATCATGGATGGGTCTGGGTAAGGGCCTGTGCTGCTGCAGCATGTATGGGGACATGAGATGGGGCTCCCTGGCATTGCCAGACTACTGTATTTGTTTAAGACCCCTCCCTGCTCTGAACATTTGCATGATCAAACAGTATGGTGGGGAGCTGCAGAAGCTGGATGGGCATCCTTGGGTTCCTCCATATATTTTGTGAAGGGCACTATGATTGGCACCTTTCGCAGCCGCCCCTGGACACTTAGCATCCTACTTCTGCGATGACATGATCCACCCGTGACAGGAGGACAGAAAGCTGGAACAGGGCAACCACCAGTGGCAGCTCCAGAGGCTGGGCCGTTGTAGCACAGTTTAACATTGAAATAGGGGTGCCACACCAACTGCCAGTGAGTCAGTTTGGAATGGCAGTTGGTGTGGCTCCTGTAATTGAATTTTGAACTGTGGTGCCGCCCCCACCCCTGGATCCGCCATTGGCAACCACTTTCTAATGACTCCTTAGGAGCGGCCAAGAGATTTTCCCCAGAGCCAGGCTTTGTATAATGTATAAATAAATGTATATATTTTGTTCCTTTTCTATTGCACCCCTGTGGAGCCACTTATGAGAAAAGGCATATGCGCACTCAAACACACTCTCATAAGCATTGCAGATCAATTCCGTCAATACGAGTTACACTCGTTAGGGAAGGCTGCTAATTTCATAGGATCCGTGGCTGACAGCTGGAGAGAGGGGAGGGCTGTGAGTGCGACAGATCCATATGTTTAATTGTGGCTCATGTGCATTGGAAAAAGCAAATCAATATCTGTTTACAATTCATTTCCCTCGCTATCCGATGTGGGCAAACATTAGCTGGGACCCACGTGCCTATTTGTCAGGGCCGTCGCTGTTAGTAAGTCGCTCACTGACGTGTCCTCTCCTCTGTACATTATCAGGATGCTGATTGCAGGCGGGGGACAATCCTATGCCATCCTTGCCGCTGTCACCGGCAGCTCATTAAACCCTTGTGCCAACCGCTGAACACAGCATAGGAGGAAGCATTACAGCACGTGTCCATTGTGTGTACACAGCGGGATCTGCATTTGTGATGATTGTATATATAGTGATGTTCTATAATCTTTAAATATAAAGTACTGTGGTGTTTTCAAGGTACCCTCCCCACAGGGGAGAAATATAGACAGCACAAGGTGTGAAATATGTATATATCTATTCAGCCATGCCTTCACAGAAGGCAACACAGACTTTAATGTAAAGTGATAAAGGCATCCATTGGCACCTTCATGGAAGGGAATGCACAACATGGGGAAGGAAGAAACAACACCCCTTTCACCATAGGCAACGTGGATTTCACCGGGCAACCTGCCCTATGTTAAAGTCAGTAGACTGAATTATCAACTCAACAATACAGGGGAGCCTGGTCCCCGAGTGTCTGGCGACATAAACATTAACTAATAAAGTTGGGAGACTCGCGACCAGCGCGAGCTCCCTGTGTTTGCCCGCCTAACTGAAAGGTTATAAAAAGGGGCAGTTGACAGCGGTGAGGGGAAGTTACCTCAGTTAGAGAATAAGGAGAGAGATACGGCAGAGCGGCGCAGCCGGAGAGGTAGCAGAAGCTGTGCTGAGACCGGCGGTAATACTTACCAGTGTGTCCGGGTCCCTGACAACGTCGTCGGTGGCAGCAGGGGAGACCTCCGGCGGTCTGTGCAGAAGATCCCGACGCCGGTTTCCGTGGTGAGAGGCGTCATCACTGGGCGGCATCGGAGGTGATCCCCGCTGAGAGTCCGGCGTGTCATACAGGGGGCGGCGTCCATCCATCTGGAGGCCGGAGTCTGCAGCGTCATCGCTGGGCGGCTTGAGAGGAGGGGAAAGAGCAGTAAGCCCGGCAGCAGAGACAGAGACTGGGCGGACCTGGAGGCGGATTCAAGGAGTGAAGGGTGCGGTGAGTGTGTCCTGCTCCATCCCCATTTTAACCCTACATCTCCCTCAGCAAACCCCGCAATTAAACACAGACTAGTGCAGGCAGCTCCAGTACAAACTATCCCTGCTGGCAGTCAGTCAAAGTGACAGCATCTCTCTAATGCAGACTATCACCGCTGGCACATAATAAATCAGCCCAGCCTGAGTGACATTCTACAAGCGTATGCCCACAGCTCAGTGACAGCTTGTCACCCATACCCTATGACATTCCACAAGCGTATGCCCACAGCTCAGTGACAGCTTGACACCTCCACACGGCTGCATTCTACAGCAAATGCCTGCACTTCAACAGTGATATATACTGTCAGTGGGTCTTATACAGTGGACAGTAGTGCAGCTTAGTTCTAATAAAGAACAGTACAGTACAGCTTTTTGCTAAAGACTCAGGAAAGCATCCTACACTGTGTATTCTGGGAAACTCCTAGAAGTAGGAAAGTTGTCACGTTAGAAACAGACAGGGCTAATCGTGGCACAGTGATACAGTGTCGGGCGTGTGCCTTCCCCTGACAAACCATACAACATAGAAGATACAGATATATACTTAGTCAGTCAGAATATGACTGTGCGGCTAAAGAATAAGGAGTGACATATACCAGTGAAGCTTGAGAAAGTTGTACCCGTTAGATACTTACCTTGTGCTTTGCTCGCTTCTTCACACATATATATAACGGGCTAAACCCGGCTAGCAAGAAGCCAGGGGACGCCTAAGAAGACATTATAGTTTCCCTAGCCGACACAAGGAAGGCACGACATATTTGCTAGAGCCAGGGAACACTTCGTAGCATACAGGAAGGAAAGTATATGTTAAGTACCAGAGGCTAAACCCGGCTAGCAAGAAGCCAGGGGACGCCTAAGAAGACATTATAGTTTCCCTAGCCGACACAAGGAAGGCACGACATATTTGCTAGAACCAGGGAACACTTCGTAGCATACAGGAAGTAAAGTATATGTTAAGCATCAGGGGCTAAACCCGGCTTTCGTTGGGCCAGGGGACGCCTCCAACAGGATCTTCAGAGTAGCAGATACAGCGTTACAACGACTAAAGTAGAAAGAGTCAGAGCAGGAAATTACGGTCAACTTACCTCTACGTCTATTGTAGTCGGTGCTTAGCAGCTCAACCCTAAGAAAGAAAAGGAACAGTTCAATTTAGAAACATTTTATATAACGGTTTAGTTACAGTTAGAAAATTCTAAACATTATAGAAGTATACCTTATTGCGCAATAAGTTCTATATCTTGGTCTGTGGTTTATTACATACTTCACCTACAGTGTAGGGTACCCAAGTGTTATTGCATTTATCTTTGTTATTTCTAGCGTCAAAGGTAGGATACTATGTTATGTTTATTGTGAGAGGCTGACAACCGAGGAATTCAAGTGGAGAACAGACAGGTTCCGGTTTAATAAAATTTGCATTGAAATGGTAGTGTATTTCATGTAATTACTCCTGCGAGAGAAAAATTACACTGTAATATTGTCTGTTTAATACATTGTTCAACGTATAATAAAAGAAAACCAGTCTTTGAAAACTAACGTGTAATCTTTGAAGAAGAAGAAACCATCTACATACTTACCAAGGAAAATTCTATCCGGGATTTCACAATTGGCGTCCACGAACAGGAGACGAAGGAAAAATGTCAAATCCGCAAACTCCTGCGTCAACATCCGGAAAAAGGTTCCTACCAACAATAAATCCCTCGCCTAACAGGAAAATAAACACTACAAGAGAAGGAGAGGCAGCGGATACAGTAAGTTCTACTATGCGTAAACCGGCATCGATAACCATGCCCTATTACTTTGGGGCACCCTGGCTTCCCACTTATACTGGAGACAGCAAGACAACTAAAACCAATGCGTTCCGTGACTTTAGGGAACAAATTGAGACCATGTTCCAGGTATACAAATTAGATGAAGACCAACAAGTGGAGATTCTTTTGGCTCAACTGAAGGGATTCGCGAAAAGAGAAGTGAAGTCGTGGCCGGAAAGCCAAAAGAAGTCGGCAAAGGACATATTGGACAAGTTGGCAAAGGAGTTCGATGAGAAGACTCTGTCCGAACTTAAAACACTGTTTTATTCTAGGAAACAACAGCCGCATGAAACACTTCGAGAATATGCGGTGGTATTGCAAGAGGCCTTCCGGGATATAAAGTTGTGTGCCCCAAAAGAGCCGATTGAAGAAGACGAGACCTTAACCAACCAATTCCTAGACGGAATTTATGATGTGAATACCAAAGGACAATTAAAAATGTTACATCGGCAAGAAACACCCATCAGCTTTTCGAATTTCAAGGAGTTGATCAGAAAAGTGCTGGGCGATAAACCCAAAAAGGGAAACGTAATTGTACCTGTTGAAACCACCCTTTAGCAAATCCAATCCACCGCCTCTAAAGACCCTATCACAGAAATAAAAGGGCAAATTGCCGAATTAACTCAAGGGATGACCGAGCTGTGTCGAGAGTTAAAAACGTTGAAAGAAACACAGGCACCATCAAGAGCATGGCAGATGGGTAGAGAACCACCCTATGGTAGCGCAGGGCGAGGAACTTCGTGGAGCTCTAGACGACTACCTAAAGATCAATTCGACGAGCAAGGAAGACCTATCTGCCGGCGTTGCCAGAGAAGTGGGCATATAGAGAGAAATTGCCGTAGCTCCGCCCCTTTAAACGAAGAAATCCCGAGGGCAGGGACCAACCGTCGGGAGATTCCTCAATAGAAGGTCCCACCTCGCAAGAATGGACACCGAAATTCGTGGGGTGTTGTCCCATCATCGAAATTAAAATAAATGGAGTCAACTTACACGCGTTGTTAGATACTGGGTCACAAGTGACCACCATCCAATGGGATAAATTTACTCAACACTGGCGAGAAGACAACATCATAACTCCACCACCGCCTTGGCTGACACTATTGGCCAGCAATGGGCAAAGTATCGAATGTTGTGGATATTGGGAGGCTGAGATTGAAATAGGACGAGCCAGACTTCTCAATCAAGGATGCTTGATTACAGCCGTCAAAGATCAATGGCTACCCCCCATCGTTATTGGCATGAATGTCCTAAAGAATTGCCCAGAAGAATTGATTGATGCTTTGAAACAAGAATTGTCTACCCGAAATCTTCCCGAACGACGATCGGTACAACAGACCATCCGATTCCTTCAGAGTCAACAGAGATTTGCTGACAAGAGAGGGGAGATAGGAACTGTTCGCAGTGCTGAGAGACGAAACATCATATTACCCCCAAATTCAGAGCATCTGATTTGGTGCAAGACCAAAGTTGGCCCACGAGGACGAGATTACGATGCTGTTGTGGAGAGAAATAAGGACACTTGGACTGAGCCGTTTGTTGTAGCCCGGGCCCTGGTCACCGTTGTGCAAGGAAAAGTTCCTGTACGACTCCTGAATCCGCACAATTACCCCGTCAAGGTGGCCCGCTTTCAAACCATTGCACAGATTTACGAAGCAAATTTCCAAGATATCCTAGATGTAAGCACCATTGCCGTCCAACAGACTGTCACCGATCAGAAAGAAACAAAAGTCAATGGCCAGGAGGAATGGTGGAGAAGTTTACAGATTGGAGAACCTGATACCCCAGAAGAAGAGAAAGCGGGAGTACTACGGCTAGTCCTGAGGAATGAGAAGGCTTTCAGTAGACACGCTGCCGATTTTGGTAGAGTAGAAGGGGTTCAACATTACATCCCTACTGGCACTGCTTCCCCGATAAAAGAAAGACATCGTCCGATACCGCCTGCTCTATATCAACCAGTGAAGCAGATGATAGAAGACATGAAAGCTTCTAAGGTGATTCGGGACAGTCACAGCCCGTGGGCTGCGCCGATAGTCCTCGTTCGGAAGAAGAATGGAGAACTCCGTTTTTGCGTCGATTATCGAAAATTAAATGCAGTGACTCATCGAGACGCCTATCCTCTTCCCCGAATAGAGGAATCCTTAGCTGCCCTAAAATCGGCTGTGTACTTCTCAACTTTAGACCTGACGAGTGGTTACTGGCAGGTGCCAGTGGCCCAGGAAGATGTTGAAAAGACTGCTTTCACAACCCCCATGGGTTTATTTGAATTTTTGCAAATGCCCTTCGGACTCATGAATGCGCCAGCCACTTTCCAAAGGGTGATGGAATACTGTCTAGGATCCAGAAATTTTGACATCTTACTGTTGTATCTAGACGACATCATCGTGTTTTCCCATACTTACGAGGAACACCTTCAGCATTTAGAAGAAGTTTTCCAACGGCTGGCCAAATATGGGTTTAAGCTTAAGCCTTCTAAATGCCACCTCCTTAAGGCCAGTGTCCAGTATCTAGGCCACATTGTGAGTTCTGAAGGAATTACAGCAGACCCAGAAAAAATCAGAGCAGTGCAAAACTGGCCCACCCCGGTGACTGTTAAAGATGTCCGACGGTTTCTGGGATTTGTAGGATATTACAGGAGATTCGTGGCTGGATTTGCAAAAATTGCCGCCCCTCTTCACGATCTGTTAAGGGGTATACCGGGGAAGGAAATCCGAGGAAATACCCGAGTCAGATGGGACGATCGACAGGAAGATGCCTTTCAACAGCTGAAGCAGGCTCTCATCTACGCCCCCTTACTGGCATATCCAAATTATGACTCACCCTTTAAAGTATATACGGATGCCAGCAATCAAGGGTTAGGTGCTGTCCTAGCACAAGACGAAAACGGCAAAGAAAGAGTAATAGCCTACGCCAGCAGGAGTCTGAAGAAATCCGAAAGAAACGATCAAAACTACAGCGCGTTCAAGTTAGAGCTATTGGCTTTAATATGGGCGGTGACAGAAAAATTTAAAGACTATTTAGCCGCCACCCCATGCACCATCTATACTGACCACAATCCTCTGGCACATCTACAGACTGCCCGACTTGGAGCGTTAGAACAGAGGTGGGTCTCCCGCTTAGAAAACTTCCAATATAAGATCAAATTCAGAAGCGGGAAGAAGAATTCGAATGCGGATGCCCTTTCAAGATTGCCCCAAGAAGTAGAACCGGAAGAGGAAGATTTATGGGAAGATGTCGAGATCCCCTTATTTGGGCCACAGCCCATTAGACAACGCACGGTTATCCTCCGTGGGGCAGAAGTTGTTCTTTCAGCAGTCCAAGGGGGTGCATCCAGTCATCAAGATTTAAATTGGAAAGAATTGCAAAGTAAATGTTCTATGCTCCAACAATTAAAACACTTCCTGATTTCACAAAGAATCCCCAGCCGGGAAGAACGGCAAAGACTTCCGACTGAATTGGTCCAATTGCTGAGGTACCGAGACAGACTAAGCTTCGTCAATGGAGTCCTGGTCAAAAGCAATATAGATCCCTGCACCCATGATCATCTTAACCAGATACTTGTCCCCACGGAACAGCGGACTCAAGTGTTACAAGCTTACCATGACAAAACTGGACATTTCGGGGTCAAGAAAACTGAGAGTGCCATTAGAAAAAATTTCTTCTGGGTAAGGCTTCATATAGATGTTGAGAAGTGGATCGAAAGGTGTCCTGCTTGTGCAGTTAAAGCCCATGTGCAACCCGGACAGAAAGCCGCATTGCAGCCCATTCCAAGTACCTTCCCACTCGAGATAGTAACATTGGATCACGTCAAATTGGGGCCCAGTGATGCCGGTTACCAGTATGCCTTAATGATGATGGATCACTACACAAAATTTATGGTGACCGTGCCCGTCCATGATCTGACCGCAAAAGCCATGGCAGAGGCCTTTATGAAGAACTTTGTTAGACCCTACGGGTTTCCAGAACAGATCCTCACGGATCAAGGTTCAGCATTCGAGGCGCAATTATTCCAAGAACTATGCAAAACGTATGGGTGTAAGAAGATCCGAACTACGCCCTATCACCCACAATGCAATGGGCTTTGCGAGAGAGCGAACCAGACTTTACTGGGAATGATCCGGGGCTTGTCCACAGCTCAACGTTTAACCTGGCCTTCATTATTGCCCGAACTTACCTACGTGTACAATAACCTTGAGCATGCTTCAACGGGACATACTCCTTACTACTTGCTCTTTGGGCGAAAAGGCAAACTACCAGCGGACTTGGAGCTCAATGCTCTTACTGAAATTCCGAACCCTGCCCAAACTGACTGGGTAATGGAGCACAAACAAAGAATTGATCTTGCTGCCGAAGCTGTCGTCAAGAGAATGGGGGAAGTTCACTACCGCCAAGAAAGAGACTACAATCAGAATGCCAGAGCAGAACCGCTAAAAGTAGGAGACCGAGTTCTGAAGAAAAAGCAACACCGAAACAGTAAATTGGACCCTATCTGGGAGAGTACTCCATACCAAGTTGTTCTTTTACCTTCGACAGAGACTGTTGTGTATGGAATCGTGAAAGAGGGAGAGGAAAATGGTGATGTGAAGATGATCCATCGGAATAACCTGAAAATCTATAAGGCTCAGACAGAACCAGACTTCTCCGAAGCAGATCGACACGAAACACAGGATTTTCAGCCGAACTTGGAGGACTTTTTGCGTGATCCTATGGACTTGTTACTTCTTATGAACGGCTCTGTGCCACCTTGCGGAGTTCGCAGGGTAACGTCACACCAGTCAAGTGATGATAGGGCCGCAGAAATTATCCAACTGCCTAGGCCGGCTTTGTTCCCTGAGAAAGTTGACTTTGAGCAAAGATCAGAAAGGCCAGTTCGAAGTACTAGAGGGGTCAAACCCCTCCGATTCAGAGACTGAATATAAATGTTAAAATAAAGTATGATTTCTGATACAAATGTAAACTTTCTTACTCCAAAAAACAAAAATGTGATGATTTGCATTGTTAGAAAAATAGATATGTCGTATATTGATGCTTAAAAATTTTTTATAAAGTTCATTGCCTGAGGACATGCAATGTTTTACCGGGGAAAAATGTGATGATTGTATATATAGTGATGTTCTATAATCTTTAAATATAAAGTACTGTGGTGTTTTCAAGGTACCCTCCCCACAGGGGAGAAATATAGACAGCACAAGGTGTGAAATATGTATATATCTATTCAGCCATGCCTTCACAGAAGGCAACACAGACTTTAATGTAAAGTGATAAAGGCATCCATTGGCACCTTCATGGAAGGGAATGCACAACATGGGGAAGGAAGAAACAACACCCCTTTCACCATAGGCAACGTGGATTTCACCGGGCAACCTGCCCTATGTTAAAGTCAGTAGACTGAATTATCAACTCAACAATACAGGGGAGCCTGGTCCCCGAGTGTCTGGCGACATAAACATTAACTAATAAAGTTGGGAGACTCGCGACCAGCGCGAGCTCCCTGTGTTTGCCCGCCTAACTGAAAGGTTATAAAAAGGGGCAGTTGACAGCGGTGAGGGGAAGTTACCTCAGTTAGAGAATAAGGAGAGAGATACGGCAGAGCGGCGCAGCCGGAGAGGTAGCAGAAGCTGTGCTGAGACCGGCGGTAATACTTACCAGTGTGTCCGGGTCCCTGACAACGTCGTCGGTGGCAGCAGGGGAGACCTCCGGCGGTCTGTGCAGAAGATCCCGACGCCGGTTTCCGTGGTGAGAGGCGTCATCACTGGGCGGCATCGGAGGTGATCCCCGCTGAGAGTCCGGCGTGTCATACAGGGGGCGGCGTCCATCCATCTGGAGGCCGGAGTCTGCAGCGTCATCGCTGGGCGGCTTGAGAGGAGGGGAAAGAGCAGTAAGCCCGGCAGCAGAGACAGAGACTGGGCGGACCTGGAGGCGGATTCAAGGAGTGAAGGGTGCGGTGAGTGTGTCCTGCTCCATCCCCATTTTAACCCTACATCTCCCTCAGCAAACCCCGCAATTAAACACAGACTAGTGCAGGCAGCTCCAGTACAAACTATCCCTGCTGGCAGTCAGTCAAAGTGACAGCATCTCTCTAATGCAGACTATCACCGCTGGCACATAATAAATCAGCCCAGCCTGAGTGACATTCTACAAGCGTATGCCCACAGCTCAGTGACAGCTTGTCACCCATACCCTATGACATTCCACAAGCGTATGCCCACAGCTCAGTGACAGCTTGACACCTCCACACGGCTGCATTCTACAGCAAATGCCTGCACTTCAACAGTGATATATACTGTCAGTGGGTCTTATACAGTGGACAGTAGTGCAGCTTAGTTCTAATAAAGAACAGTACAGTACAGCTTTTTGCTAAAGACTCAGGAAAGCATCCTACACTGTGTATTCTGGGAAACTCCTAGAAGTAGGACAGTTGTCACGTTAGAAACAGACAGGGCTAATCGTGGCACAGTGATACAGTGTCGGGCGTGTGCCTTCCCCTGACAAACCATACAACATAGAAGATACAGATATATACTTAGTCAGTCAGAATATGACTGTGCGGCTAAAGAATAAGGAGTGACATATACCAGTGAAGCTTGAGAAAGTTGTACCCGTTAGATACTTACCTTGTGCTTTGCTCGCTTCTTCACACATATATATAACGGGCTAAACCCGGCTAGCAAGAAGCCAGGGGACGCCTAAGAAGACATTATAGTTTCCCTAGCCGACACAAGGAAGGCACGACATATTTGCTAGAGCCAGGGAACACTTCGTAGCATACAGGAAGGAAAGTATATGTTAAGTACCAGAGGCTAAACCCGGCTAGCAAGAAGCCAGGGGACGCCTAAGAAGACATTATAGTTTCCCTAGCCGACACAAGGAAGGCACGACATATTTGCTAGAACCAGGGAACACTTCGTAGCATACAGGAAGTAAAGTATATGTTAAGCATCAGGGGCTAAACCCGGCTTTCGTTGGGCCAGGGGACGCCTCCAACAGGATCTTCAGAGTAGCAGATACAGCGTTACAACGACTAAAGTAGAAAGAGTCAGAGCAGGAAATTACGGTCAACTTACCTCTACGTCTATTGTAGTCGGTGCTTAGCAGCTCAACCCTAAGAAAGAAAAGGAACAGTTCAATTTAGAAACATTTTATATAACGGTTTAGTTACAGTTAGAAAATTCTAAACATTATAGAAGTATACCTTATTGCGCAATAAGTTCTATATCTTGGTCTGTGGTTTATTACATACTTCACCTACAGTGTAGGGTACCCAAGTGTTATTGCATTTATCTTTGTTATTTCTAGCGTCAAAGGTAGGATACTATGTTATGTTTATTGTGAGAGGCTGACAACTGAGGAATTCAAGTGGAGAACAGACAGGTTCCGGTTTAATAAAATTTGCATTGAAATGGTAGTGTATTTCATGTAATTACTCCTGCGAGAGAAAAATTACACTGTAATATTGTCTGTTTAATACATTGTTCAACGTATAATAAAAGAAAACCAGTCTTTGAAAACTAACGTGTAATCTTTGAAGAAGAAGAAACCATCTACATACTTACCAAGGAAAATTCTATCCGGGATTTCACACATTGTATGGCTAAGTGTGCGCGGGGGGCTGAGGTGTAATCTCACTGTAATGTACATATTCATACAGCGACGGGTCCCCCCCAGGCCGCGCTGCGCCGTTCCGCTTCTTCTAGAGAAAGCAACTTATTTCCCTGTATATCTGTGTGCTTTTGTATATATATATATATATATATATATATATATATATATATATATATATATATATATATATACACACCCACATATATATCTATCCAATGGTCCTCCATCATCGATGACGCAAAGCCCCCCCCCATGCTTTGTTTTGTTTTTCCCTTTGCACCAGGACGCAGGACTTAGTCTGCCGCTCACATGACCCATGCAGCCCCCACCCTACCTCTGATTGGCCCATTTACCAGTATGGTAAATATGGGCAGGCACTTTTCATTAGGCTCCACCCACCCCCAAGGCCTAATGCAGCAATTTGCAAGTCTGTGGGAAGAGGGTGGAGCCAAAATGAAGCAATCCTATGAGACTCACATCATATTCGCTCCGCCCTCTCCCCACAGACCCACGATTCCCAGCGTACCGCCAATGAGGAATCAGGACTGGGGACTGCCAGACCACATGCATGTGCGAGCCCTGAAACCTCCATACCTCCCAACTTTTACATTGCAAGAATAGGGAGCGGGCAAAGGGGGCGTGGCTTATGCAAATTAGTGTGCAGTGTATGTAAATGAGGGCCACGCCTCTGTTTTCACACTGCCGACCGCGGGAGGGACACGAGAACGTCTCGGCTTTTGGGTGTTTAGCGGGACAGTTGGGAGGTATGCTGAAACTGCGATCACAGGAGATCGCAGTGTTGGTGCTCGCTGGAGGCGGTGATGCGCCATTGCATGGGCGGGATTCAGCGCTGTGGGAGCGGTCCAGACAAAGCAGGCATGCCCGAACCGCTCAGGGGGAGGACCCGGAACATGGCTGGCTTGCGCCTGGCTTTGCAGCCGATAATGTTGCCCAGCGCAGGGGAGTTCTGTGCGCAGGGGTATGTGCTACACTAAATGGGGGGCAAAAGCTCAGGTGTCGACACCAACACAGAAAAGGTGAAAAACGTGTCGACTTTTCCTTGTGTCGACCTTGTCTATGTCGACAGGTTTTATTGTGTTGACATTTTTCCAACATCGACCTTCTGCGTGTCAAACTTTTGGTGACGTGTTGACACAGACACTGTTGACCCTGTGATGCACCCCCTGTATTGTAGAGGCAGGACAAGTTATCTCCTAGCTCCAGTATCAGTTTCCTGTCAGTTGTCTCTGACGTTAGTTATTCGGCCGATCACTACACGCCATTAATAATCCAGGACTTCCGCGTCCCACGATGGGCCAGGCACTTTGTTCTGCCGCGCTCACACTGTTGCTGTGAGCATGGTAATAACATCTGTGAATGGGAAGAATCCACGTTACCATAGCATCCTCGGCTACTCCCAGATTCCCGGCCTTCTAACTACCTCAGGAAAGATCCTGGCTCCTTGTACAGAACCAGGGGTGAGCACAGGGGGAGCTGGATGAGGCGCAGGCGCCAGACATTCCGACATACATCAAATGAGTCATTGTTGTAAGGGCTTGTGTCATTCTGCAAAGTGAGCCAAATCCCAGCACAGCGCCGGGACTCCAGGCGCAGGTAATGTCTCCTCGCGTCGGAGCCGTACCCCAGCAGGGCTGTCGCTGTGGAATGACAAAAGGGCTAAAGTAATAACATATCTGGGGGCTGTCTCTGGGCCAGATGTATCAAGCTTCGAGAAGTGATAAAATTGAGAGTGATAAAAAGCCAGCCAAACAGCTCCACGTGCACTATCCCTGGTAGTTATAAACAGTGTATCCCCAGTGGTGGTGGAACTACAAGTCCCAGCGTATGAATTCAGGAAAGCAGAGGCGTGATTTCACCAAAGAAGCAGAAACAATACATTTCTGTATAAATAATTGCCTGTTATACACTGACACGCTTCAAAGTCATTTGCATATTATTAATATACATGGAATAAACCAACCAGCCCCTAACTGTCATTATTTAAAGACAGCCTGTAACATGGCAGCTAGGACTTTATCTCTCTACAAGCTTTTACATATTTTCTTGTTATGTAAACTGTATCCCGATGCTAGTTCAGGGTTGCCAACCCTCCTGGAATGGCCAGGAGGCTCCCGAAAATCGGGTCCCCCTCCCGGCCCCCTGGAAAGGTGGGCAATCCTCCCGGATACCGGTGGACTCCCTCCCTCCCGCATGTCCCTGGTGGCAGAAGCTTTAAATTGTCGCGATTCACGGCTTTTCAATCATGCAGATTTAGCCCCACCCCCTCATCGGAGACCCGCATATTGCGGGATTTGCATCACTGGGGGCGGGGACTGATGATGTCTCCATCAGGCTCCGCCCCCAGAAGTGATGCTGACAGTCTCCTCTCCAGGGTTCTCCCGGAGGGTAGACTCTAAATGTCGGCAACCCTGTGCTAGTGCAACAGTGTGTAGATCTACACCAAAAGAACGACACAACCGAAAGTTCAACATGGCGATGGTTGACACATGAAAAGGTCAACATGCATTTTCAAAATATTTAAAACATTTTTTGGGGGGGACTTATTCATTCTTACGATCCACATGGATTCTGATTAGGAATGAAGCAAAGCCAGGTGAGGGTATGCAATACAATAATTGGGGGTACACATTCTCAGATGCCGAAATTGACACCCCAAAATGTTTGAAAATGTTGACCTTTTCATGCGTTGACCATTTCCATGTCCATGCTTGCGTTGACCTTTTGTCAGTGTCGACTTAGTTCATCATAGGCAAATGCAGGTTTTTTTTTGGGTTAAAACAAACGATGACCCCTAGGGGGTGGTAGTGGCGCCCTATTATGGCCTAGATCAGTGGTTCACAAACTTTTTCAGTCTGAGGCACCCTTTGGGTCTCCAGGACTTTCTCAAGGCACCCTTAAGCCACAATAATTACCGAACTGTCACTTTTTTAATGTAATTGGGACAAAAAAATGACAAAAATCAGAAGACAGCACTGCCGATACCAGATACCACACATTGGTATGTCGGAAAGGTGAGTATACCAGGGTTGCCGACTTTAACATTCTCCTCTCCGGGAGAAGCCCGGAGAGGAGAGTTTCAGCAGCCGCTCAGGGGCGGGGCTTACGAGTGACATCACTAAGCCCCGCCCCCATACTGGTAAAAGCAGCGAATTCAGGGATCTCCATGGAGGGGGCGGGGCTAAAATGACGCGATTGTGCCGTTTTAGCTCCGCCCCCTCCTCTGAGACCCGAGGATTGTGTTATTTTAATGCCGCGATCCGGGGGTCAGCGGGGGTCCCCCCTGAATCCGAGAGTGTTGCCCACCCTTCCGGGGGCCGGGAGGGGGTACCCGATTTTCGGGAGACTCCCGGAAATTCCGGGAGGGTCGGCAACCCTGGAGTATACATGAATTGCTACTTACAACACGTATACATTGCATCGCACCAATGTGATGTATAGTGAGAAGTAGCAATTTATTTTACGTAGCATACATGAATACTCCCCTATGTACTGACCCTTTCGCACTGAAGAAACCCGTGTTAAGGGCCCTACACACGTAGCGATACTGAAGTGTTCTGAGCGATGCTAGATTGCTCAGAACGCTTGTGCATGATCGCTCAGCACACAGCGATGTGTCAGTGCTGTGTGCTGAGCGATATATCAGGGCCAGCGATGTCACCGGAGATCATGGTAGATATTAATTGCTGGGCGATAGCAAGGCGTGTGGCCGCGCATAGCTATCACTGTGGCCTCCACACACACAGCGATGTAGGAGCATTTTTTAAGCGATCTAGTGAGATCGCTTAGAAAATACCTGTATATCGTAACGTGTGTAGGCCCCATGTTCAGCAAATTACCGGGTTGTAATTTTGAACATGGTAAGTTGCTGCTCAGTGTGAAAGGGGTATAAGAGCCACATGTATCAAACAATATTTGTGGCTAAATCCCCGAAAACAGATGGTTAGACACAAATATTACGTATTACCCTAATGTACCAAGGGGGCTGTAGCAGGAATCTCCAATCCCTGCTGTGATCCCCCCTGCATCGCCGACGGCTGCATACCCCATAGGTTTCTATAGGGGATGCGAAGCTGCCGATGTATCAACATAGGGCAGACCGGCATCGCAGCCCTGGGCTATTGCCATTCTCAGATGGCGGTAGCCCATTGTAGCCTATGGGCTCCACACTGCACTCCCGCTGGGGCAGTGCAGTAAGCGCGGTCGGCGCTAACTGCGCATGCGCAGACCCCCCCGGCCTACGGCTGAGCGCATCACAGGGACAGGCTCCTTTCGGAGCTAGGATAGCATTTTACAATGCGATCCTGGGTGGTAACATTCCACCCAGATCGCATTGTAAATGGGATACATGATACATGGGTCCCTCAGTCACTTACTGCAGGCGCCCCTACTATACATTTCCATATGCAGCATCTCACATATAACATATACATTTTTTACTCACTTCCTCAGCCTGAGCCAGAACCCAGGACCCTTGACCAGTGCACTCCTTGGTCACTTCAGCATGCTAGTACCCGCACCCTGCTGTCTGGCTCCAGTCATAGGCTGTCACACCCCCTGCCCCTGTACCGTCCAGAGCAGTCCTGCACACCCCACTCCACCACCTGGCTGATTCCAGTCAAATGAACACCCCCTAGCACTGTTCTCCCCACCCCCCCACTCACCCCACCCGAGCTGCTGGCTGACTCGGCACAGGTTACTACTGCTAGCCAGCCGCTCTGCTTACAGTCACAGCACTCCCGCGCCCTACTAGCTCCGTACTACCCGCTCGCTGACAACACAGGCAGATGGTCGGCTCCCTGTGCACTCACCCCCCGGAGCCTGCTAGCTCCATACTGCGCATCTACTGAATGGACACAGGCAGCCGCTCTGTTCCATATGCTCTCACCCCACTGGTGCCTGTAGCTTCCCGGTCCACTACTTGACTCAGCACACTCACTGCCCCTGGTGCCGGCTAGTAGTAGTAGTAGTAGTAGTAGTAGTAGTAGTAGTATACACACTACCCGGCCCACTCACAAAAAAAAGAAATGCGGCCGCGGCACCCCTGGGACATTGCTGCAGCACCCCAGGGAGCCGCGGCGCACAGTTTGGGAACCACTGCCCTAGATGACACTTCCCAAAGGAAAATAGTATTTGTTACCGTTCACCATGTGTGGGCACAGTTTCGCTCTTTTGTTTGCCTCCTGGGCAGGTGTTTTTGGGCCGGTCCAAAGAAGGGTCCAGTTCACCAAAGTAGGATAGCTGGCGGTGTAGGGGTTTGATGTCAAGAACCTCCTGTGCTGTAGTCGGCAAGAAAAGTTTAGGGCTGGTTCGGATATGTCCAAATATGGCAAAAGTCCAGGAAATGGATATAAGGATTCTGTAAAATGAATAATCGCTGACGCGTTTCACCATGTCAAACGGATTTTTTTTTGTTACCCAGACAGGTCACATGGTAACAACAAGTCAACAATAGTATATAATAAGATTACAAGAGCTGCCGCCACATCATGTAGTGTAAGGGACAGAGCGGAGCAGCTTCTTCTACTTAGTTTGCTGTGTGTGTGGATCTGAGTCCTCAATCTGCGAAATGGACCAGAGAGCAGCTGCAAGGAAGAAGAGACAGGAGCCTTACCCTGAAGTGGGAGAACGTGAGCTTAGAAAGTGCAATACTGCTTCTATTATGTTTGTGTATTTAATTATTATGGTATATTTAACCTTTTACTGACCACTAATGCTTTCATATTAATTAAATGCAGTATGTACAGTATGATAGCCTATACTATATACCATTTATAGTGTTAATTATTAATACTGTATTCCATACACTGTCTAGTGCTTAAAAAGTCTAATCTGACACCTTTGTAGCCCCCACAGAAATCTATAGCTGTAATTAGGGGTGTGTGAGTGTCCTCCCAATGCCGGGCTAAGTCATGGCACTGCTGTTGCCCCTGTGGCACTATTTTGCAAGGTGCCCACTGCACCCATAGGGTCACTGCAGAGTTGCCCGGTGCATACTGAGGATATGAATCTCAGCCAATCAGCGTGAGGCAAGTGGTTTCAAACCCAGAAGCGCTTCCCGCGCCGTCGCGCGCATAGCGCTAGTTATTCTCTATTGACTGCAGGGACCCCACTGCCGCCAGCAGCTTTATACAGTGACAGTGCCGCGGGTACCCCCGCGGCACGGACACCCCTGCCTGCTCCAGCACTGCAGGGACGCCGACAGCTATATGCTGGGGGTGAGGGGCGAACTGCCGCCCTCCAGGTGCCGGTGCTCTAGGCAAATGCCTAGAGCTGCCTAGTGGTGGCGCCGGCCCTGATGGCGGGCACTCCTGTACCTTCATGATATCACATGTACCACACTACACATGTTCTTTCATTTAAATATGAATATACAAACTCATATCCAGCGGACGTGCAGCCCTCCATCAGCGAGTCCGCTACACTGACAAGCTACGGCCCTTGGGAGGTGGAGAGGGGGTGTTCCTGGTCATCTTCCCGATGGGAAGCTTTGTCCCTGTGGTGGATCTCATGTGTTGCGCATGTGCTGCCAACAAGATAACGCTGCTTCCACCATAGTAGCACCTACAGTGCTACCGATCATTGGGGCTCCCTGCTTCTGTGACCACTGGTGCTGTAAAGTGAGCTGCTGGGGGTAGAGAGCTGCGCAGGGCAGGTATATTGCAGTGACTCCTGTGATTACAGTTGGAGCTGTGTTATTGTCACAGTGATCACTGCAGGGTTTTTTTTTTGTAGATTTAGCCAGATCGCATTTACCATACTTGGAAAATGTGATCTGACCGAACTTACTAAAAAAAAATGCAAAAAAACCCCCAAAACGCTGCAGTGATCACTGTGACAACAACGCAGCTCCAACTGTAATCGCAGGGCTCACTGCAACATGCCCGCCCTGCGCAGCTTTCTCTGCAAAGCGGAAGCTCACTTTACAGCGCCAGAATTAACCTCTTCAGTGGCAATCCCGAGAATTTTCCGGGCTGTGCCTCAGTGCCCAGTCTGGCAAGCCCGGAAAATTCTCGAGATTGCCACTGTTTGGAGTCGGGCAGCGCTGCTGAGTTCACTCTGATCTCAGGCAGCGTCGCGCTGCCCGGCTCCCTCCCCTCTGCGGCATCGCCTCCTCCTCCCTCCTCCTCCCCCCTCCCCTCTAGGTTTTCAATAGAAGTCCCCGGCAGCCGGCTTATGACAAGCCGGCTGCCGGGGACAGCGATGCAGTGTGGGGGGGGGGGGGGCGCAGGTCCGGGCAGCCGCTGATTGACAGTTCAGCGGCGCTGCCCGGACCCAGGGGGGTAGTGGTGGTTTTTTTTAAAGGGAGCGCTCCCCATAAAAAACTCGCCCAGTGGGGAGCGCTCCCAAAAAAAAAAACACCACTGAAGGGGTTAAAGGGTTTTTGATACGAAAACTGCTTCAAAAGTCCTTTACTGCATTCAGGTGATATATATATATATATATATATATATATATATATATATATATATATATATATATATATATATATATCTTATATATTTGGCTACATCTGTCACTCAAAGTGTGTCTGACCCTCTAACGCTGGGTGGAGCCTCTGACTCACATGACTGACTCACATGACAGAGAACCAGCCCAGTGAGCCCACAGACAGTGCCAGACACCCTCTGCCTCTCCATGTTACACAGCAAAGACACAGCTACTCACCAGACACACCAGGTGAGCGCCCCACACCTCCATACCTCCAAACATGACCCTCTCCAGGAGGGACAGAATGCTCTGTTTGTGGACTTCCATCTTAATTTATGATTGTCATCACCTGTCATTTTAAACAGGGTAATTGATAAGAAAGGTGTTTAAGCACAGGTGATGGTAATCCATAAATTAAGAAGAAAGTCCAGAAACAGAGCAATGTGTCCCTCCTGGAGAGGGTCATATTGGGTATGCACCTCCCTCCCCCCCCCCTCATTCACGGCATCCCCACGATTAAATGGCACATGCAAAACACTGACATGGCTATGGTCGACAATGAAAAAGGTTGACAAGATTTATTTTTCACTTTTTCAATGTTTTCATATTCATTCTCATGTGTCGACATGGACACCAATGAAGTGCCACACTTATGTCAACATTTACATGTGTTGACCTTTCTGTGTTGATTTTTTTCTTGTGGCGATTCGCGGCACCCCCGCGATTTGCAGCACACCCCCCGCAATTCGCGGCACCCCCGGTGACTCCCGCGATTGGCGACAACACCCCGTGACACCCCCCCTCCTGCAATTCGCGCCAGCCCCCGGGCCCCCCCTCCCGCGGTTCACGGTACCCCCCACGAACCCCCCTACCGCAGTTCACGGTGCCCCCCACGACCCCCCCTCCCATGATTCGCGCCAACCCCCCGGGCCCTCCCTCCCGCGGTTCACGGTGCCCCCCACGACCCCCCTACCGCGATTCCCCACCCCTGACCCCCCCTCCTGTCATTGCGGCAACCCCCCGCCCCCGCGACCCACCCTCCCGCGGTTCACTGCAACCCCCCGCACCCCCCCATCCCACGATTCGTGGCACCCACACCCCCCCCCGCGACCCATCCTCCCGCAATTCACGGCATCCACCCACGACCCCTACTCCCGTGATTCGCGGACACCCCTCACCTCCCCCCCCCCCCACCCCCGTGCGTGATTCACGGCAACCCCAGGATTAAATGGCACATGCAAAACACTGGCACGGCTATGGTCGACAATAAAAAAGGTTGAGTTTTTGAAGATTTATTTTTCTTTTTTTGAATGTTTTCATATTCATTCTCATGTGTCGACATGGACACCGATGAAGTGTCACACTTATGTCAACATTTACATGTGTTGAACTTTCTGTGTTGATTTTTTCTTGTAGCAATTTTTTTCCAGTGACAACTATGAACTATGTGCACATCAACCTACACATCATCAACCAATTCTTTGTATAATATATAACACCTGTTCTGTTTTACTGTAGGTGTTTTAAGTCAGACCTTTTACTGCTACTGTTACTGTTTATGTAAATGCATTCTGAATGACAGCAACATCCTACCATCCTTCTACAAGAATATATAACCCCCCCCCCCCGCAATTCACGGACCCCCCGCGATTTGCAACCCCCTCTCGCGCAATTCACGCCCCCTCCCACGCTTTGCGGACCCCCGCCCTCTCCCGCGATTCGCCGACACCTGCGCCCCCTCCCTTGATTCACGGCACCCCCCGCGCCCCTCCCGCAATTCACGGCACCCCTAAGCCCCTCTTTAGTCCCCCGTATACTCACACACCCCTATCACTACCCAGCTTCCTGCTCTCCTGAACCGTAACTTCCACCACTGGGGAGTCGCTGACGCTGTTTTGCCCACATGCCCCTATCATGCCTCATAGCCCAGCCTCCTGCTCTCATGCACCCGAACTCCCACCCAGTAGGAGGAGACACTGACTATGGGCCACCATCCTGTACTCCTGTGCTGCCACGCTGGACCCTCACCCACTGGCAGAAGCAGCACAGTATCTCCCACCCTCCTCTTTAGTCCCCCTTATGCCCACACACCCCTATCACTACCCAGCCTCCTGTTTTCCTGTGTCGTGACCTCCGCCAGTGGGGAGCCGCTGACTCAGAAACACCCTACTATACTATTGCACACACACACCTAAACAACATGCGCACACAGCCCCCCCCCACACCCACAAATGTCACTGTACCATCCACACTATCAATGTACATCTTACTCTGTAACCGCTTTTTAATTAAACAAAACAATACACCCCCCCTTCCACATCATATGCTCTCTATTTAACACATTTCACCTATAACTCAATTTGCAATACAGGCCATCTTTCATACAATTCTAACCATCTTTCTCATATACAAATGTTCACAAATTAAGGGGGCGCAGCCCCTTACGACGGTGTGAAGAGCGCCCGTAGGGCGCGATGAATCACCTAGTATATATATATATATATATATATATATATATAATATTAACAAAAATAGACCCATAAGACAGAATAATAAACGTAACAATGCAACACAATCACAGCTCAGGCGCCTGGTTGCCGGATATGATGCTGCTGAGTACTGAATGCATTATTTACACTGGATATAACGCGGCGGTTCCTGGTCCAGGTTTTCAGCGTGTTAGAGGAAACAATTAGCGCCGATGCCCCATTAACATGAGAAAGAAGTGCTGAGATAGGACGGGAAGTGTCTGTAACGAGCTGCGGGACGTCTTCATCGGGGTTAAGTGAAGGTCGGGATTTGTCCTCACTGAACAATGGAGGGAGGATATACTGTAGGACGCATTACTGAAGTCATTAGACCAAGGCCTCATGGTGATAATAAGTGTTTCTCTAATGCACCCCCAGCGTGGACGCTTCCTAAACTCTCCTTCCATCTCCTGCACCCCTGACGGCTGGCCTGTGCATAATTATATAATTGCTTAATTATTACAAGGTGATGAACAGTCCAGCTCTCCAGCTAGTGTCGGAGGTGGATACAGTGGGTGAAATGTACTAAGATGGGAGTTATATTTCTATTTATTTTGCTATGGGCAACTAAGGAGATACTATTTATTATCTTTTAGAAGGTGTAGTGGAAAGGAATCACATACACTGGATACAATGAAGTCTTGGCCTTTATTTTGTAGCAGGTACGCAGCTCACCAGGTAATCAGCATAGGCAAGTGTAGTTACAGCATTGCAGCACACAGGTGTCACAGCATAGTACAAACTCCTCAGAAAGCTCCAGTGGTCCCTACTGTAGCCTATCACCTGGCCAGCTATTCCACCACCAGGAACAATGATCCTCTGCCCTGGAAACACTTTTATTAGGAAGCCACAGGTGCTGCTAATCAGCCGAACCTTGATCACATCAGTTTTCTTGCTGCTGCTTCTCTGAAACCCGGACCGGATCTTCCACATTTACCTCATGTGAAAAGACGCTGTCCCTGCCACAGTGCTAAATAAGAAGTAGATCCCAAGAACATGTTAGGCGCATTATTCAGTATTATTTTCCCAATCTCCAGAAGCAGCTGCGCTCTGAGCACATGAAGGGTGCTTCCATTTGTTTACACACGGCCCGGATTGTCCTCTCTGCTCTCCCCCAAAGTGCCAGTGACATTGCGGAGCGCCACCAGATCCCAGCTCTGTAATTATACAGCCCCCTGTGCAATTATCTCTAATTACTATCTAGTAAGGGTTCTCCTAAAGCACAGGATGAGTCGCGGTGCCAGCACATAGCAGCGGGTTAATCAGATGTTTATGGAACGCGCAGTGTAATTATATGTGGGGACTGGAGAGATTCACCCGCGACACCCCATCGCAGCGACGCATGTGTGTAAGGAGAAACATCGGAAATGGGGTTAATTGAGTCCTGTGTTCATTTTCAATGGCAAATTGGTATAAATATACCACTTGTCATGTAAGGAGATTGTTATTATCCAGTGTCACGATATGACAAAACGCACTGGAAAACCAAGAACCATTGGGGCAGATGTATTAAGCTTGGAGAAGAGATAAACTGGAGATAAAGCGGAGAAAAGGTAAAAGGAGATAAAGCACCAGCCAATCAGCTGTGTTTAAAATATGACAGTTGGGAGTTGATTGGCTGGTGCGTTATCTCCTTCCACTTTATCTCCACTTTATCTCCAGTTTATCTCTTCACCAGGCTTAATACATCTGCCCCTTTGTTTCTTAGGGGCAGATTTATTAAGCTTGGAGAAGAGATAAACTGGAGATAAAGCGGAGAAAAGGTAAAAGGAGATAAAGCACCAGCCAATCAGCTGTGTTTGAAAAAGACAGATGGGAGCTGATTGGCTGGTGCTTTTTCTCCTTTTACCTTTTCTCCGCTTTATCTCCAGTTTATCTCTTCTCCAAGCTTAATAAATCTGCCCTTATATAGACAGATGTTTTACACATCATGGCTGATATGTGATTTGTTTTGATTTTGATAACTGATAAACCCCCATAATATGTCCCTCCCCACTCCTCAGTGGCTGGGCTACCACCCTCTCTGCTCTACCATCATCCCCATCCTCCCCGATCACCCCTTTCTATAAATCGCACAGAAACATGGGAAGAGCCTAGGGTAGATAACCCCCAGGCTAGTGGTCGGTTGACTCCGGACTCTCACGTGACCAATCCAGCGCATGAGTCTGTAAAGGGGTGTGACCTCGAGAAAGGGGCGTGGCCGTGACAAAAGGGCATCCCAAGAATGACACTATCATGAGCCACGCCTCCTATTTCTCAGCAGTCTGGTGGCATGCTG
This sequence comes from Crinia signifera, assembly GCF_055691185.1. Classification (NCBI taxonomy): domain Eukaryota; kingdom Metazoa; phylum Chordata; class Amphibia; order Anura; family Myobatrachidae; genus Crinia; species Crinia signifera. The sequence goes on along the minus strand of NC_139224.1, from coordinate 10,991,226 downwards.
CCTCTCTCTGCTTTCCGTGAATAGGTGCTGTGTCCCATTGTGGGACACTGCAGACTACAGATAAGACAGCTGGGCATTCCCCAAAAATGTCACTGTCCCATGAATTGCCCAATATACGCAGGCCCGATGTGAGAATGCCTTCGGTGACTATGACACAGTCGACATGGACATAGTTTCCAGTGCACTGCATCCCGGGAACGGTGCCTCGCTGTGATCGGCACACTATTCTATTCTCCCATCACGCCCTAGTGGATGGTAGGGCATGAAATACCGCCTGTCGGCACATGTCGGCCTAAAAAACTGTGAAATACCCCATGTCGACCTTTTCAATGTCGATCTTGGCCCTGTCAACCTAATTCTTGTGTTGACCTAATGACCTGTCGACCTCGATCCATGTCAACATAGACCCATGTCGACCTTGCTGCATGTCGACCTAGTGGTGTCGACCCAATGCTTGTCGACCTAGTTGTTGTAGAAAAAAATGACCGTATCCCATTGCGGAGGTGTTCGCACACAGCGGGGCGGGTAGTGGGGGGGGGGGTCAGGAGGCTGTCGCATGGGGACGTTTCCCCTAATTCCCAATTCCCGGTTTCCCCCATGTTTTCTATCAACATTCATACATGCTGGTAACCCTTTACAATCTACTATACATAATAGTGCTCTCACATGCTGCTCCTCACCTCTAGGGGGATTCAACTGTTTTGACGGCAGCGGCCAGTAGATGTCAGAACAATTCAAGTGTTGCTCCGTTTGGGACCGCACAGCCGCCGGCTCTAACATTACTGTTATGTTGTTCCGTCATTTTGCCGGGCTGGTAACTAGTAACCTGTAATGAGCGGCACTCACGGCAACGCAATGGATACGTAATGTACATAACATAAGGGCTCTATAAGATCAAATTCATTTAAGATGATAAAAATCATTTAATTTCCAATATGGTTGTTCCCCCTGGTACCAGGAACATCTGCCTCCATCTCTCTGACTGTCTCCCAATGGGTCACGTTACCAGATCTGCGACATAGCGGTATCCCGCCCGCGCAGGGTTAAACGCAATCGGAGTGGTGGCTTGCTCCTTAGTAGTCACAGCAGGCACATGTCACTTCAATATTTAATGAAGTGTTTAGCTAATTATGGTAAGAGACAGTCATTATTTTACAGCTAAATGACAGGGAAAGGTATTTTTGAACATCATTAACTAAGTAACATGTACGTGAGGATTAAACACACAGAGATTCTGTCCCAGTCCCGCCAGCAGCTGTTTCCAGTCAGACAATGCTCCTGCCTGCAGGATATACAAATATCACCGACACAGACCGAGCGCAGTACAGTGACAGGTCATTGCCTGCAGTTTGCGTCCCAAATTGGGGAACCACTTGCTCTGGTGTCGACTAGGGATGAGCGGGTTCGGATCCTAGAGATCCGAACCCCCACGAACTTACCTTATTCGAGGACAGATCTGAGGAGTTCGCCGGGTCCCGCCATTTTCAGGAGTCCAAATCGAGGCCAAAACGTCATCATCCTGCGTCGGATTCGGATCTCTATAAAAGGTCCGGCTCCGGCGCCATCTTCATTCTGCATGTAGAAGTCAGACAGCACGGATGTTGCTGTGTGCCTTTTTTTATGAAAAGAAAAAAATGTGTTTTTTTTTGTTTTTTTTTGTTTTTTTTTACTCCAAGGGCTGTTAAATGTGCTGTATCAGTCCAGGGGTGAGCCAAGAGTGCCGTATAATTCAAGTGGTGTTACTAAAGTCTGCCGTATTATTCCAGGTGTGCTGCTCTTTTTTAATTAATTAAAAGAATAAAAGTTTTTCTTTTTTTTTTACTGCAGGAGTGTCGCCATGTCTGCCGTATAATCCCATGCCTGCCGCCATGTGTGCCATATCAGTCCAGGGGTGCCGCCATCTGTGCCGTATAATTCCATGTGTGCTGTATCAGGTCAGGGGTGCCTGCATGTGTGACGCATAATTCCTGGGGTGAGCCAAATGTGTCATATAATTCAGTGACGTGCGGTGATGTTCATGGTCGGTGAGGCAACCATTTAAAAACACACTTATTTTACAAAAACACACAGTACACACCTCTCACTTTACACAAATACACAGTTATACACTTCTGTCCCTTAACACAAATACACACAAGTCTGTCCCTTAACACAAACACACAAACACACACAAACACCTGTGCCAACTAAAAAATACACAGCCCCCACCCTCCACAAGTGCTAAACACACATTTCTGTTTAAGGCACTGCTTACCCAAGTAGAACTGGCAGCAGCGTTCCTGGGACAGGGACCCGGAGACAGAGACAGAGTGCCGGCGGAAGGCGGAAGCGGGATCCCGGACACTGATAGCAGCGTGAGCTGGCAGCCCAGCCCGACACCACCATTTCCCCGCCCGCAAGTCAGCGCAGCCCGGCAGGTCAGCATGGCACCGCCGCTCCCCCCTCGCTCGCCCGCATTACAAGTCAGCGACTCAGCGTGACTTCACTGCAATGCAGAGGAGCCCGGCAGACAAGCCCGGCACCGCCGCTCCCCCCCCCCGCATGCAACAGTAGTCTATACTATAGGCGGCACCTATAAGTTCCTTGGTGGCAGTCAGGGACGTGTTTTCTGCCTATATGAAAGCACGCCCCTGTCACTGAGACAGCGCCACTGTGCCCAATCACATCTGTCTCAGTGACAGGGGTGTGCTGTCATATAGGCAGAAAAGCACGTCCCTGTCACCGAGGCACCGCTATAGGTGCCGCCTATACAACTTTTTTAAATGAGCTTTTACCAGCTCGGTTCTTAGCCCTGCCCACTGCCCGCCCCTGACAGACTAACTGACAGTCCATAACTGTAATATGGACAGCGGGAGGCACCGCTCTTGGTGCCTCCTAAACTAATGAATAAAAAAAAAATAGAGTCAACATTATAATAATAATACAAAGCATATACTTATGACACATAATATGTGTCATAAGTATTTTCTTTGTATTTTATTATTATTTTAATCGTTAATGACAGGGGAGGCTCTGCCTCCCCTGCCTCCCCTGACTGCACGTCCCTGATATAATTCATGGGTTGCTGCCAAGTCTTCTGTATAATTCATGGGGTGCTGCCAAGTGTGCTGTATTAGTCCAGGGGTGATGCTGTGTGCCATATCAGTCCAGGGGTGATGCTGTGTGCCATATCAGTCCAGGGGTGATGCTAAATATGCCGTATCAGTCCAGGGGTGATGCTGTGTGCCGTATCAGTCAAGGGGTGCTATTAAGTGTGCCGTATCAGTCCAGGGGTGATGCTGTGTGCCGTATCAGTCCAGGGGTGATGCTGTGTGCCGTATCAGTCAAGGGGTGCTATTAAGTGTGCCGTATCAGTCCAGGGGTGATGCTACCTGTGCCGTATCAGTCCAGGGGTAATTCTAGGTGTGCAGTATCAGCCTAGAGGGGATGCTAAGTATCAGTCTAGTGTTTGTGCCGCACACTTGTGTGGCTTATCATAGTTATCCAGCTACCTCGGTGCAACATTTTGCCCTAAAAACAATATTGTAAGGTGTGAGCTGTTCAGAATAGACTGGAAATGAGTGGAAATGAATGTTATTGAGGTCAATATAGCGTAGGAGCTAATGATGCCCAATGGTGTTATGGGATTTAACTCCACTCTCACAATTTGTCCATCATGGCCAGAGGCACACATCTGGGAGAACATACTGGGAGGGAAGCGTCTCATCTAAACCCATGTGGTGGTGACTGGGAGGTTCTTAGTAGTATTACAACACAACCGATCAGTAAAGCCTTTAAACTCTGGAACATCTTGTTAAATGACAAGGTATTGTCCAGGAAGACTTGATATTACTGTATGAGACTGCAATGTCAGTGGCCACCTACGTGGTCTTGATTACGTGACCGCTGTAACAATATGATTCACATGGGCCATTTATCATTCAATATTTACAGCGTATCCCCTGAAAACAGATGTTTTCGGGGTAACAGCAAATATTTAGTATTACCAGCATGAATGGCGGAGTGACTGCAACACCTGATATCTGCTGTAATCCCTCAATATGGGGTTTCTATGGGGTATACAATACTGTCGGCATTCCAGAGCTTGGCCGTCTCTGCTCAGCCTTTCATAGCCTATGCGTTAGAGATTGCATAAGTAAACTCAGGGTTGCCTACCCTCTCGGAATGGCCGGGAGGGTCCCGGAAATTGGGTCAACCTCCCGGCCCCCCGGAAAGGTAGACAAGCCTCCCGGAATCCGGAGGCCGACCTCCCTCCCACCATGGCGGGGGTGTCCATGGAAGCAAATTATGCAAATTGCATCTTTTATAGCCCCACCCCCTGCTGTGCAATGCCTGAAATACCGGCATTGCCAGGACAGCCAGTTCAGTGAGGCAGGGGGGGGGGGGCACTGACAGCACGGGATGCCAGGCAGATGGTCAGTGTGGGGGCGCGGCCACGAGGATGCGATCACAATGCCATCCCACACTGACCAACCGCCTGCCACCCCATCCTGCCCTGTCAGTAGCCCCGCCCCCCGTGCCTCACTGAACTGGCTGCTCCCTCCCAGAGAGGGCAGCCAGGAAGTAGGCAATCCTAAACTGCAGAGGATTCCTCTATAACACTCCCTGGTAATGGCCACTGCATATCAGTACCGTAACCACACAAAATTGGTGTGGGAAGTGTCAGGAAAATGTGGTGTAAGGTTATCTGTCATCAGCTTTCGGCTTGGACCTCCACCACCATCGCGTAAAATGGATTTTATTTGTCCCAAGCGTTGCAGCATTTATTAAGAGCAGGACGATCTTGGGAATAGCGACTGCTGCAAGTCTCACAGCGTGTGTGTTGCTGCACGTTACCGTAAATCGCAACAACATTTTGAGCTCCATTGCACTTCTATTATACTGCTCATGGAAGAAAAGTGGTTTGTTCACCAAACAGCGCTACCCTGAGATGTTCCCATAAATTTCACCAATATGTGGTAAAAATTAATACATAACTTAATTGTAGGTGGGTAATGAATCCAAATTGCCAGCCAGAGATTCACTCTGAAATAAAACAAGAAAGTACCCTTTTGTCCCCCAATAATTGGGACTCACATTGAGGGCACATAAAGACACATCATAGTGTAATATGGTACAAACAAATGAATTTTTAATGTGTAGATAAACTCACAAAAGTAGATGGTTAAAAAGCATATAAGTAGGGAATCCTAGGCAAGTGCTGCTAACCAGGTCCTCAAGTTTTTTGTTCCAGGAAATGCAGGGTCCAACACCGGAAATCGGGTCCCACAGGGTCCTGGCAATAGAGGTTGAAGAAGGACCTATTTAGGTCCGAAATGCATCAAGTGCTTGGTGTTTATTGATGTGGATCCTTGTGCAAGCTGATCGGCACCCTCTATTGCCAGGACCCTGTGGGAAAATGAGAGATTTGGTAAGACATCTCCAGTTTTTTTTAAAGTGGCAATCATTTACACTGCAAAACCAGTTTGATGTTGATTTTGATGCTGCAACGCTGTGTAAATTTCAACCATAAAGTGGTCTGTGTGCTCCACAGGACTCTGAAGAACTGCAGATGTTTGTCTTTACTCAATGCAGTTATGCAGAACAATGGTTTCATAGACACTTTCTCTTAATCTTCACTCCATATTAAAGCAACACATATATATATATATATATATATATATATATATATATATATATATATATATATATATATATATAATTGTTTCCTGGAGAGACACCACTTCATGGGAGGTATCTGTATCCTCCTCCTCAGCCCACTGTGGTGCCTCGTGGCCCAGCCTGCCCTGCCCAGACACCCTCTAATGTGGTTTTTGTTTCTTATGGCTGATTCTCCCACAGCAGCCTCTCTGTGTCCTGACGCTGCACCTTGAAATCGTCTTCTACCTAATCGGAGGAGGAAGCCTCTCTTCCCTCACTTTCTGCCTAATGCATCCTCCTCGGGGTCCTCATATCCTGCCAAGCACTGCACCGCAATGTGTTCTTCATTAATATTTCACACATTATTTGTACTTTTGTTGGTATAGAGGAACGAGAAGCTCTTACTCCATCCATACCCAGAAAGGCCCTAAATAATTTACTGAGACAGAACCTCGGCCCTAGGGCAGGTATTGTATGTGGTGGTGGAGGGGTAGCAGGGAAGATTGCACCCCCTTGGAATTCCTCCTGTCCCTGTTACTGGTTCTAGAAAGCTCTGTGTTCAGCCACCCCCAAATGAACTGTATTTATAGAATTAATTATAAATTAGAAGCTGCAGCAAGATGACCCCATTTAAGGTCCGACTGATGTTCAGCACTTGTAAGACAACACAGTTTACTGTCGGCTAACCCTGAACCGAATACAATGAAGTAGCTGTAATATAGAGTCATGGCCTGTTATTCCTGCTGTGGTCTGCGGCTTTGGGTTCTAATTGGTTAATCTTCACTGAAAAAAACAATTGTCGGCCATTGCTGTTGCCAGGAACTCGTCTGAGAATAGTGGCCCATTTATAGGAAGGTAATTACTCTCACTTCCTCCTAACAGCACCTTGGAATAAATGTATTAAATGGAGGTGGATAACCGGCCAGCAAAACACCGCACTTTGGGCCCAATTCAGATCTCATCGCTGCGGTGGGAATTCGCATAGTAGCTGATTATTGATACACTGCGCATGTGTACGGCCTGAGGTACTCATGTGCGACACCGGCTTGCGAATGAATCTTGTTATTTTCTTCCTTTGCTTCCTTTGGGAGTGTTAAGTAGAATGCAGGTGTGCTAGACAAAACACTGGGTGTGCCTTGGAATATGCAGGCGTGCCCATGTGTTTTAGGGGCGGGTTTGTGATGTCATCTCTAGGCCGCATATGCCTCTATTAGGGGAGGATGTGTGATGTCATCTCTAGGTCAGATATGCCTGTATTAGGGGAGGGTGTGTGATGTCATCTCTAGGCCGGATATGCCTGTATAAGGGGAGGGTGTGTGACATCATCTCTAGGCCTGATATGCCTGTATTAGGGGAGGGTGTGTGATGTCATATCTAGGCCAGATATACCTGTATTAGGGGAGGGTGTGTGATGTCATCTCTAGGCCGGATATGCCTGTATTAGGGGAGGATGTGTGACGTCAGTACCAGGCCGGATATGCCTGTATTAAGGGAGGGTGTGTGACATCATCTCTAGGCCGAATATGCCTGTATCAGGGGAGGATGTGTGATGTCATCTCTAGGCTGGATATACCTGTATTAGGGGAGGGTGTGTGATGTCATCTCTAGGCCGGATAGGCCTGTATTAGGGGAGGGTGTGTGATGTCATCTCTAGGCCGGATATGCCTGTATTAGGGGAGGGTGTGTGGTGTCATCTCTAGGCCGGATATGCCTGTATTAGGGGAGGGTGTGTGATGTCATCTCTAGGCCGGATATGCCTGTATTAGGGGAGGGTGTGTGATGTCATCTCTAGGCCGGATAGGCCTGTATTAGGGGAGGGTGTGTGATGTCATCTCTAGGCCGGATATGCCTGTATTAGGGGAGGGTGTGTGATGTCATCTCTAGGCCGGATATGCCTGTATTAGGGGAGGGTGTGTGGTGTCATCTCTAGGCCGGATATGCCTGTATTAGGGAAGGGTGTGGAATGTCATCTCTAGGCCGGATATGCCTGTATTAGGGGAGGGTGTGTGATGTCATCTCTAGGCCGGATATGCCTGTATTAGGGGAGGGTGTATGATGTCATCTCTAGGCCGGATATGCCTGTATTAGGGGAGGGTGTGTGATGTCATCTCTAGGCCGGATATGCCTGTATTAGGGGAGGATGTGTGACGTCAGTACCAGGCCGGATATGCCTGTATTAAGGGAGGGTGTGTGACATCATCTCTAGGCCAAATATGCCTGTATCAGGGGAGGATGTGTGATGTCATCTCTAGGCTGGATATACCTGTATTAGGGGAGGGTGTGTGATGTCATCTCTAGGCCGGATAGGCCTGTATTAGGGGAGGGTGTGTGATGTCATCTCTAGGCCGGATATGTCTGTATTAGGGGAGGGTGTGGGATGTCATCTCTAGGCCGGATATGCCTGTATTAGGGGAGGGTGTGTGATGTCATCTCTAGGCCGGATATGCCTGTATTAGGGGAGGGTGTGTGATGTCATCTCTAGGCCGGATATGCCTGTATTAGGGGAGGGTGTGTGATGTCATCTCTAGGCCGGATAGGCCTGTATTAGGGGAGGGTGTGTGATGTCATCTCTAGGCCGGATATGCCTGTATTAGGGGAGGGTGTGTGATGTCATCTCTAGGCCGGATATGCCTGTATTAGGGGAGGGTGTGTGGTGTCATCTCTAGGCCGGATATGCCTGTATTAGGGGAGGGTGTGGGATGTCATCTCTAGGCCGGATATGCCTGTATTAGGGGAGGGTGTGTGATGTCATCTCTAGGCCGGATATGCCTGTATTAGGGGAGGGTGTGTGATGTCATCTCTAGGCCGGATATGCCTGTATTAGGGGAGGGTGTGTGATGTCATCTCTAGGCCGGATAGGCCTGTATTAGGGGAGGGTGTGTGATGTCATCTCTAGGCCGGATATGCCTGTATTAGGGGAGGGTGTGTGATGTCATCTCTAGGCCGGATATGCCTTATTTAGGGGAGGGTGTGTGGTGTCATCTCTAGGCCGGATATGCCTGTATTAGGGAAGGGTGTGGAATGTCATCTCTAGGCCGGATATGCCTGTATTAGGGGAGGGTGTGTGATGTCATCTCTAGGCCGGATATGCCTGTATTAGGGGAGGGTGTGTGATGTCATCTCTAGGCCGGATATGCCTGTATTCATCGCAGCTACTGAATATGTCTCTGGCTACTCTGAGTTTGCGATGACTATACACAGGGGAAAAATAATTTGATGGTGAGCCTGTAGCGATTTTGTACATATGTATTTGGCTGTGAATTCTCCGCTAGGCGCACACATCTATTCACACAGTGCGCAGATTCAAGGCGGGATTTTACTCTAGCGGTGCCTACCAATTAGCTTCCAGCTGCCATGCTATGGGCTGAAATATAACAGTTCGAATCTGATTGATTTGGACTTCATCGCTCTACATTACATCTCTATCCAAGCTTTGATAAATCTCCCCCGTGGACTGTATGACATGTTGCTGACATCACTATACGGCTGGTAAAATCACAGATTTATTAACTTTAAAGGGCAAGTTACATGACTATTATCTAATTAATTCACATGATTAAACGGATACTTCAGTTGGCATTTCCAGGCTGTTGAAGACTCATAAACATGCTGCTATTTGACAGATAGTTTGTGAGAATCTGACCTTCCTTAGCAACATCGGTCGGTAACCATGGAGACAAATTTTGGACTGCACTGCTTGTTTCCATGGTTACAGGTGTTGTTAAGAAAAGGCAGTTTTTTCCAACATACTATCTGTCAATTGGTAGCAACATCATGTTTATGAGTTGTCAACAGTCAATTTCAGGCAGAAGCCATATTTCAAGTATCAGGAGTAATTCCCATAAGTGCTGGTACTCAATTTAAAAGACAGAAAACGGCACGGTTGAATAGTTATGGTAGAATAATCTTCCTGATGCACCACAAGAACCAGAAGCTTCATTGGTATGGTACTGACATTCCAGAAATTTGTAGAAGCACCACGTAAACTCTGCTCTAACCTATGGTGGGAACCTTACGGTAGACTTTGGACTGTAGCTAAAATACACTATTCTGTCTGTCACCACAGTAACTCTGATTGGTTGAACCTTCAGCCAATCAGAAATTAGGGGCACGTGCAAGTATGTTGCCTATGATTTCTCATTGATCTGATAGGTTGATCAATTAAACCAATCACATAAATGGGAATTGGTAGGGGGAAATATAGTTTTTCCCCACCGATTTTAGGTTAAGCATTCTGACTGATTCCCATCGGACAGTGCAAAGGTGAGGAGAAACCCACCTCCTAAATGGTAGGGCACCCTCTTCCTAAAATAAACTTTTCATGTAATCTGATTGGTGGCTATTACAGCAGAATTATATAAGGTGGGAACACCCTTATAAAAAGGAAATTAGTATGTCAGTATTACCCCAGTGTCTATACATAAGATATGGGATTGGGGGAAAACTTTTTGGGGTATGTCACAGGATAGCGGCCATCTTGAAGTTGGCCATCTTGGATACAACTCATTTTTAAATAGGGATGGTAGTCATGTGACATATTAAACAGATGCAGATTTTCATAATGTTTCTTTAAAATTGCACCATTTTGTGAGGGTAACAAATATATAATTTGAACACTTATGATTTATGGCCATCCCTGTGGCCCGGTGGTAGCTGGTCATTATCATGCTGTCATGATGGTGGGCCTATGTGGGGGCTTCGAGCCGTAGATTCATCCCCCCTATTTGGATGCTGTTATCTGGTGTGCCCCCAACCCCTAGTGACACCACTGGCACGCACAGATGTGGTCCAATGGGCTTATGGGCTAATGTCCAGCATCATGGCCGCCTTACCGAACCAGGAAATAAATTGATCTCATTAACAATAACGTTACTTCTAACACATTGCGGTCCCTATAATGAATAAATTCACAGAAGAATCCTATCTAAGTTGCGTTTGCCAAGACTTAGACACGTTCTAGTGTTACATCAATATTTTATGTTTATATTAATCAGCCGTAAACCTCACACGAATATAAAGCTACAATCTCATTTCCTGGAATAATATTTCAGTGGCCACAAACATAACATTTACCTGTAGGATGATGGACCATCTATTAGTGGCCATTTCTATTATCTGACAATTTAACACAAAGAAATGAGCAATGTTTGATTAATCGGTGAACGGACAGAATATTTTAATAATCCAATTATGAGGCTGAACAGCAGTAATTCATGGTGTGACAGAGTTCCTAAAACACCATCTAGTAAAACAAATGTCGCTCGTAACAGACCATTAACATTTGATGCAACTTGCTGCGAGCCAAAGTAACAGACCAATTATTTATCCGAAAAGAGATGAGTTATCTCCCGGCTGCTTCTCTGCAACAAATCAGAGGATTCCCTCTGGCGCGATTTTCATTTGCAGAGTGGATCCCAACAGGCCTCATGTACCAATAGCGCAAATTAGCCATGGTGTCCTCTAACACGGCGGGGACGCCATGTTCCCGGAGACCTGCACATGCGCAGTAGACTGTGTCGCAATATCCATACACAGGACGACCTCCATTTTTCCCCCCCGGGGCGCACAATTGAATTCCTCCCATAGAGGTGAGGAGCAGAGTAAGACTTTTATTCTATAGGTTGTTTACGAACTCTTTTGTCTTGTCAATGTCATTCTGATACATCCGTGAACTTTTAATGAAAAGAGACACAACGTATCTTACAGAGAGAGCGCGCCGTGAAGTTAAGTGTTCATCAACCTTGTATTTTTAATTAAAACTAAAGAATAATCATAATATAATTAGAAAAATGTACTGAGTTTAAATAAATGACAGTTTGAAATAAAAGGACTGATTTATGAACCTACACAAAACTTTAAATCAAGTTTAGGCAGCTGATGTGGAACTACAATAGCCAGCATGCCATGACATATGCTAGTGGCTCTTGGATGGATATTGCATACTTGCCTACCCTCTCAGAATGGCCGGGAGTCTTCCGAAAATCGGGTCCCCCTCCCGGCCCCCCGAGAAGGTGGGCAAGGCTCCCACATTCCCCCCAGAGCCCCCCGGAGCTGGGGAAAGAAGTGACGTAAATCGCGGGTCAGGGGAGGGCGGTGGGACTAAATTGAGGCGAATCGCGGCATTTCGCGTCATTTTAGCCCCGCACCCTACTTGCAGACCCGCGAATCGCTGTGTTTGCCTGGATTGGGGGCGGAGCTTTGTTACGGCAGCCTTGTCTCCACCCCCGACCTGCACATTTTGTTGTTCTCTCCGGGCTCCTCCCGGAGAGAGACATTGAAAAGTCAGCAAGTATGGGATATTGGGAACCAGTCCTTGCTGTAGCGACACGAAGTAATGGGGTGTGTGGGGTTGTATGACGATCACTAAGAGCCAAGCACCCTCCCTGGAAACCTATTGATCAGTAGCACCAAGTTTGCTCATTAATAATCACGTTTCAATATTATTATTTTGCACACATCTCTCATTTACTTCTCATTATATTTCTGCAATAACATCCTTAATTGGTACACTCCAGTAGATTCATTATTAGGAAGTACATTTTTAATTAAGCCCTTTACCATGGGGTCGCAAAGCTATTTCACCCTCATAATTTGGGTCCAGAATCCAGTCAATAAACTTTGTCTGTGATTTAGTCAGGTCCATAAATATTTATTTATTTACAGCGTCTCATATAGCGCAGCAGATTCCGTTACAGTGTCTTATATAGTGCAGCAGATTCCGTTACAGTGTCATATATAGCGCAGCAGATTCCGTTACAGCGTCTTATATAGCGCAGCAGATTCCGTTACAGCGTCTTATATAGAGCAGCAGATTCCGTTACAGCGTCTTATATAGCGCAGCAGATTCCGTTACAGTGTCTAATATAGCGCAGCAGATTCCATTACAGTGTCTTATATAGCGCAGCAGATTCCGTTACAGTGTCTTATATAGCGCAGCAGAATCTGTTACAGTGTCTTATATAGCGCAGCAGATTCCGTTACAGTGTCTTATATAGCGCAGCAGATTCCGTTACAGTGCCTTATATAGTGCAGCAGATTCCGTTACAGTGTCTTATATAGCGCAGCAGATTCCGTTACAGTGTCTTATATAGAGCAGCAGATTCCGTTACAGTGTCTTATATAGCGCAGCAGATTCTGTTACAGTGTCTTATATAGCGCAGCAGATTCCGTTACAGCGTCTTATATAGCACAGCAGATTCCGTTACAGTGTCTTATATAGCGTAGCAGATTCCGTTACAGTGTCTTATATAGTGCAGCAGATTCCGTTACAGTGTCTTATATAGCGCAGCAGATTCCGTTACAGTGCCTTATATAGAGCAGCAGATTCCGTTACAGTGTCTTATATAGCGCAGCAGATTCTGTTACAGTGTCTTATATAGCACAGCAGATTCCGTTACAGCGTCTTATATAGCACAGCAGATTCCGTTACAGTGTCTTATATAGCGTAGCAGATTCCGTTACAGTGTCTTATATAGCGCAGCAGATTCCGTTACAGTGTCTTATATAGCGCAGCAGATTCCGTTACAGTGTCTTATATAGCGTAGCAGATTCCGTTACAGTGTCTTATATAGCACAGCAGATTCCATTACAGTTTCTTATATAGCGTAGCAGATTCCGTTAGTGTCTTATATAGTGCAGCAGATTCCGTTACAGTGTCTTATAGAGCGCAGCAGATTCCGTACAGCGTCTTATATAGCACAGCAGATTCCGTTACAGCGTCTTATATAGCGCAGCAGATTCCGTTACAGTTTCTTATATAGCGTAGCAGATTCCGTTAGTGTCTTATATAGTGCAGCAGATTCCGTTACAGTGTCTTATATAGCGCAGCAGATTCCGTACAGCGTCTTATATAGCACAGCAGATTCCGTTACAGCGTCTTATATAGCGCAGCAGATTCCGTTACAGTGTCCTATATAGCGCAGCAGATTCCATTACAGCGTCTCATATAGCGCAGCAGATTCCGTTACAGTGTCTTATATAGCGCAGCAGATTCCGTTACAGTGTCCTATATAGCGCAGCAGATTCCATTACAGCGTCTCATATAGCGCAGCAGATTCCGTTACAGTGTCTTATGTAGCGTAGCAGATTCCGTTACAGTGTCTTATATAGCCTAGCAGATTCCGTTACAGTGTCTTATATAGCGCAGCAGATTCCGTTGCGCTTTACAATAGTAGACAGTGATAAAACAAACTGGGTAACACCAGACAGACTTGGAGGCAGGAGGGCCCTGCTGCAAGCTTACAATCTATATGGATATAGGAGAGAAACACAAGGACAGGCACCAGTAATAGCATAGCAGTCCCACCAAGTTACAAGTCCAGAAGGGAAGCTATATAATACATAAGTGCCTCAGAGGGTTATGCGTGTGGTATATAAATATGATAGGCTTGCCTGGAGAGATGAGTTTTCAGGGAACGCTGGAAAGTTTGGAGGCTAGTAGAGAGTCTTATTGTGCGTGGAAGGGCATTCCATAGGATGGGAGCAGCCCGATGAAAGTCCTGTAATAGTGAATGGGAGCTAGTGATCCGTGCAGAAGAGAGACGCAGATCTTGTGCAGAGCGGAGTGGTCGATATGGGAGATATTTTGTGATAAGTGCAGAGATATATGCTGGTGCAGAATGGTTAATAGCTTTATATGCCAGTAGAAGTGTTGGTACTTGTGTATTATCACGGCGCCCACGATTTCCATCGTAGGGCATTGTACAATTAAAAATCGGTCGCATCGCATGCGATCATATCGCATGCAATGCAACCCGATTTTTAATTGTACAGCCACCTTGATGGGTGATTACTATGTTAAATTGGCCCCCCATTGTTAACGCCACCCCACTATCAACGCCAACCCGAAGCGTGGCGAGCGGCGGCGGTATGCGTCCTCCGACCTTTTCATACCCCCACTATCCACGTCGGCGTGGAGTTGATTTTATATAGTGTGGCAAGCGCAGCGAGCCACCGAGCCCAAAGCGTGGCGAGTGCAGCGAGCTTAGCGAGGGGACGAGGATTACTTTACATGTATTCCGCGTCCCCTCGCGGGCTTGCTGCGCTCGGCACGCTTCGTGTTGGCGTTGATAGTGGGTTGGCGTTAACAATGGGGGGCATTTAACATAGTAATCACCCATCAGGGTAGCTGTACAATTAAAAATCGGGTCTGGGGGTACATTTAACATAGGACGCAGGCATCAGGGTGCCTGTACAATGTAAAATCGGTATGATCGCATCGCATCGCATCGCATGCCATTATAATGGCATGCGATGCGACGCAATATTAAAATTGTACACTCGGCCCTGGAAACCCTCAAATCGGGTCCCATCGCATGGCATTGCATACCTTAATTAGTGGTATGCGATGCAATGGGCGCCGTGATAATACACAAGTACCGAAGTGTTTTATATTGAATACGGTAATATACAGGCAACCAATGGAGGGACTGGCAGAGCGGATCAGCAGACGATGAGCATCTTGTAATGAAGATCAGCCTCGCAGCCGCATTTAAAATGGATTGTTCTTGGGAAGACCAGTTAGGAGACTATTGCAATAATCAATGCGGGATATAATGAGTGCATGGATAAGAGATTTAGTAGTGTCTTGTGTGAGATAGGGTCGTATTTTGGATATGTGTTTTAGATGCCTGTAACATGATTTGGAGACAGATTGAATGTGTGGAAGAAAGGACAGTTTACAGTCGAGGATGACCCCTAGGCAATGAGCTTGTGGGGTAGGGTAGATTGTCGAGTTGTCAACAGCGATGGAGATATCAGGATGGTAACTGTTCTTAGTTGGCGGGAATATAAGAAATTCTATTTTGGAAATACTAAGTTTGAGGTGGCGAGAAGACATCCAAGATAAGATGGCAGAGAGACATTCAGAGACTCGGCCCAAAACCACTGGTGACAACTCTGGGGTTGATAGATAGATTTGAGTATCATCCACATATAAGTGATACTGAAATCCGAAAGAGCTGATTAGTTTGCCAAGAGAGGAAGTATAGATTGAGAAAAGCAGAGGACACAAGACTGAACCTTGCGGAACTCTGACTGACAGAGGTAATGAAGAGGAAGTAGAGTCAGAGAAGCGAACAGTGAAAGAGCGATCAGATAGGTAAGATGTGAACCAGGAAAGGGCTGTACAGTGGTGCAAGTAGGAAAAAGGTCTTAGTGGTACTGTGCCGCGGCGAAAAATGGGCGTGGTCAGGGGGTGTGACCAGGGGCGTGGTCATATGACACTAGGGGGAGTGGCTGGAATATTGCACGCCAAAGGCACACGGCCAAAGTTTACACAGTAATGCCTGTTACGCGTCACACACCCAATACATATGGCCCATACCATAATGCCCGTTACACATTATTCCCCACACCATAATGCTCATTACACCGCACAACTGATGCCCATTACTAATAGGCCCACACAGTGCCAGATATGCCCCCACAGTGCCCCAGTGCCAGATATATGCCCCCACAATGCCACACATATGCCCCCACAGTGCTACACATATGCCCCCAGTGCCAAATATTCCACCACAGTGCCACCCATATGCCTCCAGTGCCAGATATGCCCCCACAGTGCCACACATATGCCCCCAGTGCCACACATATGCCCCCAGTGCCACATATGCCCCCAAAGTGCCACACATATGCCCCCAGTGCCACATATGCCCCCACTGTGCCACACATATGCCTCCAGTGCCACATATGCCCCCACAGTGCCACACATATGCCCCCAGTGCCACATATGCCCCCACAGTGCCACACATATGCCTCCAGTGCCACACATATGCCCCCACAGTGCCACACATATGCCCCCAGTGCCAGATATATGCCCCCACAGTGCCACACATATGCCCCCAGTGCCAGATATGCCCCCAGTGCCAGATATAATATGCCCCCACAGTGCCACACATAAATGCCCCCACAGCAGCACAACTCACCAGTGCTGGCTGTGTCCGGGGCAGTCAGGTCCTCTCTCCCCTATAGTCCCCCGCTGTTCTGCTTCCCTGGGGAGGGGAGGGGGAGGGAGCGCATCTCCCGTTTCTTCTGCCTGGCTCTGTCCAGTGTCTATCTCGCGGGCTGGCTCCTGATTGGCTGCCAGCCCGCGAGCGCTGATTGGCTGTCGCCTGACAGCCTAGTCTGAGTGACACAGGGAGGGGAGGGAGAGAAGCGCAATGCGCTCCCCTCCCCTCCGCTCCGATCAGCTGTGGCGGGGCGGCGAAAACCACGCCCCCCGCCACTTACATATGCGCGCATGTGCATTACACACTTTGGGGCAGATTTGTTATGGCGGTACGGGGTACCGGCAGTATTTCTTTTAATGGTACGCCGTACCACCCCGTACCGCCATACTTGCAGCGCTGGGGCTGTATCATTAAGACCTAGGGAGTGCAGTGTTTGTGAGAGAAGAGTGTGATACACAGGGTGACATTCTATGGGATGTGCTAAATGCGCATGTTTTATTCGCGCACCACATCGCCGCAAATCGCACTTTTACAAATCGCACTTTTCAGTCAAAATGCGCATATTTAATGTGATGCGCATTGGAGGCTGAAAAGTGCGAAGAGGGGCGAAGAGGGGCGATTTGCGGCGAAGTGGTGCGCTGTATTTAGTCCTGAAAATGTGCGATTTTCATGTCTGAAAATCGCACATTTGCAGGACAGCGCAAAGTTTAAAAAAAAAACCGAGCGCGGGGTCCCCCGCCCGAGTATGACCAGCCCCGGGCTCACTGAGCCGGTGCTGGTGACATAAAATCAGGGTCCCCGACAAATAGGGGTCCCCTTGATTTTATGAAACCAGCACCAGGCTCAAGGTCCGGCGCTGGTTCCCAAAATACAGGGGACAAAGTGACTAGGGGTCCCCCGTATTTTAAGAACCAGCACCGGACACAACCAGCCAGCAGGGTAATGCCACAGCCGGGGGAAACTTATTATATAAGCTCCCGCGGCCAAAGCATTAACCCCCTGGCTGGTCAGCATGGGCAGGGGTCCTGGGGAAGTGGGGACCCCCCCAATGAAGGGGTCCCCCCCCTCCAGGACTTACCAGCCCATGCTGATAGTCCGGGGCTGTCCCCGATGCCCCTGGGCGGTGGGCATCGGGCTGATGGCTTGTGTAAAAAAAGAAGTAAAACTATTGTTTTATACTGGCGAACTATGAGTCCCAGCAAGCCTACCCCGCATGCTGGGACTTGGAGAACCACAAGTCCCAGCATGCGGGGCATTAAAGGGCCCGCTGGCACTTGTAGTTCAGCAGTACAAAAAATAGTTAACAAAATCACACTGACACACTGTAAAATAAAAGTTTAATACATACAAAACACACACACACTGATACTTACCTACCTTGAGCCCGTAGGTCGGTCCCTGGATCCTGGGTCCGTCCTCCGGGGCTCCAGGGCAGAAGAGTCCGGTTCCGTGGCCTTGGTCCTGGTTCCGGAGCTGGTCCTGGGGTTCCGGGGCTCCTGGGCTGCAGAATCCGGGGTCCGGGATCCGAGGTAGTCCCCAGGGGTACCTAAGGAAGCAAATCCAACTCACCTGGTCCCCAGCGACGACCTCGGAATCCTCTCCGGTGACAGCGCTGCTCCCATCTGCTACCCGGCTCGCAGGACTTTGACAGGCGTTGAGATGTTTCCTCCTCGGCGTCTCTGCACAGAATGATTTCTTGGCCAATCAGGAGCCGAGAAAGTCGGCTCCTGATTGGCCAGAAATCATTCTGAATACAGACGCAGAGGAAGTAACATCTCAGCGCATCTAGAGCAGAGATGTTTCCTTCTCGGCGTCTTTAGTTAGAATGATTTCTGGCCAATCAGGAGCCGACTTTCTCGGCTCCTGATTGGCCAAGAAATCATTCTGTGCAGAGACGCCGAGGAGGAAACATCTCAGCGCCTGTCAAAGTCCTGCGAGCCGGGTAGCAGATGGGAGCATCGCTGTCACCGGAGAGGATTCCGAGGTCGTCGCCGGGGACCAGGTGAGTTGGATTTGCTTCCTTAGGTACCCCTGGGGACTACCTCGGATCCCGGACCCCGGATTCTGCAGCCCAGGAGCCCCGGAACCACAGGACCAGCCCCGGAACCAGGACCAAGGCCCCGGAACCGGACTCTTCTGCCCTGGAGCCCCGGAGGACGGACCCAGGATCCAGGGACCGACCTACGGGCTCAAGGTAGGTAAGTATCAGTGTGTGTGTGTTTTGTATGTATTAAACTTTTATTTTACAGTGTGTCAGTGTGATTTTGTTAACTATTTTTGTACTGCTGAACTACAAGTGCCAGCGGGCCCTTTAATGCCCCGCATGCTGGGACTTGTGGTTCTCCAAGTCCCAGCATGCGGGGTAGGCTTGCTGGGACTCATAGTTCGCCAGTATAAAACAATAGTTTTACTTCTTTTTTTACACAAGCCATCAGCCCGATGCCCACCGCCCAGGGGCATCGGGGACAGCCCCGGACTATCAGCATGGGCTGGTAAGTCCTGGAGGGGGGGGGGACCCCTTCATTGGGGGGGTCCCCACTTCCCCAGGACCCCTGCCCATGCTGACCAGCCAGGGGGTTAATGCTTTGGCCGCGGGAGCTTATATAATAAGTTTCCCCCGGCTGTGGCATTACCCTGCTGGCTGGTTGTGTCCGGTGCTGGTTCTTAAAATACGGGGGACCCCTAGTCACTTTGTCCCCTGTATTTTGGGAACCAGCGCCGGACCTTGAGCCTGGTGCTGGTTTCATAAAATCAAGGGGACCCCTATTTGTCGGGGACCCTGATTTTATGTCACCAGCACCGGCTCAGTGAGCCCGGGGCTGGTTATACTCTGGCGGGGGACCCCGCGCTCGTTTTTATTTTATTTTAACCCTTTATTTTATTTTTTACAGCAGAACCCTGCACAGAACATTGCGATCTGTGCAGGGTTCTGGCTAATTCGCCAAACAGACCCTGGTCTGAAATAAGTGCGAAAATTAGGCACCTAAAAAATGCGATGTGCAAATGACATTGCATTAAATAAGCGACTTCTATACTTTTCTATTCGAAAACATCTGGATGTGATAAAAATGCGAATTAATCTCGCAATTTTTATCAGCATACCTTAACGCACATAATATGCGATTTCAGTCCCTTAGCGCATCCCATTAAATTAACGATTTAATGGGAAAATGCGATATCGCCATTTTGTGGTCTAATTACCGCAAAAAAAGCCAAATCGCATCCCATAGAATGTCACCCACAGTGTCAAATGCAGCAGAAAGATCTAGAGGAATAAGTAGTGAGTAATGGCCTTTAGACTTAGCAGTTACCAGATCATTAACCACTTTAGTCAGTGCTGTCTCAGTGGAGTGTTGAAAATATTGGGACATCGACACAATTCTCATATTTTCAGCTCTATACACCACCACAATGGATTCGAATTGAACCAAACAAGATGCTTTAATTGCAGACTTTCAGCTTTAATTTGAAGGTATTTTACATCCAAATCAGGTGAATAATGTAGGAATTATAATGTGCCTGCCACTTTTTAAGTGTGGAACTATGCACCAGTATCACTGGACTGGAATTATGCACCAGTATCAATGGACTGAAATTATGCATAAATATCACTAGACTGGACTTTAACTGCGGTATCACTGATCTTTATTGGCAATATCACCCGATTTTGACGGTAGAACCAATGGACCAGAACAGCAGTACCACTGGAATGGAATTATGCAGCAGTACCACTGGACTGGAATTATGCAGCAGTACCACTGGACTGGACTTTGACGTCAGTACTACTGGACGGGGATAATTTACAAATTCTGCACAGTAAGGGCCATGGTGGGAATCGAACCCATGACCTTGATAAAGATGTTGCTCAGTAACGTCATCTGCCCCCTCTCCTAGCATGTACCGTTGAAGATATAGTCAACATTGAGCATGCATCACAAATGACCGGGGAGGGGGGGGGGGGGGGGGGGTAGTTAAAGAGCATGGGAGTGTGCATGGTTAACTATATTAAGCGTACACACTGAAAGATATTCTAAACAATGTTGCTCAAAAGCGGCTGACATTTTGTGGCTTATTCAATTTCAGAGCCTGTACAGTGCCACCCAGTGGTATTTTAGGGTAGTGCGGTATGCTAGCTCGTATCTCAGGGGGGTTTAAGCAAAAATTGACCGTGTTTCACACACCGCACATTGCGCCAACTTCCAAATTCCGGTTAATTGAATCCCCCCCTTAATGATGCTAAACATTATTGGTGCTGCAGATCTGAATTACTGCATTTTGTAAAAGTGACCTTAACCAGACGTGTAAAATAATTCCCGTCCTCCGGAGACCGTCACACCCCTGCCAAAATGATCGTTTATCATGATGTTACCCTACAGATGCCATTGTGGCCTGGAAATATAGATTTTCCTATCAGTTCTCCTTTTAACTCTAATGTGTCTAAAATACTCCAAATACCAGGACTGTCAGCTGCAGGTGCGCATAAATTCGGAAAATTACCCCTTTGATTAATGAGGCCCTTTAATGTATCTGAGATGAACCTTCTTCTCTGTGAGCGGGTTATCAATCACCGCAACTGTCTTCGTTCAACTAGTTTCTTAACAAAGATGGTTTTAATTCTACTGATTAGCAAATCCCGCCAGGAGCCTATTTTATTAGCGGAGTCATGCGTTCTAGTCTGGCTGCTTTGTAGTAATTCTGTAATTACATTAATTTATGCAAATCTCTTCTGTGCGTCTCCTTAACCAGAAGATACACTGTTTGCTGGCTGGCTGGGCTGTAATCTCCCGGCGCAGTGTTTCTCGGGGATGTTGGGTGCGTCGCAGGCGCCGGAACGATGTTCTGCGTGTCACAATTGCTGAAGAAGGGTTGTGTGTGTGTTTGTGTGTGTGTGGGGGGGTTAACACGATAAAGGTTGACATGTGAAAGGGACCACTTTTTGTGTATATGTTGACATACGTTGACATGAACATCGTATAAGTGTACCGTGTCCCCTCACATATGTACCACGTCCCCATCGGCACGGTGCCTCACAATTTTATTATCCCTCTATGCCCTCGGGGATGGTAAAGTATGAATATATTCTTTTTTCAATTATAAATCATGAAAAACTAATGTCGACTTTTTTCCATGCAAATCCTTTTCATGTCGACCTTTTGCTTGTTTTGACCTTTTCACCATGTTGATATTTTTCATGTGTCAACATTTTGATTGTCTACCAATAGTGGTCAACCTAATGAGCGCATCCCAGGGCTGAGCAGTGATTTTAAATGTGGGGAAATGGTACAAACGTTTCCAGAAAAGGGTTACATTGGCGCACACAGGGGGAGGGGTCTGAGTACCAAGAAACACTACCCCCCCCCCCAATGACAGAATGGAGAAAACAAGCATGATTATGCAAAGCCCCGATTCGCGGTGTCACTGGTGAGGGGGCGGAGCCAATATGACAAGTTTCCATAACAATCATGTTACTTTAGCCCCGCCCCCTCTGATAGACCCAATAATTGTGTTATTTTTCACAAGGGGGCAAGGTAATAGCCTGATATTTTTTGGGGCAACTCCCACTATAAAAATCCTGTATTTACCCCTGGGTTATTCAGATGACCGATGGTCTTCAGATGATCAGATTTAGCACCTTAGGGTGCAAGACATGGATGCTCGATGGTGGCAGGCATGGAGTTAGGGCTAGGCCCTCGGGGGAGGGTTAGGATGCGGGGTGGGGGACACTGGCATCTTTATAATGGGTGCAGTGTTTACGGTGCATACAGGCCCCCAAGGTCCAGATGGCCCAAACCACACACCCCCTGCACCCATCTTTTTGCAATACTCGCCCTCCACAGTCCCGCGGGGCTTCAGCAGCGTTGCATCCAGCAATGAATGGCCATATTCCTGGCGTGCTTAGAGTCCAGACTTGTGGGCTCTGATTCAGGCTTGTTAGCAAGGCTGCAATTTTTGCAGATAGACAAAACCATGCTGCACTGCAGGTGGGGCAGATGCAATGTGCAGAGAGAGTTAGATTTGGGGGAGTTATATTGTATCTGTGAATCCACGACAGCATACTGTAACAGCGGTTTGCAGGTCATTTGTATTTGTCCCATTAATGTTACTGTCAACATTTGTGCAAAAACTGTTTTTCACACGTCATTGCTTTTCCCTATTAAAATGCAATCACCGCCTGACTCTGACTGATTAGCAGCTGATAATATGGAGTCAGTTTAACCCCCAAAGTTCTAGTTCTAGATTCTAGGAAGATGTCTGGTAATGTGACCTAAACTTTTACCTCCCAACATTGACCAAGTCCCAACAGGATGGGGAGTATGGTGATGTCATATTGGGGTTGTGTCATAGGGGGAGTGGCTATACCATGGGAGGTGTGGCCTCCCGCCGCATCAGTGTTTTACTAGAAAAGTGAACTTTTGCCCCCTTTCTTACAGTGGAGGCACATGTGGGGTGGTGGCTCAGTCTCTGGAATTCCAGACGGTTCTTATGTGTAGACAAAGTTCTTGGCATTTCCTGTATCCTGAGTGAGACGGTGCTGAGAAAAGAGATGGAGCCTTTTACCCCTTGAGTGCCAAAGTTGCTGTTGAGCGGTGTTGAGCGCTCCCACATCAACGCTGGGAAAGTCGATCATCTGCTGATATTACCAGCCGATGAGCGGCTTTCAGGATGGCTTTGCGTAGCGCTGCGCTATGCAAATGTGTCCTTTACCCGCTGTGTGTACCGGGCAGGGGGAAAGGTGATTAGTGTGTATTTCCCCATCGCTGTCTATACACGCTGGGAAAAGTCACCCAGTGTGTATGGACCTACACATACACATATATTTATATATGTTGGGGGGGATGGGGTGTTTGCGTGTGGGAATGCTACTGCCTGTAGACCGGGGATGGGGGGGACTGAGGACACTGGAGGGAGGGATATTGGGGTTCCACTGGCGGGAGGGAGATGGGGGGTGTGTGGATGCTGCTGTGAGATTGGGGGTGGTGTGGGCAGGGGTGCCGGCGGGAGTTGGGGTGCGGTATTGCCGGTGGGCAATGTGGGGGGGTGGGGAGCGGGGACGCTGCTGACTATAGATGGGGGGGGGATCTGAGGACACCGGCGGGGGTGCTGGCTGGCTTTGAAGAGACGCTGGGGACACTGGTAGCACACATTGTGTGTGTGTGTGTGGGTGGGGGGGAGTTGCGGGCAGGGTGTATGGGGGGAGATTTTGGGGGTACATCATATCCTCCAATATCTGATACATAAAGATCAGTTTAAATTGGAGGAGGGGGCCTTGGTCATGGGAAGGGGGGATAGAGGTGCGGGTGGCAGGCGTTGGCTGCCGCTAACCATCTGGGTGGGGGTTTGCAGGCGGTCCCTGCCACTAAGCAGCTTGGGGGGGGGGGGAAGCATACCTCCCAACAGTCCCGATTGTCAGGGCCTGTCCCGATGTCCCACCCGCGGGCGGCAGTGTCCCGCGGTGTGGGGGGGGGGGGCTGTTGGGAGTCCCCCGTCAGCTGCTAAGCAGCGGGGAATAAACGCTGTGCGCATGCGCACAGCGTCTATTCCCGCAGCCAGGGGGCATGGCTAGATGCTCACAGAGCCTCTGGGTCATGCCCCCATAGCGGCAAAATGGGGGCGTGGCCTCGCGGAAGAGCCGCGAGTATAGACCACGCCCCAAATTAGGCCACACCCCCGACTGCTGCAATGCTAAAGTTGGGAGGTATGGGGAAGGGTAGAGGTGCACATACCTTCCAACAGTCCATGATTCCTGTGGGAAAGTCCCGGGTTGTTGGGGACATTCCCGTGTGCCTCCTGCTGACGGCAGTGTCCCGCGGGGAGGAGGGGGGGGGTTTGCTGCTGCAAGCGGGGCTGGGGCATGGCTAGAGGCTCAGAGAGCCTCTGAGCTATACCCCCACAGTGGTAGAAAGGGGCGTGACCTCATGAGAAGACACAATCATAGACCACGCCCCCTATCCAGAAAGCCACGCCCCAAAATTCGGTCGCCGGGGACAGGGGCAGACACACGCTGGAGGCAGCGGGGACAGGGGGGGAGAGACACGCTGCAGGCTGGTTCTGTTTCACTCTGTGAGTGTGGGCGGGGTCAGAGGCGCTGATAGGCTATTAGCCTATGACTCCGCCCAGCGTTACGGACACACTCACTGATGAGTGACAGATCTGGCCAAATATATAAGTGATAAATACAAATACGGCCACGTCAGTTCATTGACCCTTAGTGTAATATTACACCCACAAAAAGAACCATCGCTGTGAGCAACACTGGCATTTTTTAGCTGATATTTTGAGGATCTCTCACAGCCTCGTTGGCACTCAAAGGGTTAATGTACCCGATGAGATTTGGCCAGTTGCCTGAGCAGCGTCTTAGCGCTTTATCGTCTATATCACATGACCAGATATATTTCAGTTCCACCTACAGGTGAGCAAATGAAATGGATTTGGCAAATTCTGAACTTCTTCAGAACTCACATAGCATTACTTAGCCTGCAACATAGCAGTTAGGAGATGATTGGCTGGTACTTTGGGGCGATTCAGGTTGGTTTGCAAAAGCAAACTCCTTTAATGGACAAAACCATGCTGCACTGCAGGTGGGGCAGATGTAACAGGTGCAAAGAGAGTTAGATTTGGGTGAGTTATTTTGTTTCTGTGCAGGGAAAATACTGACTGTTTTATTTTTACACTGCAATATAGATCTCACTTTGAAGTATAAACCCCACCCAAATCTATCTCTATCTGCACAAGTAACATCTACCCCACCTGCAGTGCACATGGTTTTGTCCATTTGAGAAGGATTTTGCCTTTGCGAGTGAACCAGAATATGGGCATTTGTGTCCATTCTAGTGAAGGAGTTTTTTTTTTTTTCCATTTTGGGGACTGTAAAGATGTTAATACGGCCCCTGCAGTATCAGAATGTTTTTGACCTTCCAATGACCTTACAACCACAATTGCATATGTGTATGGGCATGTTTCCATTGCCGCCTAAAGCAGGATATGATAACCACAAGTAAACACGTTGCAGCCAGTGGTACAAAACCACGCGTCGATCAGGCTGGCCTACCCTCCCGGAATGGCCTGGAGCCTCCCGAAAATGACGGTGGGCAAGTCTCCTGCTTTCTGGTCTTAGCGCCCGCTCCCTCCTTGCCTGCTGGTTTCATTACAGCAAATCGCTGGTCCGCGGAGACGGGGCGGGGCTAAAATGAACTGATAGCGGCATTTCACATCATTACCGAATTAGGCCGTTGGTTGACTACATTGCTAACAGCAGAGAGGTGCAACAATTTTGCAGCAAATTTATTACCTATGACAGCCGGCCAAGCGCTGTTGTATTGATTAAGGAGCAAGTAACCGCTCTGGCAATTCACAGCTCACAAGTCGATGTGTTAGAAATAACTTTAATATTATGTTTTCTAGCAGAATCCTGCAGAACAGCTTATAAAATGCAAACCGTCTTATTATCAATCGGGGAATACGATCCTTTTACTTCCCCGAAATTTTTTTCCGCTGCAGTAACTTTTAAATATCCTCAGCAGACATCCGCGCGAATCCAGAATAAAGGAAACAGAAATGTAAACTGCGTTTAATTCGATACAGTATATTAAAAAACATTAATTATAACAACATTTCTTCATGGCAATGTATTTATTTCCTTACAGAAATGAGTTGCACGCGCAGTAATTTGTGTGTTCATTATAGGAATATTGATTTTATATAACAGACGCAAGATTGGCGATGAGGGTGTGCGCAGTTCTTGCCTTTGCAGAGTGACGCAGGCCCTGTGGGAGGGGGGGGGGGGGTGGGGTCTGCCGGTGCATGGACTAATTAGAGTGAAATTATTACATTAAATAATAACAATAATATCTAACTGCTTCAGGATACATCTCCCACGTTCCCGCGCGGCTCAGCTCCCCAGAGCTGCTCTTGTATCACCAACACCTTCTGCAAACACTGACACCTGGGAGCTAATTAAAACTCTAGATGGGAACTGAATCTTCTGACTCCCATGTCGCCACCTCACAGATTGCGCAACATAAACAAGCCCAAGGGGAGATGTTTACAAACAAGGCAGAACGCTGGCGTGTGGCGGGGAGAGGCGGCAGGCTGGAGGGGGAATATCAGCAGTAGCGCTGTAGTTGTTGTTGCATGGCGACTGGAACCCCCAGCCCCGACCCAATGGGGGTTTTAAGAGAGGAGCAGGCCCACCTGCAGCCGCTACTGTCAGGGCCCCTCTGAGCACATGAGAAAATGGTACGGCGGACATTTTTAGGGTGATTTTTATAGCACTGCTGATGTCATCACGGGTCAGTATTAAAAAAATGGATGCAGTGTGTTGGCCCCTAGGACCTATTCTAAAATATGCCACTTCACTGGTACCATAACATAATGTCTACACAACAATGTCAACATTTATACTGGTGCTTAGAGATGTGCGGTTTGGCTCTCCAGAAACCGGAATCCACATTTGTGGATCTGAACTGAAGCAAAACCCAGTGTGGATCACTTGAAGAGAGTCAATCTAAACGGTCCCGGTTTGGAGTTTCCCACTGTTAGGAATTCGAATCTCTTATATATTTGGCTACATCTGTCACTCAAAGTGTGTCTGGAGCTCTAACGCTGGGTGGAGCCTCTGACTCACATGACTGACTCACATGACAGAGAACCAGCCCAGAGTGAGCCCACAGACAGTGCCAGACACCCTCTGCCTCTCCATGTTACACAGCAAAGACACAGCTACTCACCAGACACACCAGGTGAGCGCCCCACACCTCCATACCTCCCAACATGACCCTCTCTAGGAGGGACAGAATGCTCTGTTTGTGGACTTCCATCTTAATTTATGATTGTCATCACCTGTAATTTTAAACAGGGCAATTGATAAGAAAGGTGTTTAAGCACAGGTGATGGTAATCCATAAATTAAGAAGAAAGTCCAGAAACAGAGCAATGCGTCCCTCCTGGAGAGGATCATGTTGGGAGGTATGCACCTCCCTCCCTCCCCCCCCCCATTCACCGCATCCCCACGATTAAATGGCACATGCAAAACACTGACATGGCTATGGTCGACAATGAAAAAGGTTGACAAGATTTATTTTTCACTTTTTCAATATTTTCATATTCATTCTCATGTGTCGACATGGACACCAATGAAGTGCCACACTTATGTCAACATTTACATGTGTTGACCTTTCTGTGTTGATTTTTTTCTTGTGGCGATTCGCAGCACCCCCCGCGACCCCCCTCCCGCGATTTGCAGCACACCCCCTGCAATTTGCGGCACCCCCGGTGACTCCCGCGATTCGCGGCCTCACCCCGTGACACCCCCTCCTCCTGCGATTCGCGGCACCCCGCGACCCCCCCTCCCACGATTCGCGCCAACCCCCCTGGCCCCCCCTCCCGAGGTTCACGGTGCCCCCCACGACCCCCCTACCGTGATTCCCCACCCCTGACCCCCTCCTGTCATTGCGGCAACCCCCCGCCCCCGCGACCCACCCTCCCGCGATTCACTGCAAGCCCCGTGCCCCCCTCCCACGATTCGCGGCACCCACACACACCCCCCCGCGACCCCCCCTCCCGCAATTCACGGCATCCACCCACGACCCCTCCCGTGATTCGCGGACACCCCTCACCTCTATGAGGCTATGGTCGACAATGAAAAAGGTTGACATGAGTTTTGAAGATTTATTTTCTTTTTTTGAATGTTTTCATATTCATTCTCATGTGTCGACATTGACACCGATGAAGTGCCAAACTTATGTCAACATTTACATGTGTTGAACTTTGTGTGTTGATTTTTTCTTGTAGCAATTTTTTTCCAGTGACAACTATGAACTATGTGCACGTCAACCTACACATCATCAACCAATTCTTTGTATAATATATAACACCTGTTCTGTTTTACTGTAGGTGTTTTAAGTCAGACCTTTTACTGCTACTATTACTGTTTATGTAAATGCATTCTGAATGACAGCAACATCCTACCATCCTTCTACAAGAATATATAACCAACTAGGTGATTCATCGCGCCCCGTGCCCCCCCCTCCCGCAATTCACGGACCCCCCTCGCACCCCCCCTCCCGCGATTCGCAACCCCCCCACGCTTTGCGGACCCCCACCCTCTCCCGCGATTCGCCGACACCTGCGCCCCCCTCCCTTGATTCACGGCACCCCCGCGCCCCTCCCGCAATTCACGGCACCCCTAAGCCCCTCTTTAGTCCCCCGTATACTCACACACCCCTATCACTACCCAGCTTCCTGCTCTCCTGAACCGTAGCTGCAGGAGGGGTGGTTAGGGTTAGGCTGTAGGAGGGGAGGTTAGGGTTAGGCTGTGGGAGGGGAGGTTAGGGTTAGGCTGTGGGATGGGAAGGTAGGGTTAGGCTGCGGGAGGGGGAGTTTTGGGTTAGGCTGCGGGAGGGGAGTTTAGGGTTAGGCTGTGGGAGGGGAGGTTAGGGTTAGGCTGTAGGAGGGGAGGTTTGGGTTAGGCTGTAGGAGGGGATGTTAGGGTTAGGCTGCGGGAGGGGAGTTTTGGGTTAGGCTGCGGGAGGGAGGTTATGGTTAAGCTGTAGGAGGGGAGGTTAGGGTTAAGCTGCGGGAGGGGAGTTTTGGGTTAGGCTGTGGGAGGGGAGGTTAGGGTTAGGCTGCGGTAGGGGAGTTTTGGGTTAGGCTGCGGGAGGGGAGGTTATGGTTAGGCTGTAGGAGGGGAGGTTAGGGTTAGGCTGCGGGAGGGGAGTTTTGGTTAGGCTGCGGGAGGAGAGTTTAGGGTTAGGCTGTTGGAGGGGAGGTTAGGGTTAGGCTGTAGGAGGGGAGGTTAGGGTTAGGCTATAGGAGGGGAGGTTAGGGTTAGGCTGTGGGAGGGGAGGTTAGGGTTAGGCTGTGGGAGGGGATGTTAGGGTTAGGCTGCAGTAGGACAGGTTAGGGTTAGGCTGTGGGAGGGGATGTTAGGGTTAGGCTGCAGTAGGACAGGTTAGGGTTAGGCTGCAGGAGGGGAGGTTAGGGTTAGGCTGTAATAGGGGAGGTTAGGGTTAGGCTGTTGGAGAGGAGGTTAGAGTTAGGCTGTTGGAGAGGAGCTTAGGCTGTAGGAGGGGAGGTTAGGGTTAAGCTGTAGGAGGGGAGTTTAGGGTTAGGCTGTGGGAGGGGAGGTTAGGGTTAGGCTGTGGGAGAGGAGGTTAGGGTTAGGCTGTAGGAGGGGAGGTTAGGGTTAGGCTGGGGGGGTGAGGTTAGGGTTAGGCTGCGGGATGGGAGGTTAGGGTTACGCTTCAGAAGGGGAGGTTAGGCTGCATGAGGGATGTTAGGGTTAGGCTGTGGGAGAGGAGGTTAGGGTTAGGCTGTGAGAGGGGAGGTTAGGGTTTGGCTGTGAGAGGGGAGGTTAGGGTTAGGCTGTAAGAGGGAGGTTAGGGTTAGGCTGTAAGAGGGGAGGTTAGGATTAGGCTGTAAGAGGGGAGGTTAGGGTTAGGCTACAGGAGGGAAGGTTAGGGTGTAGGGAGAGGAAGGTTAGGGTTAGGCTCTGGGAGGGGAGGTTTGGATTAGGCTGTATGAGGGGAGGTTAGGGTTAGGCTGGAGGAGGGGAGGTTAGGGTTAGGCTGGAGGAGGGGAGGTTAGGGTTAGGCTGGAGGAGGGGAGGTTAGGGTTAGGCTGTGGGAGGGGAGGTTAGGGTTAGGCTGTGAGAGAGGAGGTTAGGGTTAGGCTGTGGGAGGGGAGATTAGGGTTAGGCTGTAGGAGGGGAGGTTAGGGTTAGGCTGTGGGAGGGGAGGTTAGGGTTAGGCTGTGGGAGGGGAGGTTAGGGTTAGGCTGTGGAAGGGGAGGTTAGGGTTAGGCTGTGAGAGAGGAGGTTAGGGTTAGGCTGTGGGAGGGGAGGTTAGGCTGTAGGAGGGGAGGTTAGGGTTAGGCTGTGGGAGGGGAGGTTAGGGTTAGGCTGTGGGGAGGGGAGGTTAGGTTTAGGCTGTGTGAGGGAGGTTAGGGTTAGGCTGTGGGAGGGAGGTTAGGGTTAGGCTGTAGGAGGGGAGGTTAGAGTTAGGCTGGAGGAGGGGAGGTTAGGGTTAGGCTGGAGGAGGGGAGGTTAGGGTTAGGCTGTAGGAGGGGAGTTTAGGGTTAGGCTGTGAGAGAGGAGGTTAGGGTTAGGCTGTGAGAGAGGAGGTTAGGGTTAGGCTGTGGGAGGGAGGTTAGGTTTAGGCTGTAGGAGGGGAGGTTAGGGTTAGGCTGTGGGAGGGAGGTTAGGGTTAGGCTGTGGGAGGGGAGGTTAGGGTTAGGCTGTGGGAGGGGAGGTTAGGGTTAGGCTGTGTGAGAGGAGGTTAGATTTAGGCTGTGGGAGGGGATGTTAGGGTTAGGCTGTAGGAGGGGAGGTTAGAGTTAGGCTGGAGGAGGGGAGGTTAGGGTTAGGCTGGAGGATGGGAGGTTAGGGTTAGGCTGGAGGAGGGGAGGTTAGGGTTAGGCAGCAGGAGGGGAGGTTAGGGTTAGGTTGTGGGAGGTTAGGGTTTGGCTGTGGGAGGGGAGGTTAGGGTTAGGCAGTGGGAGGGGAGGTTAGGGTTAGGCTGTGAAAGAGGAGGTTAGGGTTAGGCTGCGGGAGGGGAGGTTAGGGTTAGGCTGTAGGAGGGGAGGTTATGGTTAGGCTGTAGGAGGGGAGTTTAGGGTTAGGCTGCGGGAGGGGAGGTTAAGGGTTAGGCTGCGGAGGGGGAGGTTAGGGTTAGGCTGTAGGAGGGGAGGTTAGGTTAGGCACTAGGGGAGGGACACATATAGCCAAATCCACAGCCATTTTTTTATAGTCATAACGGTTGGGGCAAGGGCTTGGCTTCCAATATTGGCCACTTTAATACGCCCATAACTCTAAGATGTAGAGACTAGCGAGGTTTGAATTTATAAAATGCCTCTTACCTACAGAAAGCTCAGACAGCCATTGTATGGGCCTCACCAATGTTCACAAGGGTGGATGCTTCCAGTAGGATCTAATGACACAATTGAGGCATGAGGCCTGCAGTAGAGGCATCATACCCACAAGGAGGTATCCTATCACTATGACCTAATGACATCACCGGGGTAGGAGGCCCGTCCTAATGAGCTATATTAACATAAATGAGTCTATGGACGGGATGCTCTAAAATAGAAATGCAGAGGGGGCGATGTAGGGCGGCGGATGTTAAAACATCCCACCTTGTAGCACATAAAGGGCCAGATGCACAGAGCTTCAAAAGTGATAAAATGGAGAGGGATAAACAGCCAGCCAATCAGCTCCTGCCTTCCATGTCACAGACTGTGTTTGAAAAATGTCAGGCAGGAGCTGATTGGCTGGTTGTTTATCACTCAACATTTGATCACTTTTGAAGCTTAGTGCATCTCTTGGAACGGGTGACATGCAGGAGCCATGAGGCATTTAATGCATGTTAGTGTTGCCTCCAAGATGGCCGACGCTGTATATAGACATCGGTGATTTTAGTTAATGCTTTTCCTGTAAGAGGAATGAGCTGTCTCCTATCAGTGCGGCAGAAGGGGACCGTTCTCTACCGCGCTACCCCATAATCCACTTACATTATTAGTACAAAATCCTATTAAGATCCTGCATTTTACAATCGAAAAATATACAGTATTTGGACTCCCGGCTTACAGAGAATAATTAATGATTATCTGTACTAATTAACAATATCCTCACTGGTAGCTTGAGCCAGGAGACCGGGGCTTTGATGCGTCCCCCATGACAACGCTTACTTTATTACATTCATTATTACACTGACCTATTTTATTTTACGGTCACACCGGATCATGCAGCGTGGCTAACAGAATTTCATGTCCCTAATAGCTGTGGTAGCTGTGACTCTCTCCCCGCATCTGATGCAGAATGAGAAACGTCTGTGCAGGACACAAGTGTAAAACACATTTATAACCGCTGCCAGCGGTCTAGATTCAGCCGCAGAATTGTGGGGGATCAGACCGGTTAGGGCTGGTACCTGTTAGTCATCTTGGATCAGACCACAACAAGTTATACATATGTACATTCATGAATTAGCCCCTTCAACCACCTTTTTATATTCTCTGAACAGATTAGGAATAACATTTGGCATTTTTAAAATGTCTGTAATAATAGCATATCTTTGTCATTGAAAGGCAACTTAATACCATAATTAAGCTTTTCATCAGAGGCTGCAGTCACTTGAGCTGCTGTGACATCGCAGGCCACTCCCTTCATTATAAGTCCAGCCCTCCACACAGTGGGAGTTATTTTAAAAACACATAAGCCGTCTATACATTTATTTGGCTTGAACCTTAACATACACTTTAAGCTAGCTTAACTAATAATAACTCACACTGACACAATAAAGACACGGACACCGTAACAATTAGATTTAAAGGTCATAGGATATTTATTATGTGGTATGACCCTTCTTCGTAAAGGGCTGGCAATAAGGCGTCACGGCGCCCAGCTCTAGTCACATCAAAAAATGGCGGCGACTTAAACGCCCCAACTGACTGATATTAACATGGGGACGACTGAGACGGCCCCATCCGACTAAGGCACAACCTAACGCTGGGAAGTCTCACCACCCCTTCTCTGGCTGGTGTGGACACTCCGCTGACGAAGTGCCCACAGCGCCCCCCCGCAAAGGCAGGACACCCCGCCATCTTTCCCAGGGGTAGTGCCTCCCAGCGCCCTCTCATGCCACAAGTGACCGCTGGACCGTGACGCCCTACCGCCCCAGTTCTGGAAATGGTAAATGTACCAAAGAATGGACTATAAATTGAGATGCCGAAGGCAAGGGAGGGTGGGTGGGGCTGAAAGACTTTTGCAAGAGGAAGTATTTCCTGTAAGGACCTGCCTATATACCCCTCTCCTAAGCTCACGCCCCTAAGCTCTCCCATAGTCTAACCACAAAACTGAAACTAACTTTAACCAACTAGCAGTCATTAACTCTTTACTGACCACCCAAAAAATGTAAGCCTCTTAAGTACGCTCTGGCTTAGGCAGCCCTCGCTTAATCTAAGCCGTCTATACATTTATTTGGCTTGAACCTTAACATACACTTTAAGCTAGCTTAACTAATAATAACTCACACTGACACAATAAAGACACGGACACCGTAACAATTAGATTTAAAGGGCATAGTATATTTATTATGTGGTATGACCCTTCTTCGTAAAGGGCTGGCAATAAGGCGTCACGGCGCCCAGCTCTAGTCACATCAAAAAATGGCGGCGACTTAAACGCCCCAACTGACTGATATTAACATGGGGACGACTGAGACGGCCCCATCCGACTAAGGCACAACCTAACGCTGGGAAGTCTCACCACCCCTTCTCTGGCTGGTGTGGACACTCCGCTGACGAAGTGCCCACAGCGCCCCCCCGCAAAGGCAGGACACCCCGCCGTCTTTCCCGGGGGTAGTGCCTCCCAGCGCCCTCTCATGCCACAAGTGACCGCTGGACCGTGACGCCCTACCGCCACCGCCAGGCTCTAAGAGCCGCTAGATAGGCTCCAAGAGCCGCCGCATGCCACCCACGAAGAACTATCTAAGTGTCCGCCTCCCTAAACTAACCCGTAACTTATCCCTCAACAATAACCTCAAACCAATAAAGAGGGATCTGAAAGAAAAGGTTCCTAACCGTCAGAAGTTATACATTGCAATGATTAGTATGACAAGGTAAGTTAGTACAATGGACCCAAGTGAAGTCGAAAACTTGATAAAAAACCTCTCGTGTGTCCCGGAAGGGGGAGGTGGGCCGAATTGAAATTAATAAGGACCCACGGAGGTAAAAATGCAAGAAAGTCCTTCACACCCCTGATTCCGGAACACTAGCTGTTCCAAAACCAGCAGGTAAACAGCGTTTTTGGGTCAGCGCAAAAGGCGCACTACAACTAAACCTTATATAACCTTATATAATTCCTACATGCAGTGGACTTCCATCGCCCCCATTGCTTGAATGGGAGAGTCAGGAAGCCCGCTGGCTGCTGCGCACCCAACAAGCAATTTCAGCAATACCTTATGCCGCAGCCACAAAGCCTGAAGCGGTGACACTAAAGGGGGATCGGCACAGAAAAACCAGGATTATATCCGGGCGAAAGCGCCATAGCAGAGGCCCTAATAAGGGAGGGGGGCCCTACGAAGCACTGGCAGAGGTCTCGGCGTGCAAATCTGGGTCAGCCCCAGACTTACAATCCTTGGCGGGGTGATCTGCATCGCACACTCGGCAGGCATGTCGGAACTGACAACTAGTACCTCTCGTGCAGTTGGAATCATTGTATGCAAAGCACTTTCCTTTAGTTGAAGGGGGCGTGACCCCCTCCTTCTCTGGAAAGGGCTTCTTAACCTGTCACTCCGCCGTGGGGATCTGTCTGGTGACTTCCAGCCAAATCTCCACGTCCTTAAAACCTAGGGGCAATGTGGCATTACCCTCCTGATTACGACGAAACTTATCGTCGTAATCCCGCCATACAAACCCCCTGTACTTCAAAAACATCTCATTTACCATGAAGATGTACTTGAAGACATTGGGGTGTTCCTCGGGTTTCTCGTTTAGGTAACAGGACGAGAAAACCATGAAACCCTTAAGCCAATGGTGGAAGCTGCGATACTCATGTTCGCCGATTCCACCAGGCTTCTTTGCCTCATCAAACCCTGACTTCAAATCCTCGGTGATTGAGAAGACATCTACAAATTTACCCGCCTTGATCTTGTCCCTGACCTTCTTGCGCAGCCCCCTGGTCACAGCGGTATTGAAGCAATGCACCATCTCCGCATGCAATGGAGGTTCCTTTGGCGCAGACGCCTTCTTGGGCTTGTTAAGCTTCCCCACCTTCCTAGCCACTGCGCGCGCAACCAGCTTCCTAAGCTTACGCGGGTGTACCGACGCGCCAGACTCGTCGCTGCTGCGGAGCTGTCAGTAGAGGAAGGCCCTGAAGTGGAGGAGTGCGTGTTAATTGGCTCACCGGTTCCTGAAGAAGGCCCCGCAGTTGTAGACAAAGTGGACGTCCCCGCTACGGCCGCAGCAGCGGCCCCCGATGCGCACGGAACCGGAACCACGGCAGGAGCACCCGGAGTCGTAATGTGCGATGATGGTTCAACCAGCCCGGCTGAATTCCCAGCTGGCCCCGGCACCTGCGGGGGTCCAGGCAACGTAGCGGGCTGAACCCCCTGACCGACCCTGGCGAACGCTGTCAGGGCACCTGAGGTCGTGTCCATAGAAATGGGCCTTGGCGAGTCACTGGCCACCGACGACAACCTGTTAAAAACTTGTGGAGACACAAAATAATGTGTTAGAAAACTGGAAGGGGGTCCCGCAAACCCCTGGGAACGCTGTGGCTGTCCCAGCTCTGCCTGGGGCAGGGACAGGGGGGGGCCAACGCCGCCAAAATGGCGCCGGCTGGCACGTTATATGAAGGTACCCAAGGAGACCCGCCCCAAGACCCCTGGGGGTGGGAGGCTGGCTGCCCAGGCCAGGAAGGCTGCTGCCATAAATTCTGTTGACCAGGACCAGCGGGGCCGTTGAAAGGGAAGCCTGAAGAGGACTGTGACTGGGGGGCCCCATGCGAGGCATTGGACGACCAAGTGATCTGTGGCCCGCCAGATGGGGGAAAACGGGGCCCAAACGGTGGGGCAAGCGTGGGGGTCATGGACACCGGAAGGGACTGCTGCTGGTAGGGGTGAGACTGCAGGGTGGGGGTACCGGGGTGGTACCAATCGCCCTGGCCGTAGGACTGGGTTGATGCCCGGGACTGCCGCAGCGGCATGGCAAAAGTGGCCGACACTGCCGACTGGGCCGACAAAAACTGCACCATGCCGGTGACGGGGGCAGCACGTGTCACAGCGCTGCTGCCCCAGCCCGCCGAGGCGTGAGGCTGCAGGCCACCATGCCCTGCGGGGGTCCGGGTTGTGATGGGGGCGGCCAGTGCATTGGGGAAGGGAAACCCGCCACCCGGTGTTCCCTGGTCCCAAATAGGGGCGCCGATAGTGTGTCCTACTCCATGTGCCCCAGCCCCCACCCCCACGGGTGGCAGGGGCGGGGCTGGGCCAGCTTGGGGGGGGGACTGGGGGGGTGCCCAAGACCTCATCCCTCACTGAGGGTTGCTGAGGCGTGGGCACGGATGTGGTGGGTTGCCGCGGGGCCGGCCCAGGGGGGGTGAATCCTGGCTCATAGCGGCCAGTCCCCCCAACCATGAATGAAGGTGGGTGGGGTAGTGAGGCTGCACCAGGGGCAGGAGCCGTGGACGCCGGCTCCTGATCATGTGACCGCAGGCTGGGGGCGGTGCCGGCCATGGCCCCAGTATGATTTGAACCGCCCGCCGGGGGCCCCGTCGGCTGTGGCTCCCCGATGGCTGATGGGGGGGCAGACCCAGGGCGCCGGGACACGTGCTCAACACCGGCGAGGTCCCTGGCTCCCCAGGCTTGATGTGCAGGGGGGGGTATGCGGGCAGGGAGGCAGGGAACTTGGGCTGTGCGGGTCCCGCCGCCCGTCCTGGAGAAGCCGGGATCGGGCACGTGCTGTGCCCGGGGAGCGCCGGCCGCCGCGTCACCGCACTGCGACGCAGGCGGTGGGACGCGGATGGATTCCGCGCCCGGCGGCAGAGAAATGCCGGGCGCAGAGGGAAGGGGGACGGAGCTGAGGGCGAGCGGGGGAACGCTGCCGGATGACGCGCTGTGAGGGTCTGGCAGAGATGGTATCCCAGCCCCCTGCGTGTCCAGCACTGAGACGGACGTGGGGGCGCCCGGATCGGGACCTGTGGAGCAGGCAAGGTGGGTGGCTTGGACGGGGAAGGTGGGGGGTGCAGGGGTGGAGAAAGCTGCGGAAGGGTGAGGCCCAGGGGGGGAACCCGGAGGAATGTCGAGGGGGGCAGAAGGGCGCGAGGAAGGTGCAGAGGGCTGAGCACCTGAACTAAGGAACTGGAGGGGGGGGGGTACCCGTCCAGGAGGCGGCGGGGAGGGGGAGCGGAGCGGCGGGGACGGGACATGGAAGAATAAGGCAAGCTGCTACAAGAAGGGAATGCAGACAGGGGACTTAGCTGGTAGTAGGAAGGTAGCTGGTATACTGGACACGATCCTCTCAGGCTGAAAGACTTTTGCAAGAGGAAGTATTTCCTGTAAGGACCTGCCTATATACCCCTCTCCTAAGCTCACGCCCCTAACCTCTCCCATAGGCTAACCACAAAACTGAAACTAACTTTAGCCAACTAGCAGTCATTAACTCTTTACTGACCACCCAAAAAATGTAAGCCTCTTAAGTACGCTCTGGCTTAGGCAGCCCTCGCTTAATCATACTGTAGGTCTGAGATTCTGCTCGAATCAGTCTTGATTGCATTGTGTGCCTTATTAAGCAAAAAAATGCCCGTACTTTTATTCCAGGGGTTTGCACTCTATGTGGTGGCATTTGAGGGGTTGCATGGACCAGTCCCAATATCTGCATACTAAGTGCAAGACCTGCGTGACGTGCTACTTGAATGCACAAGCAGCTGAAACGCCATTTGCTCAAATATTGTGTGAGCATAATGCCCTCTGAGGAGACTTTTATTTTGCGAATGCCTGAAAGCCCATTCGACCATTGGATGATTTTTCGCCCGGGAGCACTGCCTATATCGATAATAACAATATCAGTTGTGCTTCAAATCATTTAGTTAGTATGGGGCTTGTGCAGGCACAGCACTAACTCATACTTGTCTACTTTAGATTTCACCTCTCTGGGAGAAGCCCGGGAGAGGCAACACGTCAGGGGGGCGGGGGCAACGCTGACATCATGCTGGAAACGCTGTCATTCGTGGGCCGTGGAGAGGGGGCGGGGCTTAAATTATGCAAAATGCCGCGGTCACATCATTTAAGCCTCCCCCCCTCACTGTGGACGCGCTATTTACAGTAATTAAACCAGCGGGCAAGGGTGGAGCGGCGGCTATCAACAGAAAGCGGGAGACTTGCCCACCTTCCCGGGGGGCCAGGAGAAGGACCCGATTTCCAGGAGGCTCTCGGCCATTTCGGGAGGGTATGCAAGCCTGCATTAACTAACTCTGTTACTAATACCCCTTTTATACCAAAAATGCCGGGTCGCACCCAGGTTTTTGATCCTCGCTTCAAGCCGGGTGCGACCCGGCGTTTGCTCCCTTTTACACCGCCGCATCCCCCCCCCCCCCCCGCTGCTTGGAGATGACGTCATCTCCAAGCCCCGATCGTCACCGTCTGGGCCCGGAGCGCTGGGGGCAAGCCCAGCACTAAGGTAATCTGCTGGGCTGCCCCCAGCCCCCGTGCACCCCCCCAGCCTTCATCCAGGAGGTGAATGGATGCAGCACACAGGCATCCATTCACCTCCTCCGCTGCCGCTGCCCGCAGACTGTCTGTGCCCCCCGTCCAACCTGCGGACGCTGCGGTCCGCAGGTTGCACGTCCCACATTGATGTAAATGGGAGCCGGGTCGGATGACCTGGCGTACCCATTTACACCGCCCTCTACCCAGGTCCTAGCCGTGTTCTACCCAGGTCAGGACCTGGGTAGAAGTCCTGTGTAAAGGGACACAGCGTGTCCCATTTACACCGCCGCTGACCCGGGTTTGACCCGCCGAAGACCCGGGAGTTTAAAAGGGGTATTATAGAGTAGGATAGAGTATACTACGGAGGAGGGCAAAGTGCTCATAACAGTTTCAGTGTCTGGAATCTACAATAACAGGACATTCGGTCTGTTCTATTGCTGCCAATGGTGTTCCCAGACAACCTGTGGCTTTCTGGCACTTGTAGAACTACAAGTCCCAACACACCCTGGTGAAATATTAGACTTTACACAGAGAGGAGAGTTGTCATATGGTGGTGCACCATTTATAATAACGAGACATAAAATGTACCTTTTAATATTTATTGGTTTAAAATCTGCGAAATATAACGAACAACATATAACATAAATACAAGTGGACACAGTGTGGATTAAAATGGCCTGTGCGGGTTCTGCTATCAGTTTACCTAATAGTTCAATAATTATCTGACACAGATTGTATTCCCTCTTTGAGTAATTCTCGTTTTGGGGGGATCAGTGTCTATTTCTGATACTTGCTGTGGACTGTATATAAAGTTCTGCAGTGGCAACTATAAGTTCCCTAGCACTCCACACTTGGTATCAATACATAAGTAACCAATTGGGGTATAACGATATCTAGTGGTGTGGGGAGGGTAGATATAGATACAGTGAAATAATTATCTGCAGGGATGGTCAGCACCGCACGTAACATGTATCAATCACTCATATAGCAAGGTGGCTATACGCCTAACTAGTGCTAACAGTGTACAGGGTATAAGTGGGCTGACAGAATATCTTATCCAGACGCTATAACGGTGCCAGCGCTGCCGCTATCCACAGACTCTCCCTGTCAGGGACGAGTTCCTGTGATGCCGGCCAGCGTGCACCCGTTAATTCGCTGAGCGCCGCTGGTATGGTACGCAGCGGTGTGCTCTAGAGAACGTATAGCTAGCTAGTACATTAGAGTCCTGAAAAGGACTTGAAATACAGTAGAACAGCAGATATGGTAACACTGAGAGAATGTCCGCACGGCCAGGTCAGCCGAAATATTAGACTATAGCTGTGTACATATGGTGCAATATCGCTGGCAATATGGTTGCTGAGCGACCATATTGCCAGCGATTTGTTTGTGCTGCAGCGACATATCGCCGGGTGCGCGCTCCCGTGTTCAGCCTCCTAATGGCCCCTGGCCTCCTGCGATCAGCTGTTTCCCTCTGCAGCTCCCCCAGCAGAGTCTCCTGATCATCAGCGACCATCTCTGGTTACTGATGAAAACTGGACACTGAGCAATATATTGCACCGTGTGTACACAGCTTATAATAGACGGAGGGCCACCGTTGCTGAATAGGGTCTCTGTATAAAGCAATACAAAGCCTGAAGCTGCTGAATGTCTGGGAAGCGATATAGAAATCAACCTGTTCAGGGTTGTCCAGGGGGCCACCGACATGGGCCACTGTGACACTTTAACATACGAGGCCCGGGAAGGCAGTTGCGGGAAACTGGAGACCGTCTGTGCTAGAAAACGAAGCGCAGGGCGCTGCTAATCAATTCCTGATTGTCATTTAAGTGTCCTTTCATTTCAAGTGAGAAAGTCAGCGGGGAACAGAATTCATTTGTTACAGTCGCACCATTCAGTTTCTATACAGGAGAGAAGTGGGGAGTAACAGAAGATACAGGAGAGAGGGCTGTGGAAATGGGATGGCAGAGACACTCATATCTGATGTGTTATATCCACAGCGTGGCTCCTGTGGCACATGTGCCGTGTCAGTCAGTGCAGTATGCACATGTCAGTCAGGGCGGGATGTACCAAGTCTTTGCGGCGCATACCGCCACTTACTGCATTGTTACTAATCACATACTGTAGGTACTAACGGAAGTGATCTGTCACACAAAGGGCAGCTCTCCCAATAAGAGCTGTCCTTTGGGATAGGTGCTGGTCACTGGACTTCCGGGTTTATGTGGGGGGGTGTTATGGCAGCATTGCCATTTTGGTCTGTGTGCGGTGCCTCTGGTTACTCAGAGGTGCTGCTGCTGGTTTTTGCATCCTGCAGTACCTCTGTGTGGCCAGAGGTGCTGCTGTTTGGCCCTGCATGCAGGGTTGTGCTTTCTGAGGACAGTCCCAGCTGGTGTAATCAGCTGGGCTGTTCTCGGAGTGCTATACCCAGCTGCAGCACATGTGAGTAATTGTGGGCCTGTCTCCATGTGCTGCAGCTATTGGTCTGAGCTGCTTTAAAAGAGGCATTGGCCCTGAGCTCAGGGCCTTTGATAGTCCTTGGTTTGTGAACCTCATCTTTGTTTACTGAGAACTTCTTATGCCATATACCGAGTCCTTGTATCCCGAGTCCTTGTATCTTGAGTTCTGTTATCTTGCTTTTTGATTCTGTTCCTGTATGTATCCTGTACCTGTTCCTGAGTAAAGCAGTGAGTTCCATCCAGCCTGCCTCTGTCCGTCTGTGCCTCCAGCAGTTATACCATATATACTCGAGTATAAGCCTACTTTTTCAGAACATTTTTTATGCTGAAGAAGCCCCCCTCGGCTTATACTCGAGTGAGGGTCCCACTTGAGTCAATAAGTTTTCCCAGTTTTTTGTTGTAAAATTAGGTGCCTCGGCTTATATTCGGGTCGACTTATACTCGAGTATATACAGTATTTCTGTCATGCTGTCCCAGCAACTCCTAACAGGGGGATGATGATCCATTTGAATCCCTCTTAGTAAGCATGCAGCAAGTCCATAGGCTTATAAAGCTGGTGTTACCCTCCGCACGAAATTACCACATTGGGCTTGGAACATGGAAATGCGTTAAAACTCCTGAAAATGTTTTTTTTTTTTTACCACA
Source organism: Crinia signifera (assembly GCF_055691185.1). NCBI lineage: Eukaryota > Metazoa > Chordata > Amphibia > Anura > Myobatrachidae > Crinia > Crinia signifera. The sequence goes on along the minus strand of NC_139224.1, from coordinate 10,949,350 downwards.
TTGTCCCATTAGTACATGCCACCCTCATGTACTATATAATAAAAGACTAAGGGTGGGATGTACTAAGCAATTGCAGTACATCCCGCTGCACATCGCATAGATACTATCGCATAGATACTATCGCATAGATACTATCGCATAGATACTATCGCATAGATACTATCGCATAGATACTAACATATGAGATTAGTATCGCAAAGGACAACTCTTGCGGAAAGCACTGCCCTTTACGAAGCAGCTAGAGCTGGTTGACAGAGTGCCTGCGGGTCCCACTATCCTCCTATGCCTGGGAGCCTCCTTCTGCAGAGCGCTGCAGGGACTCCCGAGCTCCTCCTCGCTAGAACGGAGGAGGTCACTGGGCCCGGGCAGCACAGCAGGGGATGTCGCTGGCGGTGTGGGGCTGTAGGGCAGTAGCGCACCTAGGGGGGTTTCCGAGTACCCAGAACCCCCCCCCCCCCCCTCCCGATGGAGCAAATAAAAATGTTTGATGCTCGAGCATCACGGCCATAGCTCCACCCACTTTCTGGATTAGGCTCCGCCCACTCGTGGCATTTTGTCACGAATCGCGGGGCTGTATAATGACGGGAGAGCAGGGGCATGGGAAGGAGCACCTTCTAAGACTTTATAATGACTGAGACTGGCAATTCAGGGGGGTCATGATGATATCAGGGAATGATGGCGGACATGATGATATGCGAAAATTATGGGGGACATGATGATATGAGGGAATGATGGGGACATGGTGATATGAGGGAATGATGGGGGATATGATGACATGAGAGAATGATGGGGATATGATGATGTTAGGGAATGATGGGCAACATGATGATATGAGAGAATGATGGGGGACATGATGATATGAGAGAATGATGGGGGACATGATGATATGAGGGAATGATGGGGGACATGATGATATCAGGGAATGATGGGAGAGATGATGATATGAGGGAATGATGGGGGACATGATGATATGAGGGAATGATGGGGGACATGATGATATGATAGAATGATGGGGGACATGATGATATGAGGAATGATGAGGACATGATGATATGATGGAATGATGGGGGACATGGTGATATGAGGGAATGATGGGGGATATGATGATATGAGAGAATGATGGGGGACATGATGATATGAGGGAATGATGGGGGACATGATGATATGAGGGAATGATGGGGGACATGATGATATGAGGGAATGATGGGGGACATGATGATATGAGGGAATGATGAGGACATGATGATATGAGGGAATGATGGGGGACATGATGATATGAGGGAATGATGGGGGACATGATGATATGAGGGAATGATGGGGGACATGATGATATGAGGGAATGATGAGGACATGATGATATGAGGGAATGATGGGGGACATGATGACATGAGGGAATGATGGGGGACATGATGATATGCGAAAATTATGGGGGACATGATGATATGAGGGAATGATGGGGACATGGTGATATGAGGGAATGATGGGGGATATTATTATATGAGGGAATGATGGGGGACAAGATGACATGAGGGAATGATGAGGACATGATGATATGAGGGAATGATGGGGGACATGATGATATGAGGGAATGATGGGGGACATGATGATATGAGGGAATGATGAGGACATGATGATATGAGGGAATGATGGGGACATGATGATATGAGGGAATGATGGGGGACATGATGATATGAGGGAATGATGGGCGACATGATGATATGAGGGAATGATGGTCGACATGATAATATGAGGAATGATGGTCGACATGATAATATGAGGAACGATGGGGACATGATAATATGAGGAACGATGGGGACATGATGACATGAGAGAATGATGGGGGACATGATGATATGAGGGAATGATGGGGGACATGATGATATGAGGGAATGATGGGGGACATGATGACATGAGGGAATGATGGGGGACATGATGATATGAGGGAATGATGGGGGATATGATGACATGAGGGAATGATGGGGGACATGATGATATGAGAGCATGATGGGGGACATGATGACATGAGGGAATGATGGGGGACATGATGATATGAGGGAATGATGGGGAACATGATGACATGAGGGAATGATGGGGGACATGATGACATGAGGGAATGATGGGGGACATGATAACATGAGGGAATGATGGGGGACATGATGATATGAGAGAATGATGGGGGACATGATGATATGAGAGCATGATGGGGGACATGATGATATGAGGGAATGATGGGGGACATGATGATATGAGGGAAAGATGGGGGACATGATGATATGAGGGAATGATTGGGGACATGATGATATGAGGGAATGGGGGATATGATGACATGAGGGAATGATGGGGGACATGATGACATGAGGGAATGATGGGGGACATGATGATATGAGGGAATGATGGGGGACATGATGACATGAGGGAATGATGGGGGACATGATGATATGAGAGAATGATGGAGGACATGATGATATGAGAGCATGATGGGGGATATGAGGGAATGATGGGGGACATGATGACATGAGGGAATGATGGGGGACATGATGATATGAGGGAATGATGGGGGACATGATGATATGAGGGAATGATGGGGGACATGATGACATGAGGGAATGATGGGGGACATGATGATATGAGGGAATGATGGGGGACATGATGACATGAGGGAATGATGGGGGACATGATGATATGAGGGAATGGGGGATATGATGACATGAGGGAATGATGGGGGACATGATGACATGAGGGAATGATGGGGGACATGATGATATGAGGGAATGATGGGGGACATGATGACATGAGGGAATGATGGGGGACATGATGATATGAGGGAATGATGGGGGATATGATGACATGAGGGAATGATGGGGGACATGATGATATGAGGGAATGATGGGGGACATGATGATATGAGGGAATGATGGGGGACATGATGACATGAGGGAATGATGGGGGACATGATGACATGAGGGAATGATGGGGAACATGATAATATGAGGGAATGATGGGGGACATGATGATATGAGGGAATGATGGGGGACATGATGATATGAGGGAATGATGGGGGACATGATGATATGAGGGAATGATGGGGGACATGATGATATGAGGGAATGATGGGGGACATGATGATATGAGGGAATGATGGGGGACATGATGATATGAGGGAATTATGGGGGACATGATGATATGAGGGAATGATGGGGGATATGATGATATGAGGAATGATGGGGGACATGATGATATGAGGGAATGATGGGGGACATGATGATATGAGAGAATGATGGGGGACATGATGATATGAGGGAATGATGGGGGACATGATGACATGAGGGAATGATGGGGGATATGATGACATGAGGGAATGATGGGGGACATGATGATATGAGAGCATGATGGGGGACATGATGATATGAGGGAATGATGGGGGACATGATGATATGAGGGAATGATGGGGGACATGATGATATGAGGGAATGATGGGGGATATGATGACATGAGGGAATGATGGGGGACATGATGATATGAGAGCATGATGGGGGACATGATGATATGAGGGAATGATGGGGGACATGATGACATGAGAGCATGATGGGGGACATGATGATATGAGGGAATGATGGGGGACATGATGATATGAGAGAATGATGGGGGACATGATGATATGAGGGAATGATGGGGGACATGATGATATGAGGGAATGATGGGGGATATGATGACATGAGGGAATGATGGGGGACATGATGATATGAGAGCATGATGGGGGACATGATGATATGAGCGAATGATGGGGGACATGATGACATGAGGGAATGATGGGGGACATGAAGACATGAGGGAATGATGGGGGACATGATGATATGAGGGAATGATGGGGGACATGATGACATGAGGGAATGATGGGGGACATGATGACATGAGGGAATGATGGGGGACATGATGACATGAGGGAATGATGGGGGACATGATGATATGAGGGAATGATGGGGGACATGATGACATGAGGGAATGATGGGGGACATGATGATATGAGGGAATGATGGGGGACATGATGACATGAGGGAATGATGGGGGACATGATGACATGAGGGAATGATGGGGGACATGATGATATCAGGGAATGATGGGGGACATGATGACATGAGGGAATGATGGGGGACATGATGACATGAGGGAATGATGGGGGACATGATGATATGAGGGAATGATGGGGGACATGATGATATGAGGGAATGATGGGGGACATGATGATATGAGGGAATGATGGGGGACATGATGACATGAGGGAATGATGGGGGACATGATGATATGAGGGAATGATGGGGGACATGATGATATGAGGGAATGATGGGGGACATGATGATATGAGGGAATGATGGGGGACATGATGATATGAGGGAATGATGGGGGACATGATGATATGAGGGAATGATGGGGGACATGATGATATGAGGGAATGATGGGGGACATGATGATATGAGGGAATGATGGGGATATGATGATATGAGGGAATGATGGGGGACATGATAATATGAGAGCATGATGGGCGACATGATGATATGAGGGAACGATGGGGGACATGATGATATGAGGGAATGATGGGGGACATGATGATATGAGGGAATGATGGGGGACATGATGATATGAGGGAATGATGGGGACATGATGACATGAGGGAATGATGGGGGCATAATGATATGAAGGAATGATGGGGGCATAATGATGTTAGGGAATGATGGGGGACATGATGATATGAGGGAATGGCGGACATGATGAAATGGGGGCATGGGTAATAACGTGATAAATGTCACATGTACGTTTCTTTGTGACTGTTGAGTGACAGTGGGCACAGTGACATGTGATGTTCCGTCCAACAGTCACAAATCTATTCATAGCCAAAGTCATTTGTTGTGGCAGCGGTTGCTAATGCCGGGTCATTCTAGTGTGGCACAGATAGTTTATTCCACCCGGACACATTTACACCAGACAATCTCATTGTACAGAGAGACGCTCAATCTGTGCCAGCGAGGTGCTGGGCAGAGCTGCCCTCTCACCCTGTTTGTCACCTAGGTGGTAAGGAATGACACAGATTGTACAAGGGCCGGATTTTAATGTCTGAGTGAATTATCCAATATCTAACAGACAATAAAACAAGAGCAGCGATGAAAAGCCCATTTTGCTTCACGCTGGGATAAGAAGACTTTGTGTTTTGTGATTTCCTTTGTGCGTGTTGTTCCCGGATACTCTTTGGCCTCGCTCAGGGACTCTCGGCGTACTGCTAGCAATCTCGTTCTTCGTGTCAGCTGCTGCCAGTTTCCTCCTACTAATTATAAGACTTGTCCCCAACTGGTTCCCCTGCAACACTTTGTTCTTTTAAGCAGATGATAAATATTTTCCTTGTTCATTCTCTAACTTCAAGTAACGCTGTAATTGCCTTCGCCCCTTTCATGTGCACAGTTGTATTTATTATTTGCAGACAATGCGTCAGTATTTAGTAAATTGTGTGATGGGTTCAAGCACTGTTTTGGGGATTCTGTGCAAATTATATAATTTATTTCCTGCTCTAATATTGAAGAGACTAATGGGAAAGAGAATATTTGAGAAGCATATGTATGGCTGGGAGGCTCCTGTAAATTGGATGGCCCTCTCGGTCTCCCAAAATGGAGTCCCTTGCTTTCCCTGGGTGCCCCGTGCACACCACCTCGGCCTGTGGGGGACCTTCAGACGCGATTTGAGCTGAATTGCATCATTGTATACAGTGCCTAGTTTTCAACACTGTATAGTGGGGGTGGAGCCTACGATGACATGATCATGAAGCCACACCCCTGTCCAGCCCACCTTGCCACGTGGTCATGGACCCTAATTCCCTGCTGCAAAGTAGGGACGTATGGTGTAAATTTGTTACATATGTGTTGCCCAAGTCACTGCAAATAGCCGGTCTAGGCGCGTCAGACTCGAGTGACTAGTGCGCATCAAGTACATTCGGGGATACCTAATATTTGTGGCGGTACTTGTGTATTTGCTGGGTGGCCAATTTGCATACGTATGGCACCGTAGGAAAATCGCATCGCATGCAATGATCGCACGGAATGATGCTACAAGGGCACAAAAGGGGCAGAATTGGCATCTGAGTGCCGCACACTCGCTTCCCCTGGTCAGTAAATGACAGCTCAATGATTACAAAACTGTCCTTACAGTACGTCAATGGAAGATTACATAAATGTCATTAAGACGACCCCTCCTCCCACATAGAGGCTGATTAATGCCACATTCCCAGAAGATTACAATCAATGCTGGTGAGAGGACTCGGAACATGCCTGCTAATTATCAACTCACCTCTGTTAATGACCCCTGATTACCAAGAAATACAGATGTTTTAGCATTAACGTCTCCTCGCTGCCAGAAAGATTATCGTCTGACAATCCTGGCTGTCTGATTTCACCTTTTATTTATTTACCCGCACCCCCCCTACCCCATGCCAGCCAGACCATATGGCAAGACCTATAGGACAGATTTATGAGGCCTGTTGCGCCTGTACTGGGAGCGCCCAGGCGATGATCTTCTGCTTCTCCTAATTTGTTATGATGCAGATTATGTACACAGTGCATTACGGCATAACTGTTCCAGCCCTGGTAATTACCAGCCCCCGCTGTGCCGCAGATCACTTGCAAAGCTTTAGCAAACACAACTTTTTCTTCTAAAGCAGCGATTGTGCCCTGAATCGGGTGTGGGCAAAGAGACTGGCACAAAACCTTTGCTTTATTGCAGAATTACTTTAATGCTGCTCGTTGTCTCCGTAACAATTTATGCCCCCCCCTCCCTCTGCCAATTTATTTACCTTCTACCTATTCAGCGAGCGTTATTCTGCTGTGTTTACTTACAAGGTTTGATGCATCTCCCCAAAGTCCCTTCCCTTCCCTTGTCTCTCTCCCCATTCCATCCCACCTCCACCAATCCCTCTCTGGCGGTGCTTGTTCCCACCTTCCACACCTCTCTCTCTCATCATCAGCACCGCCCCTTTCTCCTTTAAACACACCCTTGTCTCTCCCGCTCTAAAGATAAACCATCTCTGGATTCTGGGGTATCGCTATCATCCCATCTTTAGCCTCCAAACTCTAGGAACAACATATCATTCAACACCTGTCCACGTTCTCTGGATGGATTGGGCTGGTTGGGAAGCAGTTTGGGTGGATCATGGGAATGCGATTATTGTGTCATCAGTTTTGGTGGTACTTATGTATTATCTAGGCTCCCATGTTAAATGCACCCCATTTTTTCATACCCCTACTATCCAACTACGCATGGAGTTGATTTTATATAGTGTGGCGAGCGCAGCGAGCGTCCGTGCCCGAAGCGTGGAGTACCGTTTTGGTTTTTAATATACCAGGAAAATGTCAGCTCTGAACTCCCAAACAGCCTAGGACATGGTTAAATTGCAGGAAAGTCGCAGTTGACTACCCTCCTGCATCCTGCAGGAGGCTCCCATTTAAGTCCTAAATCTCCCGCTGCCCTGCGTTGTACTTCTAATCTCCCTGTTTATTCAAATTCTGCCAGGGGTGCCACTAAGGAGTTTTCTTGCAAGGACATTGATTTCCTGTAATCCCTGTGATTTGCTGTAGCTGCTCAGGAGTCCCCGCTGATGACTTTTATTATCCCCCTTTATTATCCCCCTCTTGGCAGGCACTGATGGGACAGAGAGACAGCAGCACATAATCACACAGGGTCTTCTCTTATCTGTGCTGGTGTGCACTCATCCATATTGTGCTGCTGATGCTAATGAGTGACTTAAGAATTTTTGCTAGAAATCTTTCTTTAGTTAAACAGTTTTGTTTAATTAGCATATCTGGTGTCCATACTGATTTGGCTAATGCTTATAATGGTATGGAAAACAGAACACCGAATAGATATAGGTAGTGCCTACAAGATGCAGGCATTCCAGTGTTCACAATAAATAACATTTAATACACTGAAAACACACTTATATGCTTAGGGATGAATTCACACCAGGTCAGATTGCATTTGGAATTATTGCATAGACATCACATTAAACATGTTTACTGTGCTGCGTGAGAAGGAAAGAAATATCACAGTAAATATATAGTTGCAAACAAGAAACCCCATATTGCAGGCATCAATGTTAGTATCAATACTTGCAAAACATCTCAAAATATTTTATTAATAATGTTACATAAAAATATCTCACAACAACAAGCATTTAAGCAGAGACACGCCCATATGTAGAGCTAGACACGCCCTTTGGGGAGAGTGTGACACACCCCTAGGGAGAAATTTACTAAGATGGGAGTTCACATGGTTCACATGGGATGTTACTATAGGCAACCTGTCAAATACTATTCTCTTCTAGAAAGTGCTAAATAAAGAAGTAGATTTTGTTTGGTTGCCCATACATACCATGTGAAATAGAAGTCCCATCTTAGTCAATTTTGACCCAAGTGTCCCCAAATCTCAGGGTTCATTCCAAATGCCGGAAATGTCTATAAAAGCGTTTCCTCTTGAATCAGTGACAGAGAAGCGTTCAGGATGCGGGAGGAGTGTGAGACGCTGTATATGAAAGAGCGGTAATTGGCCAGTAATACTACAGGAGTGAGAAGAGAATTCCGGCGTTTGATGGACATCTTTACTACATCAGAGTAATTGAGTCACTGAAGAATTTAACAATTTCACCTAGTTACTCATCTGAAGTGTCGTCTCATGGTGATATCAATCATTTTTAGCACAATACTCATTATAATCTTCGTCACACCTGACAACCTTTGAAAAAATGACACAGCATGAGATTAGTGTTACGCCAGATAAAACACCGCGATTTGGTATCAAATCAGAAAACGCGCTGGAACCCACAACCGCTAATTTATATACACAGGGCCCGGAACGCAGTGTTCTCCTCAGATACAGCCTTCGTTCACCTATTATGTGTCATCATTATATGAGCAGGCAGCGTCTGTCATGTGCGCACTCAGGGCTGCCGTCAGAAATTTTGGGGCCCGGGACTGACAAAATATCGCCCCCCCCTGACACCCCCCCCGACACCCGCTCTTCGGTTGTCAGTCATGCGCAGCGTGAAGTCATCACACCACGGTTGGGGCTTCCTTTGCCGAGTCCCGGCGACTATGTTGTCATTGACACACTGACACTGCAGGATGCATGTGACTGCGCAGTGGGTGCGCAGTCACAATGTGCCACCGCGGTCGCCGGGCTCGTAATCAACTCAGAGCCGGGTGGCGGGTGGGCAGGCTCGACCCGGACAGTGAAGAGGTGGGCAACCGCGGTGGGTGAGTGACAGCCTGTGACCGTGCTGCTGGGTAGAGTTGCCTGGGCCCCTACCCTCTGTCAGAGCGGCGGGGCCGGGACTCAAGTACCCCCAGACCCCCCCCTGTCAGTGGCCCTGTGCGCACTAACTTAGTATGACAAATAATTTCTTGTGTTTCTAAAATTATAGCTTTTAAATAAATGATTCACAATTGTACAAACCGCCCCCTCGTCGCCCCTTCTCCTTACATTTATAAACATTGCACGTTGCAGAGTTGGAAAAGGTTCCGCCCCGATTAAATTTGTCTGCTTGGGACTTGTTTTGCACCCAGTGAGCTGCCACTTTGCAGCATCGCTTTACTGCACCGGGGGTCACAGGAACAATAAGGAAACCGTTAAGACCGGCAGCCCTTCTCGGAGCACCTATCAGCGGACCCTCAGGGGGTGGGTATATATTTTTATATTTAATTTTTTTCACAGTAATTAGCTTGTGTGTCCATTGGATACACACAGCTGATCACACTGTCCCCTTGCCTGCCCCCATCACAGAAAATGTCCAGCTACACACTCAAAAGTTTGAGAGTTAAAAGTTCGACATTGACAAAAGGTTGAAGTCAATGGTTGGAAAAGGTTGACACATGATAAGTTCGACGTGAGTTTTTCAGGGTTTTTTGTGCCAACGTCGACACCTGAGCATGTTGTTTCCCAATTAGTGTAGCGTATACTCAAGGATCACTTCGCTTGCCATGCTCCAGGCCTGATGCCTCACTACGCTAAGGATACGCTCTTTAAAGTTCCCGGTCGGAGTTTAATGGGGATGGGAAAGCATGTCGACCTTTGACTGTCTAGCTAGACATTGTCTGTAAGTCATCTGGATCCCAGGCACTTTTTGACTAGGACTGGGCCCGCTTCCCCCTCCATCACTGTTGTACTGCAAAAGCAGTGTCCTCTCTTTGGCCCTTATTCTGATTCGGACGGTACGGCCCGCGTGCGGCCGTACCGCCGATGTTTTTATTCTGCACATGCGCAGAGGTCAATCTGCGCATGTGCAGCCCCCTTCGCCGCAGACGTATTTCGTCCGCCGCAAAGGGGGCGTATAGGGGCGTGAGGGGCTTCATACCCTCATTTCCCTATGTGTACGCCCCGCGTTTCATGGGCGTTCCCATGCAAACGCGGGGCGTATGCATGGTAATGAGGGTATGACGCAACTCATGGGGGCGGAAAGCTGACGTCGCCGGATGTCAGCTCTCAGCCCCCATACAAGCTATCACACGGACGATTGTCCGTGTGGTCTCAGCTTGCGGGAGCTGCTGGGGCGTGCGGACCTGCCTTCGATGGTCGACGACCATCGAATGCAGGGGGCAGCTCCCACCATGGTGGAGGCGTACGCCTCCACCATTTTTATGCGGATCGCCAGCCGTCCGTGTACGGACGGCCGTGGCGATCCGTCTCGTGGGCGGGGATTGGTTTGTGCGGCCGGAGCACCGTGTGCGGCTCCGGCCGCACCAACCAGAATAAGGGCCATAGTGTGTGATGTGGAGACCTGCCACCCGCCATTATGGCAGCCCACCCCCTGCCCCAGTGGGAACAAAGAGGGGCTGGCCACACCTTCATCCAATGGCCACGCCCCTGCAGAGTACCTGGACATGGTGCAACTCTTGGCATCACTGTGATCACACCAGTCATGCTCCCCTATTGTGTCTGTGCAGAATTGCAGATATAACTTTAGGCGCTCCAATTGGTGGGAAAAGTCAGGTTCTGCTCCTAACTCCCTGAAAGGGTAGACAAGTCCCCCCTGAGCTGGGCGCAGGTCCCTGCGACAGTCCTAAATACTGCACTGTCAGGGGAGGCCCCACCCTGTTTTACAAACCATTGGGGCTAGGTCCACGATGAAGTGACCACACATTTACGCCCTCGCACCACCATCTATTGTGAGGCCACACCCCCATGAAGACGCATCCATGCCCCGCACCAACAATACAAACCCTGAAAAACACTTCTGCCCCCACCCCAGAATCCGTCCATAACTCTACCTCACTCATCAGTTAATGATCTGGGTTACAGCCCCCCATACTGGGTGATGTACCTGCAATTTGGGCTTTTTTCCTGTGACTGCAGGAATCAATTACAGGTGAAGAGCCCAAAATTCAGGTGACTGACAGCGGGTCCGATGGCATGCGCGGTCTCGTGCACATCGCACATCTCAGAGGGGAGAAGTCGCCGTGATATAACAGGGCCCTAACTCGTATGTATTTCCCATCCCCTATTGCAGCCACATTGTTCTGCTTTTGGAACTTTCCTGCGTATATCTGTGTAGACGACATTTCTTTGAAATCGGCGGCTGATTCTCTTTCATGAAAAACAGCCTCTTCCTCTATTTAATTAAAAAGTAAAAGCCCTGATAGGGAAAATAGTTAATTAAACAGAACCGTACTGTCAAAGCTATGAATTTTTGCTTCCAAATGAATCTCCAGGGTCAGGTCTAATTTCTACAAACTTTCAAATAGCGCAGAAATGATTCTGTGTAAACCAGCGGGGCAGAGTGCCGACGCTGGGTAACAAACCGGATAACGGCGGGTAACCTGCGCCACTGGGTGCGAGCGAGGTGCAGTAATTACAGGCAGGCGGTCAGGCTGCCACACACCAGGAATACAGTGATACAGATTACTGCTGTCACCAATAAGCAGCGCTGCACAGCTCATGGCGTCAAATGACCTCTGCAATTGTTATTTCATAACATTGGCATCAGGTCAATGCAAGCTTAACGGGCATGGGCATGGTCGACGCCAACAAGGTTCGACATGCATTTTTCACGGTTTTTGGAGCCTATGTCAACATGAACACCTTATAAGTGTACCACGTCCCCTCGCATGCCTCGCTGCCTTTGGCGCGATACCACGCTGTACTCAGCACACTATTACAGTATATTCTCACTATGCACACTTGGATAGCAAAGTGTGAACCAAGTCAGTCGACACCAAAAAAAAAACACCCTGTGAAATACGCATCATAGCCCCGCCCCCCCTATACAGTGCCTGGTTTTCAGCACTGGAGCCATGATGTCGCGATCATGGAGACACGCCCCTAACCAGTCCGCCTACTCACATAGCCACGCCCCTAACTCCCTGCCGAACCCGTAGGAGTTAGCAGCAAAGTAGCGAAGTGTGATGTAAGAGGCAGAAATGCTGCATACCTCCCAACATGACCTATTCCAGGAGGGACAAAATTCAAATAGGGGAGCTTGACCTGCCAGTAAGTCCGGACTGTGCTGTTTAGGGTGGCAGTTGGTGGGGCTCCCCAGGGCCGGCGCCACCACTAGACAGCCTTAGGCATTTGCCTAGGGCGCTGGCCGCTGGAGGGCGGCAGTTTGGAGCTGGTCCCCCTGCGCTGCATCACCCAGCAAGCAGCCCCATCCCTGAGGAGCGTCGTGGCATGGCAACCCGCATCACCCGGCAAGCCCCCCCCCCCCGGAACGTCACGGTGCCGGACCCGGCAACCCCCTCTCCCTGGGGAGCGTTGCATCGCACAGCAAGCCCCCCCTGGAACATCAGGGCGCCACATCGCTGGACCCGGCAAGCTCCCCCCCCGGCGGCGGACAGCATCGCATGGCCCTGGAGCGGGTAAGTTATTGAGTGCCGGGGCACCCCCCCTCCCCGCCTGGGGTACTCTGGTGCCTAGCACTGGCCCTGGGGCTCCCCTATCTGAATTTTGGACTGTGCTGCAGCCCTGCAACTGCCACTAGCAGCAAACAAAAAGCAAAACAATACAGATTTTTTTTGTTTTACATTGGCGTTAAAATGTAATAAACAATTCAAAACTGTGATGCAGGCAATAAGGTACACATCAGCATTGCTGGGAGTAGTGTTTGCGTGGTCCGCCGTCCATGCGGTCAGCGCACACACATTACAGCGTTCAGAAATAACCGTCCAGCTTCTCGCTTTTATTTTCCCTTTCATCACATTCGTGGGGCCGGTTTAGGACACAACTGAGAGACCCATTCCCTGTTAACTGACCTAGTTTACTTAGTTTATCATAAGACGAGCAGATGAATCAATCGCCGCCCTTTGTAGAGAGAAAACTCATCGGCGGCTCCGAGCTCTCGCCGCATTAGATAAACCGCCAATGGACCCCTCGCCGGCTCGTTTCAATAAAGGGGCCTCTATTTAAATAGATATGAATAATTTGAAGAGCGTGGAGATTTGATTGGCCGGCTGATGGGCCGGCAGTGGGTGAGCAACCCGAGGAGTGATTTGTGCAAACTGTTTTCTCACCATTATCTTTTCTCAGTTGCTAGGCAACAAGATGCTTCCTATGAGATGTGTAGGATCTCTGTGGAATAGGAGACTATACAATCGGTTCTGTGATGTGACAATGCTCGGGAGAGAGGTCGACAAGAGGCGAATGACATTTCCGTACGCCTTCCAAGACAGCGCTTTCTAGGAGCGATGCTAATTCCATTATGTGAGATGATAATATAAACAGCTGACGTCACAGCAGTGCATACAGGGAAGCCGCCAAGGACAGTTCGTTTCCGGATCCATGTATAACATATAGAAACAAGAGTTATTTTCTGCACAATAGAAAGTCACGTGGTTTCATTTAGATACCTTGCAAAGGCACTGAAAACTCACCTTTCCATCAAAACGTACCCTTCCACTGCATAAACTAGCTGGTTCTCCGACCCCCTGCCTGTTTACATCCTGCTATCTAACCACTACCCACTTGCTTGCACCTCTTGTAGGGCGGGATGTACTATTATTCGCATTTCTGTAGTGTAGTGTAGTTGTTTTTTTCGTGTAGTTTTCGCACTCTTTTTGCGGAGTTTTCCGCGTTATGTATCATTTTTTTCTCCTATCTTCATGTCTGCGTTATCTGTGATCTTGGTCGGAATATTTTCGCATTTTTTTTCCTGCGCATTTGCAATGACGTTTACTTCTGTCATGCGCAGTAGTGCGGGTTTCTCTTACTCCCAGGGGCCACTCTGCCCATCACCACAGCCCTACCTCCCCTCACCCGTAGCAACCTACTGTGCCATCACCACCGCCCTACCACCCCTCACATGTGCCTATCAATTCAGCCCTACCACCCCTCACCCTAACAACATCCCTGGCCCTAATTTAACAATGACACCTTTATCTGCTACAAAGCAAACACGATTTTGCAATTTGACAAAACCTCAAACAAACATTCCAAACAAAGATCACATTGTCCTCATTACCCTAAGCCATGGCTATCCAGCAAAATACATTCTAATGAGATGCCCACAAGACAAACAACAGCCCTATTAACTAAGACAAATCTTAAAAAAAAAACAAAAAAAACCCCTTCTAGTTTAATATATTTCTGACACAAAAAAAACCCCATGAGATAATACAGAGTATAAGGCCTGAAATACAAGGCGAATAATTACCACACAAAGCTGAGCGCTGCGAGTGTTAGTACATCTCACAGACGCTTCAGCTACACAGGAATCAATGAGGGGATCTGCAGCGCTGGAAACTCCGCGAGACCTGAAGCCGGCGGAGATTTTTTTTCAACAGCACATCGAAACTTTAATAATACATTGCACGAAGCAAGTGCGGACGCAAAATAGGGATGTATACGGAGCGGTAAGCTTTAGTACATCCCGCTCGTAATCTGTCTGTTTTCCTTTCCTACTAGATTGTAAGCTCCTCCGAGCAGGGCCCTCTTCCCTCCTGTTGTCAAAGCCCACTTCTCTTCACATTTCACTCACAGCTCTCCTATACTCCAACACTCAGTGACCATCTTTGTCCGCATACTCATCTCCATCATTGGCCTCAGGCCTTTAGTTGTATGTTGATTGAGTCCTCACTACTTATATTTAAGCTGTATTGATCTGTGGCGCTCTTTATTTGTACTGTATTTTTGTTATTTATTCAATGTTATGCCAAGTTTTGTCACCCTGTATTGTTCCTTTGTACGGCGCTGCGAAACACTTGTGGCGCCTTATAAATAAAATTATAATAATAAATTATAATAATTCCAGCTGGTTTATGACATAACAAATTACTTTATATTAGCCGGCAGTACAACCGGTACCCCAGGGGTTACATGCTCATTGCCCGGGGGTTTATTGCTTGTTGCCAAGGGTTACATGCTCATTGCCAGGGATTTACATGCTCATTGCCAGTGATTTCATGCTTGTTGCCAGGGGGTTACATGGTCACAGCGCAACTAGAATACGTCACGCCCGTGTAATGTTGTACACAATGCGCCTCCTTGACAGATGCTAAAGGTCCAGTAGAAGCTCTAGCATCTGTCTCCTCCAAGACGGCAGCCATTTTTGGAGGGCCTTTTGAGCAGTTTCCATGTGGATGGACAGGTTGCATGGAATCTGTAGAGGCCCTGTGCCACTACGGCGCCAACTCCCTGCCAGTGTTAAAGCTGCAGTGGCATTGTTACGCCACTGGCGTTATGGGTGGGTACTGAATGATGAAAAGATTTATTGATTGGTACTTATGTAATATCTGGGCTCCCGTTTTACTTATGAGACCGCGTCCCCTCGCGGGGCTCGCTGCGCTCGCCGTGCTTCGGGCACGGTGGCTCGCTGCGCTCGCCACACTATATAAAATCAACTCCATGCATAGTTGGATAGTAGGGGTATGAAAAAATGGGGTGCATTTAACATGGGAGCCCAGATAATACATAAGTACCATAATAACTGTCAACTTTCAAACACAGCCTGACAGTTAGAAGCCGAGGGGCAACTTCCAAAGGAAAACATATGTAGGAGCAGAAGACAGGATCCCACTGTCCGACAGCGGCATCTCTATACTCACAACAGGTGTTGGGTAAGTACTATACTTACCCTCTCCTACTACCCTCCTAACCCTAACACTACATACCTGATGACGAACTCTTCCCAATTAGTGCCTAACCACCCCCCTTAAGGCTTACTCCCCTTTTTAGTGCCACTCCCGCCCTCTAAACCCCAGTGTATAGATGGTTAGGTCTAAATTCAAGCGGGCTAAGGGACCTTGTCACGTGACAGGGGAGGAGAGGGTGGCGGAGAAAGGAGGAGCAAGGTTGGAACAAGGACCCAAAGGGACCCTCGTGAGCTTGCTTTGCTTACAGCGCTTCGGGCATGGTGGCAAGCGAAGCATAGCGGCATAGCGGCAACCAGTGGTGGCGGGGATAGTAAAGGAGCAAGCCCCCAGGCTTTGGCCTTGCTCCTCCCCCTGGGCGTGAAAGGTCCTTTAGCCCACTAGGATTAGCAACTACTGTGACTAGACCTAACCCCCACCCAGCCCCTCCCACTGTGGCCTAATGCATACTTATGATCAGATGCCAACTGTCATCTCCAGTGATTCTGACATTGGTGTCTGGATTCCACCACCGTGATTCCACCACCGGGATATCGACCACCAGCATCCCAATCACCTAAATGCATCCTCTTCCAAGACCCAATCAGATACATTTCAAGAAAAAATGCTGAAAGCGTCAATGAACAGGATTTCTGGGGCTTAATAACCTTCCTGAAAGGAGCCTCACGGCTTTTGGCAACTGCTGTAATTATGGGATACGACGGCAGATGGTAAATTTGGTGACAGGCCTGGCCGGGTAGGGTCATACTGGCATCACAGAGAACAATAGGTTATTTTTACCATGCACACAATAATCCAACACAAAGAAGGGCAAAGAGAAATGGAATCTGAATATCATCCTTTATGGAGACTGTAGGACAGAATACAAAGGGTGTCAGATGAATCCTCCAGAACTTGGATAACTTTGTACTTGTCAGTGGTCTTTTGTTCCTGCTTATTGCCTAATACCTGGGGCATGATCTGCAATTGTAACACAGTCCCAGGGAAGAGCTCAGTAAAGGGAATGCTCAGGTTTAGCGATGCAGGGATGGCGAGGACAGACGTATCTGAGATCTCTGTGTGGTCTGGTGCCGCAGTGATGGCTGTTCTCGGAAATGGCAGTACCATTAACCCTTTTGCTGCCAGTGGTGGTGCCACATTTTCACTTATGTTATTTGTGCATTCTAGTAATGCACCAGTTTTGTGAAAACATTATTACTCCTTACACAAGCATATTAATGTATGTATAAGATGACACTCATAGGTACATAGACTCTGAAGGTAGTCCGTCCCTGCGGCGTGTGAGAAGGGGTGTGAAGCTAGTGCCGCATTTATAATGGCACTGGGTCCGTTACCTGTTTTGGCCATGAGAACCCTTATTTGAAAATGCATGTAGCCATAGGGATCATTACCCAATACAGGGGAAGGGCACTGATGCCCCCTTCTGAGTGTATTATATATCTCTGATTTCCTTTTATTCCCAAGAACATAATCAGGTAGTTTGCTGAGTCTTCAGGGACTCAGGGAGACTGCACAATTCACATTCCAAATCTTAGAAGAGAAAACTGTTGGTAATTTAATTGCTGCCGGAATGAAACATATTATCTATTTGTTTCCAGTCATACATCAGCTGTACCAATGAGACTTTGCTGTCTGTGACACGCCCACCTCTTCAGAGCTCCGTCCTCTATCACATGACACCTACCACTAATGACCCGCCCATGCAGATCAGCCCCAGAGGATCGGGTCTATATAACATTTCACTGATATCCGGTATCAGGCTTTCATCATGTCACCCTGAGGCCCAGTCACCTTAGACAAGTACGCATATCTGTTTGCGGCTGGATTAGCCATGGGGCTGATGGGATCTGTAAATGATACGAAAAAATCTAAGGTCTATCATTTCTCTATTGCATCCTAGAAATTGATAAACAAAATACTTTATGATTGGTTGCCATTGGTCAAAATCACCTGATTTAATTTATAGAAGCTTTATTAAATTCCCCCCCGAGACCTCTAGCACTGATGCCCCTGTATTGTGTTCATTGTTTCGGGGACTGACCCACGCTGTGACAGAGACATCTGTATGGAAGCGGCTTGCTTTTACCTACAAGTAAGAATTCATGTCGGATATACATTATTCACAATGATCCCAGGATCTAACACTTCCCACAAAAGATGTAGCTCTTGTTATGTCTCCCTGCATTAAAAGCGCCCAATTATCGCTTAGATTGTGCCAGAGACCTGGAACATCAGCTCCAATGACATGGTATTATTATAAGGGAATTTATTCTCTGCGGAACTTGACAGGTCCAAGAGATGAAGAAAAACAAACTCACTAAACCCTGTTATCAACAAAGTGGTTTCTGCATCGGGAAGTTACAGCCGCCGTCCGAAAGGGCCGTTTACTACATGCGTCAACGCCCAATCAGAGTACGTCAGGTGGGAACCAGTACGCAGGTTACTCATTTACTGCTTACTGAGCGATACATGGTCTAATAAAGATACCACCTTGTATTTACAATTCCAAATATAACAGCAGCTAATCAGAGACAGATCCAGCTTACAGCGGCAGGATCACAGCAACACACTGGCACAACTACAACAAGTGTGGGTTACAGTCCTCACAATGGGGCAGATGTATTAAGCCTTAACAAGAGATAAGTACAAGGTGATAGAGAGATAAACGTCCAGCCAATCACCTGTTAACTGCCATGTTACAGGCTGTGTTTGAAAAAAGTAAGTAAGGAGCTGATTGGCTGGACGTTTTTATCGCTTGTTAAGGCTTAATACATTCCATTATTTGTTTGGCCGCGCGGCGAGTGGCATTTTTCTGCTCCACCTGAGCCAACCTGAAGCCCTGAGTGTTAACCTAATTTACATCCTATTACCCATATAAACAAGAAATATCAGGGCACGCTGGATTTTGTCAGATTTGTAAAGAACCTGTCCAGCCATCTGCCACTGACCCAGTTCCGGTCATGTGCTCATGCTATACATAGTGCTATCTCTTTAAACGGGACACTCCCTGGTGCAGCCATAACCCACAGGGGGGTTGGGTCACACACCAGGGCCAGCCGTAGGCACATTTGACATTAAAAGTGTGGTTCTGGTCGCCAGCCAATCAGATCTCTTGGATCTGATAAGTGATTAGTTCCTATTGACTCAGGAGCCATCCCATATTTGAAATGGCTGCTGGACTCATCGATAGAGGAATGGCACCATCTTAGTGGAGGCAGTAGTGGCAGCAGCGGAGGCGGGGCTGGACGGTGAGCAGTACTGGGGGCATTGTGTCAGTGGTACTGCTGGGGGTATTATGTGTACAAGCAGCAGAACTGGGGGCGTTATGTGTAAGTGGCACTAATGGAGGCATAATATGTGTAAACAGGAGTACTGGGGAATTACAGTGTGTGGCTTTATGTGTAAGGGGCATTACGGTGTGTGGCATAATGTGTAAGGGGTATTACAATGCGTGGCATCATTTCTAATGGGCATTACGGTGTAGCATAATGTGTAAGGGGCATTACAATGTGTGGCATAATGTGTAATGGGCATTACAATGTGTGACATAATGTGTAATGGGCATTACAATATGTGGCATAATGTGTAAGGAGCATTATGGTGCGCAGCCTAATGTGTAAGGGGAATTACACTGTGTGCCATAATGTATAAGGCCATTGCTAAAAGGAGGAAAAATGTCAAATAATGTAAGGGGTACGAGTAAGGATTTTTGTTTCCTATGGTGGCCAATGTCTGGGAGTATAGGTTGCAGAACCGGGGTATACGGTGTTTATCCACAAGACCACGCACGCGGCAGCAAGGCCACACCTCCTTTGTTGATACATTCCTACGGCACACACACATTCTTTGTTTCCAAAATGTCCTTTGGGGGGTCGGGACAATTTTTAACTGGTCGCACTGAAAACCAAATGAACTAGAAAAACCCCTGTTTGTTTTAACAAAATGCCCTTTACATGCGAGAATTTTTTTTTAGTAGGGGAGGGAGAAAATTTATAGCTATGCCACTGGGGCCACTGATGAATTACACAGGTTCTGGGGCTGCTTAAGACCAGGTTGAAGTCAGCCAGCCACAGAACCTGTGTAATTCATGAGTTCCCCCGGTTTGAAGCGATAGCACGGTAAGCCTATCTATGCAATTCGGCAAGCCAGGGCCAATAATCCAGTGCCGATAACCAGCTGACAGCGCACAGGTAAAATCCAAGCCGGAGTTTATGCCTCACCCTATAAATCCCCCCCCCCCCCGTATCACTACACAGCGGCCTCATTACACGGCGATGCTGAGTATATAGGTAAGAATGTGCTAACCAAATATGCTAACGGTTCTCACAAAACACCTAGTTCCCGGGCGCTTTATGACCTAAATATTTATACTAAGACCTGCAAAATATGAGCAGAGTTTCTCTTTAGTGGGAATCACAGGCTTGGGACACTGCTATGAATATTTCATATAGAAACCATAAATAATTCTGTTGGAAATTGAAGATCTGAAAGTGACTATTGAATGATGTGGGACGTTTATGTAAGGACCGTACTCCCTGCATGCTAAACCAGACTCATCTTCAGAGGCCACCGGAATAAGGGCACTTCTGTCTTGTTTTCACTTTTACACCCGCCAAGGGCTGCGCAAGAGAAACTAGGAACCTGGTTCTAATAACAGGATCGTCCTGAATGGCAGTATATATTATTAAAATGGACTAACACTTGTTCAATTTTTAAGAGACCCCCTAAGGGGCGAGAGATTCATTTATATCCTCTGAACCAATGAACCCTATATGCCGGGGTTGGGCGCCTCATCGTGAATACTTATGGCAGTGGGGGTACCTTGATGCAGGCACCCTCCACCTGTTGTCGCCGCCGGTCCCTGCAGAGTTCCCGGCACCTGTACTATGATGACAGGCGCCGGGACTGGCGCATGCGCAGTACAAACATCTGTACTGCGCATCCGGCCAGCTTCTATGGGCTGCTTCGGCAACAGCCCATAGAAGTAATCATGGTCCCGGCGCCTGTACAATACATATGACAGGCACCGGGACCAGCACGTGCTCAGTACCGATATAGGCAGTGGCGTAAGTTCATCCCAGTTGCCCGGAGGCAAGATATATATTGGTGCCCCCAACACATCCACACACACATCCATACACACACACACACACACACACACACACACACACGTATCTTATGAAATATTTATCTATTTATATATGGAGAGAGAAAGAACACATATATATTTCAGAACTCAGCCACAGATGCTATTTCAATGGCTTTCAATTAATGAATTTCAATTTGCAGGGGAGGAGAGGTGCCCCCTTGAGAGCAGGATCCCGGCGGCAGATGACTCCATTGCCTCCCAGAGTTCTGCCACTGGATATAGGTACTGTGCATGCGCAATCAGCGATTCTGCACAGCAGCCCGCAGAAAGGCGTCCCGGAGGGAGGGAACACCTCAAAATGGGACTGTCTTGGTGACTGGCAGGTCAGACTTCCAATAGGAAGTCACTGCCAGTCACAGTGAAGCCAGAGCGGTCTCACAGACAGCATCTGGCTTCACTACAATGGCAGATTTTACCTGGGGCGGAGCTGCAGTCCTGCAGCCCATAGGTAAAAACCGCCGCTGACGAAAATACCTGTTTCTCAACACGAACCCAAGAAACGCGTCTTCTCTAAGTCTAATAACTGTCATTGTTTTACCCTGACGTGTAGCCGGTGTCAGTATCTTATCGGCTTTGTTCAATAGGGTCCTATGACACTGTCATGGTGGTTATCAACCTGCTGCGTACATTCCAAAAATACAATGGGCGGTATTCAATGAGCCTGATTCGCCATGTTTTTATGGCGAATTTGTGCTGTTTGGCGAATTTCTGACTAAAACGGTGAATCGCCCTATTCAATGACCACATGGCGAATACATTTGAAGGTTTTTTTCACCATGATTCACTGAGTAGCAATCGCTATCTTTTTATGGTGAAGTGGAATGTGAACTTTTAAAACAAAGTGTTTTGTTTTTTACATTTGGTGTCAAAAAATCAGGAATTTTATTCTGAGGAGGGGCATGCTATTTTTATTCATGTGCTGTAAGCACATGAATATATATTTAATTTAAAAAAAAAAATATATATTTTTTTCTTTTTACCCAGCAGCCAGCAGGGGGCGCCGGAGCCGAGCCGCTCATTACATATTCATATATTCACTGCACCCGATCGTTACGATCGGGTGTAGTGAATATACGCTCCCCTGCTGGCACCCCCGGGGGGCAGCCTGTGCTGCCTGGCACCCGGGGAGCCCACCTACCCCCCACAAAGTTCTGGGGCAGGCAGAGAGACTACCATCTCTTCTCTGCCTGGCACCGTCCTCAGGCTCCCTGCGGCAATCGCCGCAGGAGCTCATATTCGCCAGTCAGGGGCAGCGAGCCCCTGACACGTTGAATACCGGAGCCCACCGGCTCCGGAACGTGGCGAATGTGCAGCGAATCCTAAAAAGGATTCGCTGCACCTCGCAGGTATTCTCATTGAATACCGTACATTGTGTTTATTTCCACAAGGGGTACCATATCCGCAGGTTGCACAAGCAGCGGATGATTAAGGTCTCACAATATGACACTCTGGGGTCACGGTGAAGGATCTATATCAATCTAGTCTGATAAGGGGGAAACAATTCCCACAAAGTTGCATTTCCTATTTAATCCACTAGGTGGAGCTGTATCAAGCCTTTGAAAAAGTAAAGACGTTGACAACCAATCAGCTTCTACGTATCATTTTATAGCATGCATTTCATAAATGGAAGCTGATTGGAGGATATGGGCAACTTCTCCACCTGTCTGGTTCTACACTCCTGAAGTGGCTTGATACATCTCCCCTAGGGATAGCATTCAGTGTGATCGTCATTGATGGCAATATAGAAATTGTCCATCGATGGCAGCATACTATGCAATGGATGACCATTGATGATTTTACCTATCGATGGTCCTACCTTTTCTTTGCCTGACTGGCCCACGGACCAATCTTCATGGGGCCGGCTTCATGGGTTTTGGGAGGGGAACTATTATCAGTGTCTCAGTAGGCATGGTCATCGGTGCAGTTACCATTGATGGTTGCCATCGATGGCGATACTGCAACCAGCCATCGGTGGTAATAAACTATGTGATGGATAGACATTGATAGTTTTATCTATCGATGGTCATCCATCTTCTTTGACTGACTGAGCCGTGCTTTGAAAAAAATCGGTTCTGCTGGGCCATCGACGGAAGGAAATCACCTGGTTCTCCCCATCGATGGCAAAAGTATTCAACATCGTTCATAAACCATCGAAGATTTTGGCCAAACGCCATCCTTATCTCTCCCACCCAGGGCAGCCGAGAGGAATGGCGGGCCCGGGTAAAATTTTATGGGCGTGGACGAAGTGCGGGAGGTGTGGCCACCTCCCGCACTTAGGCCACGCCCCCAAAATGTTTAGAGGGGATGTGAAAGAAAACTCTAAACTGAGCAGCAGCAGCACACACCTACAGCATGTACTGTGCTGACAGCAGACTCAGCATGAGCTCACACGCTGTCAGTGAGACGCTCATGCTTAGCCTGCTGTCAGCACAGCACATGCTGTAGAAGTGTGTGCTGCTGTTGCTGCCCAGGATGGAGGGGGAAGGGAGGGGTCGGACCAGGGCCCCTCCAGCAAGCCCTGGCCCGGGTGATTAGTACCCCCCCCCCCCCCCTCTCGGCTGCCCTGCTCCTGCCAGGAAGATTACCTGCATGGAATATGTCCTAAAGATAGGTCACTTTTAGCAACGCCGCTTTCATATTGCGTGTCAAAGCAAACCACCCCCCTTGTCCTGAGTGTTTCCTGCGGGACGAAGGGCCCTGTGCGTTCAGTCCCAAAGTTGCCGAGACGGCTATACCTCCAGTTATTCCCTGGCTTTGATGGTGTTTTGCTGTCTCTTGACTTAAAAGGAAAGCTGATTTGATGCGAGCTGTGCTTGTTTAGCTGCCTTGTAATTCCGCTTTTAACCTCCTGACTGTGAGATGGGGGAACACAAGGCCTTTCATCTTCATACAAGTTCTATTCATACCCGAGCACTCTCAGGAAAGCAATATATTGTGGAGTAGCTCTGGGACTGTCTGGAGCCTCATCCTCCTGTACAATCAGGCTTGTGTGCACAACACAGGATACATTTCCCGGCAGCGGCCTGTGCAGCCTTACACCTCGCAGCCGTTATTGGAAGCCGCTTTATAAAACCGTCTGATGTATCTCAGCATGACGCAATCACAGCGAAACACTCAGGTTCCCGGGAGACGCACGAGACCTTCTGAAGTGTATACATTAACTACTGATTACTTTCATTATTTATTCCACAGGTATTTATTTACTCTGCGGTGAGTTATAACTCAGTAACTGCATTACACAGAAGACGTTTATGCAATAGCGGATATCGATGAATTATTTATGCAGTGGCAAAGTCTTAAGACTAGTCTATAACATAACGGAGCTTCAGGAGAGGCCTAACAACTGCCCTCTTCTTCAGGGTCTTACCCCGCTGGCACATTCTGACCTATGTATCGCTTGTCTGCATCAATGTTCCCAGGGTTTCGTCCATTTATAATCTACAGAAGGTGGAGGCAGCTGAACCAATCTGATATCGGCCGTTGAGATGAGGATGACAGAAGATAATCATTTGAATATTTCTATGATTCCGTAAGGTCTGTATAGTCTACAGTAGGCATGTGCAATGGAAGCCGGGGTGAAAGGCGCCTGCCCAGTGGCTCCTGCTGCTACGGAGACAGGACAGGCCTAGCTGCTGGAGAGTAGTGGGGGCATACAGGACAGGGGTGGGACAGAGCAGCAGAAAAGGTCTGTGGGCAAAGACAGAGAATCAGTAAGAGCAGGGGGCATTGCAGGAGAGAGAATCAGTAAGAGCAGGGGGCATTGCAGGAGAGAGAATCAGTAAGAGCAGGGGGCAGTGCAGGAGAGAGAATCAGTAAAAGCAGGGGGCGGGGCAGGAGAGAGAATCAGTAAGAGCAGGGGGCATTGCAGGAGAGAGAATCAGTAAAAGCAGGGGGCGGGGCAGGAGAGAGCATCAGTAAAAGCAGGGGGCGGGGCAGGAGAGAGCATCAGTAAGAGCAGGGGACGGGGCAGGAGAGAGCATCAGTACGAGCAGGGGTGGAGCAGGAGAGAGCATCAGTAAGAGCAGGGGGCATTGCAGGAGAGAGAATCAGTAAGAGCACGGCCTGGAGCAGGAGAGAGCATCAGTAAGAGCAGGGGGCAGGGCAGGATAGAGCATCAGTAAGAGCAGGAGGTGGAGCAGGATAGAGCATCAGTAAGAGCAGTGGGTGGAGCAGAAGAGAGCATCAGTAAGAGCAGGAGGTGGAGCAGGATAGAGCATCAGTAAGAGCAGGGGGTGGAGCAGTAGAGAGCATCAGTAAGAGCAGGAGGTGGAGCAGTAGAGAGCATCAGTAAGAGCAGGGGGTGGGGCAGTAGAGAGCATTAGTAAGAGCAGGGGGTGGAGCAGTAGAGAGCATCAGTAAGAGCAGGGGGCGGGGCAGTAGAGAGCATCAGTAAGAGCAGGGGGCGGGGCAGTAGAGAGCATCAGTAAGAGCAGGGGACAGGGCAGGAGAGAGCATCAGTAAGAGCAGGGGGTGGAGCAGTAGAGAGCATCAGTAAGAGCAGGGGGCAGGGCAGTAGAGAGCATCAGTAAGAGCAGGGGGTGGAGCAGTAGAGAGCATCAGTAAGAGCAGGGGGCGGGGCAGTAGAGAGCATCAGTAAGAGCAGGGGGTGGAGCAGTAGAGAGCATCAGTAAGAGCAGGAGGTGGAGCAGGATAGAGCATCAGTAAGAGCAGGGGGCGGGGCAGTAGAGAGCATCAGTAAGAGCAGGGGGTGGGGCAGTAGAGAGCATCAGTAAGAGCAGGGGGCGGGGCAGTAGAGAGCATCAGTAAGAGCAGGGTGCGGGGCAGTAGAGAGCATCAGTAAGAGCAGGGGGTGGAGCAGTAGAGAGCATCAGTAAGAGCAGGAGGTGGAGCAGGATAGAGCATCAGTAAGAGCAGGGGGTGGAGCAGGATAGAGCATCAGTAAGAGCAGGGGGTGGGGCAGTAGAGAGCATAAGTAAGAGCAGGAGGTGGAGCAGGATAGAGCATCAGTAAGGGCAGGGGGCGGGGCAGTAGACAGCATCAGTAAGAGCAGGAGGTGGAGCAGGATAGAGCATCAGTAAGAGCAGGAGGTGGAGTAGGATAGAGCATCAGTAAGAGCAGGGGGCGGGGCAGTAGAGAGCATCAGTAAGAGCAGGGGGCGGGGCAGTAGAGAGCATCAGTAAGAGCAGGGGGCGGGGCAGTAGAGAGCATCAGTAAGAGCAGGGGGCGGGGCAGTAGAGAGCATCAGTAATAGCAGGAGGTAGAGCAGGAGAGAGCATCAGTAAGAGCAGGAGGTGGAGCAGGATAGAGCATCAGTAAGAGCAGGAGGTGGAGCAGGATAGAGCATCAGTAAGAGCAGGGGGTGGGGCAGGAGAGAGCATCAGTAAGAGCAGGGGCGGGGCAGGAGAGAGCATCAGTAAGAGCAGGAGGTGGAGCAGGATAGAGCATCAGTAAGGGCGGGGGCAGAGCAGGGAATACAGAGGGTGGAGCAGGACATGGTGCTGGGAGCAGTATCACCGGGAAGTAGTGATTAGCTGACCTGGTGATATTTTCTTGATAAATGTCAGTGATAAATAATTTTCTTATTGCTCTCATTCTTACCCGGCCCCAGAATGATAAATAGCACCTTATAGATTATTCCTAGTACTGCAGCCATTAGGAAAACATCTGCTACATAATATACAGCATGAAAACGAAGCTGTTTATTTTGCAACAATACCTGTCATGCCGCAGTGAGGTTATCCAGCTGGAGCAGTATCATCGTAAGGCGCTAGATTGCGGATACTCAGTTATTACTACCATTCCGCCCTGCCATGTTTCATGGCACCCTGAGCCCACAACCTGCATGGAAGCGACAAGTGAGCTCTTACCCCACGTGCATTAGTAGGATGGAGATGGCTTGTGCGTGGCTCACGTGGAGCGCCACAATCCTGTCGCTGCTGCCTGCTGGCAATAAGCAGGAAGGTTAAGGACAACAAGCATCACAACGTGAATGGCAGCGGTGGCTCTGACGGAGCTTTGTCTCACGTATGCTCGCAGGAACTAGCTCGACATGAGCTTTTGTTGGTTGCGGAGTAGAAATCTGTCTCTGGTTGTCTGTCAGGTGTTGAATGTCCTTCATTGAACACAAACAGCAGCTTCTCCATTCATACTGGGCCCAGTCCCCACCCATTAACAGCAGCCATTGTATTTCTGTACGGGCAATTATCCTCCCAGCTCCTAACTGTCACTTTACATGCGGTGCTTGAAAAATGACCATTAGCAGTTGATTGGCTGGTACTTTGTCTCTGTGTACTTTATCTCTCGCCAAGGCTTAGTGCATAGACCCCACTGTTGTTTTCCATGCATTGTGTCAGCCATGCAGCTAGTCAGGCCCTCCGCTAGAAATGTTGGGGCTCGGGACTGACCTTCAGTCCGGGCCCACAGTGGCACAGCGCCCTCCGCCCACACTGACGTGCACCCCACCCCCCATTACTTACCAGCGGCGTCGGCATCTCTGTCTCCCTCCTTCATGGTCCGGAGTGCACACTGCTCAGTGCAGTGTGCAGAGTGCCGAGCCCCTCTGTGTCCTAGGCTCGGCGCTCTGCAGGCTGCACTGTGCATGCCTGGATGGGGTCTGCTGGGTTGTGGAGGCCCGGAGGCGGGGGGGAGGGTGATCCGTGCCACTGGGGGCAGCTGCCCGGGCCCCTCCAGAGGCTGGGGCCCGGGAAAGCTGTACCCACAGCACCCCCCTGTCGGCGGCCCTGCAGCTAGTAGTACCATCGTATATAAGGTATACGAGAGTGACCCCCTCCACCCCCCTCTCTCCCATCTCAGGGAGAGCAACAAGCACTCAGGGGAAATTTAAGGCTCGGCTAGAACTATCTGTTTCAGGGAGACATTTGTTTAAAGCTCCGTGTCGTCGGGGAAAGGCTGCGTACAAACATACAAATCAGTGTCGGGGAAGACTAATAGTTTAAATGAATCTGCCGGGGAAGCAGGGTTTGACTATTGATCTGTAATCACTACGGCACAATGAGAAGCTATGAGTCGTATTATGTGAGGACATTTGCATAGCTCGTATTATACACACACATCATTTTATGTCATTTCCCGTCAGCTTTGTGGTTAATAACAGAACAGTAATTCCCCGCGTGTGAGGAATGGAAGTCTGTGCTACCTGTCCGCACGTAGGCCATGGTTTAGGGGTACGATGGACCATTGGATCTGTGCCGATGCAAACGGAGACACCAACTTGTGGCGTCTTATTCCAGTGAATTTCTATATGGTGGGAAATTAGACGTCACCCTCCGTCGCAATATTGAAATGCGCAACTAGGGGGTGATTCTGGTTAATGAATTTCCTCCTACTTTCGTACCGGGAGTTCGTTGATGGTGAAGATCTGCGCATAAGCAAATATGCACATGTGCAGATCTTTGCCGCGGGTGACTATTCAAGTCTCCGAGGCATTTGCACTGGGGAGGGGAGGCATCCAGGAGGCGGGCAGCGGGAGTTCGCTGGGAGCGCCCAGGAAACCTCTGGACGTCTGAACGGGGCAGCCACCTGCCTTTCCGGGGCAGATGCCTGCCAGTAGCGTAGCTATAATTTGAGCACCCCCCCGCCGACGATAATAAAGCAGCGCCCCCCCCCCCACCCCCCCTGGTCACCCATGCCCCCTCTGTCCGCCCATGACCTGCCCCCCCCCCCCCCCCATCCCCTACAGATTTACCTGTATTCGCTGTGGTGGTCCTAGATCCCCTCCTGGCTTCATTCTAATGCTATGAAAAACAGACCAACACAAAATGTCCGCCCCCATACAGCAGACAGTTTCAGAGAACTGTCTGCTATATGGGGGCGGACATTTTATGTGGTCCGTCTCCATATCATATAGAATGAAGCCAGGTTGGGAGCCGGGACCACTGCAGCGAATACAGGTAAAGCTGCGGGAGATGGGGGGGCATTACAATAGCCCCGCAGCCCCCTGGCGCCCGCACTTACACAGCACCTCCCCATGACCGCGGGGGCTGCGGTGCTATTGTTACGCCACTGATGCCTGCCCTGTCCTCTGAGCACCAGATACTGACTTAGATTAGCGAGAGCTATAGAAATCATTTGAAGGTCGGCGACCATCGAATGATTTCGGGGCCACACATCTATTTGCAGTGCTATGATTCGCGAGCTACGTTACATGGTTCCCAAAGCCGCCAACTACCGCTTCTTTGTGAGGCAACCAGCATCAGGCCCCTAGTTTAGGTGCAGTTTCCCCGTCCCAGTACGGCCTTCTATGTGAGTGGCTGTGACAAGTGTCTGATTGTGTGCAGCGTGACCCTCTGGGGGCCATGAAGGTGCAGTTAGAGTCGTATATGGAAGTGACAGCGCTGTATCCAGTAGTGATCCGACCTACAGCCTAGAACGCACCATCGGATCTCTCCCAACATGGAAACTGCCCATTGCAGTATCCAGGAATCTCATTGTCACTGGCATCATTGTCCCCATAGATCAGGGATCGGGGACCTTTGGTCCTCCAGCCTGGGCCGCCAATAGGGGGGTGATGTGGGTACAGCTGTGGAAGGGCTCGGGCAGCTTATTTTGACCACCACAATCCCCACAATTGCCTCCGCTGTGCTCAGTGAGCTGAACAAAGCAGGTCCCAGTGTGCACGCTTTTTCAACCCAGGATGCCGGCGGCTAATTAATATGCTGCACCAGTTTTTGAGCCAATCAGAGCTCGCGTACCAGCAGCCAATCAGAGCGGCTGTGGGTACGCAAGCTCTGATTGGCTCACCAGCCGGTGATGCATTTTAATTGGCCGCCTGCATCCTAAGTTGAAGAGGCCTGCGCTCCGGGACCTCAGCAGAAGGGGAGATGGGGGAGCATGAGCCGGGTTATGGTAAGCCAAGTGAGGAAGGGGGGGGGGGCCCAGAGCCCAGACTGGAAATGAGTCCTGGGCCCCAAAATACCTGATGGCAGCCCTGCCTCCAGCTGTGGTTGAACTACACATACACATCCCAGCATGTCCTGCTGCAGTTTTAGTATTGCCATATAGCAAAACTGTAGCAGGGAATGCTGGGATGTGTAGTTCAACAACAACTGGAGGGCCAAAGTTTGCACATCCCTGCCATAGATAGAGTCCAGTGGTGTCATCCAAGTGACCGCAGGTTATGTTATAGAGTACGGTTTGGAGATCTACACGGTAGAGTCAGGATGACGACACTGACAGTCGGTAAAGTGAATTCAGCTTCTAGTCTTTACCAGGAACCTTTAATATTTAATGAAGCCGAGTATATTGGAGTCAGAACACAAACGCCCGGCGCTACTGATGTGATGTAAAGCTGCGCGCTTGTGCTCGGTACGGAGCTGTGTTTTTGATGTGTGCGATGGAATAAGAGGGCTGATCACATGATATGGGTGCTGTGGGCTGGTAATGATGAGAGCATTGTACTGGAAACAGAAAAGAACATCTGACGGATTCATCATGAGTCAGTTACCGGCTGTATACAAAAGCTGCACGACACACACACACCGATAAAACGCACTCCGCGCCGTAATCCCTACGTTATGCCATGTCACTGAGGGCCTGATGTGGAGGCAGCAGTGTTGGTTGTCGCAGCCGCGACTGCGCAATTACGCTAATGCGGCAGGAGGCGTCTTGTATTTGGAACACAGCATCGTATCGTCCACAGGAATATCGCTCTTCTCAGGTTACACTGGGGTAGATTTATTAAGCTCGGTGAAGTGATAAAGTGTCTGGTTTTTATCACCGGCCAATCAGCTCCCACCTGTCATTTTTCAAACCAAGCCTGTAACTTCACAGGTAGGAGCTGACTGGCCGGTGATAAAAACCAGACACCTTATCACTTCACCAAGCTTAATAAATCTGCCCCTCAGTCCTGCGTAGGGCGCTGCAGCCACTTCAAAAATCACAGCCAAAATGGCTGCCATGGGCGCCATGTTCCTGGAGACTTGCCCATGAGAATCTGGCACAATGTCAGGGCCTAATGCTCCGTGGAGAGGAGGGGGCCCACTTGGAATCTGCACACACACCTGTCCCCACCCCTTTCTCCTATGCTGCCCATCCCAGGTTAGTCAGATAGTCATGCACATGGTGCTATTCAACTGTGGGGTGTGGATCATTAGATCTACAGCATGTTGGTCAACAGTCATTAGGTCGACACCACTAGGTCAAAATGCTGCAAGGACGACATGCGTCTAGGTCGACATGGGACAAGGCATACCCTCCAACATCTGAAGGGAAGAAATCGGTACACATCCAGAAAGGGGGCATGGCCACGGGTAAAGCCTGCATGGTCATGGACCATGCCCCCTTTCCGAATGTGTAATGGGCACTTTTTTATTGCATGATGCCAAGTTTATTCCTATAATATACATATATTATGGGGGACATTTACCAAAATGGATTCGTAGAAAAAAGGTGTATTCGTAGGGAGAAATACACCTTTTTTTTACGAATTTGTATTTTCGGGATTTACAATCCCAAAAATACAACAATTCGTAGTCCTAAAGATGGAACATTCGTATTTGTATTTACAAATACGAATGTCCTACACCATCGATAGGATACGACAGAAATCACCATTCAAAAGAATGGTGGTTCCTGATGTACTAAGCAGCCGTACTGATAATACGGCTGCTTAGTGGTGTAAAACACCCACGCAAATACGACAGGAAAATAGAACACCATTTTCCTGTCGTATTTGCATCAGTCAGATCCGTGCAGGCTTCGGTGTAAAAAAATAGAAAATTTAAATAAATAAAAAAAAAAACCGGCGTGGGGTCCCCCCCACAGCCAAAACCAGCACCAGGCTGACAGAGCCTGGAGCCGGTAATTAAAAATCAGGGAACCCGACAAATAGGGGTTCCCCGATTTTTAACAACCAGCCCCAGGCTCCTGCTCTGGGGCTGGTTCCCAAAATACGGGGGACAAAATGACTAGGGGTCCCCCGTATTTTAAGAACCAGCCCCAGGCAAAACCAGCCAGCAGGGTAATGCCACAGCCGGGGGGAGACTTTTTATACAAGTCCCCCCGGCCAAAGCATTCATCCCTACCGACCAGTCAGCCTGGCCAGGGGCCCTGGGGGAGTGAGGACCCCCCCAATGAAGGGGTCCCCCCCCTCCAGGACTTACCTGACCAGGCTGAAGCCTGGTACTGTCCCCGATGCCCCTGGGCGGTGGGCATCGGGCTGATTAAGTGTAAAAAAAAGATTAAACTATTGTTTTTTACTGTGGCACTACAAGTGCCAGCAAGCCTCCCCAGCAAGCAGGGACTTGGAGAACCACAAGTCCCAGCCTGCTGGGCATTAAAGGGCCCGCTGGCACTTGTAGTTCCACAGTTAAAAAAATAGTACACAAAACACACTGACACACATTTTAAATAAAAGTTTAATACGCACATCACAAACACACTGATACTTACCTATCTTGATCCCTTCGGTAGGTCGCTGGCTCCGGTGTCGGCGGCTCCGGTGTCGGCAGCTCCAGTGTCGGCGGCTCCGGGTCGGCGGCTCCGAGGTCGGCGTCCTGTCTGAAGAAAATCCATGTTGGACCTGTGAAAGTAAATCCTACTGACCAGGTCCTCCATGGATGGTCTTCTGTCTTCTCTCTTCTTTTCCAGGACTTATCTTCTGTCTTCTGTCTTCTTTCTTTCTTCACGCTGCCGCCGGGACTTTCAGAGCTGGAGAGATGTTGCCTCCTCGACGTCTGGACTAAGAATGAATTCTAGCCAATCAGGAGCCGCCTAGTGGCCAATCAGGAGCCAGTAAAGTCGTATTAGCGGCCGTATATATGGCCAGCTAATACGAATTGTTACACCATCGGAGGGTTACAAAGCAGTCGTACATGACTGCTTTGTAATTTCCCCTCCGGAACACGACTTTGCATACGACTAAAACAGTCGTATGCAGCCGTAGGGGAAATACCAATACGAAAAACTAGGTTTTTCATATTGGTAAGTTTCCCCCTATATACCTGTGTGTGTGTGGGTGTGTATATATATATATATATATATATATATATATATATATATATATATATATATATATATATATATATATATTATATATACACTAAACATCAGCACTCACCTTTCCTAGTTTTGGGGTGCCCTATGGCTTGTGACCACATTGTTTAAACAGACATTGTAGGGGCTCTGCACACACACTAAATTAACTGATAATAAATAGTGGAGATTTGGTTCATGAATTGATCAATGCATTTAAGCCTGCAGCCCCCTTCACGGGACCCCACTTTTCTGCA
The DNA here is from genome assembly GCF_055691185.1 of Crinia signifera. Taxonomy (NCBI): domain Eukaryota; kingdom Metazoa; phylum Chordata; class Amphibia; order Anura; family Myobatrachidae; genus Crinia; species Crinia signifera. The sequence continues at coordinate 10,915,883 of NC_139224.1, read as the reverse complement.
GGTCCTAACACTATCGCTGAAAATGGCTACAATACACATAGCTATCACATCAATGTTTGGTTCCAGGCATGCTAAGGCTCACAGCAGACTATGCTTTTATAGGTGAGCAGCTACCAACACACCTGTCAATAATCATCTAGGGAAATGGTTAACATAATCTATGCATTATGGGTTAAAACAGGGTGCATGAGAGAATGTGACCACAATAAGACTAATTAAAAAAAATTATCTAATAAACAATATATACACTAAACATTGGCACTCACCTTTCCTAGTTTTGGGGTGCCCTATGGCTTGTGACCACATTGTTTAAACAGACATTGTAGGGGCTCTGCACACACTAAATTAACTGATAATAAATAGTGGAGATTTGGTTCATGAATTGATCAATGCATTATATATATATATATATATATATATATATATATACACACACACACAGATATATATATATATGTGTGTGTGTATGCCCACTGTGTGCCGCTGAACCACGCTCCCCTCTCACCATGTCCCGCCAGCCGCCACAGGTGCTTCCAAGTCCTCCTGCTCCATGGTTTGTATAATCAACAGCGATTGAGGAGGGAGGAGGAGGGCGGAAGGGTCCGTGCCAGAGCCACGTGACGTCAGCGTGACGCACGCTGGCCGGGACCCTCAAAGCACCACTGGGAACGGGTGCAGGAGACAGAATTACAGCTAGATGACAGTTTTCGACCGCCTGGAACCAGGCTGGAAGATAGTAAATCGGTACAAATCGGCAAAATCGGTACAGTCGGAGGGTATGACAAGGTCGACAGGTCATCAGGTTGACACAAGCTTTAGGTTGACATGGGCAAGGTCAACAGACAAAAGGTTAACATGGGGTTTTTCACCCCATGTTGGGGGTGGGGGGGGAGGGGTGTCTCCTCCTTCTATTTTTGCCTCCCAGCACCTGGTATGAATTTACCCCACTGGACCCATTCTATATACAGTATGTGCTGAATGGGTACTAAGCCTCCCCCTTAGCTGCGGCATTTGGGGATCAGACGGGGCTGTAGGGATCTGATGTTGCGTCCTCGCCCCCAGCAGCACGTGGATCGCAGATGTTGCCGGGAGAAGCCTATTTCCTACAGATGTTTATTGATTAAAATGTGTTGTTTTTTTCGGTTCCATGTTGCCGGCAGTTTTCTACTCCGAAGAACAAAGATAAGAATATAAGTCAATTTTCAGATCGGGTAATTGCTTTGGCATTTTAATCGTGTCTCTTAATTGTTTAAAATGTTTCAATCTGCTGAACAATTAGTAAAAGTTATTATAAGCCACTGACAAGGCCCCGAAGGTCTGGAGCACACACGGCCTAACTCGCGGAGTTCAACAGTCGTCAGACATTGTTTATAACTACAATGGCTATTTATCTGATCCAATGTCAGCTGGCGTGCGGTAAAACTCTACTTTTGTATCCAAACACATAATTCTAGATGTTCTGTTCGCGCTCTACAAATGAGTCTGTCTGGGGTGGCGGTTCTCCTTGCCTCAGGCTGCGGAATGCAAATTAGATTTGGACAAATGTTATGATGCCGGTCTAGGAGCGTTCATATCCGAAGGCCAATAAGAAACACAGGAGCACGGAGAAGGGTTTAATAGATTAGAGTGCACTAGGTTCTGTATCCCAGAGTATCTGTCTACCTCGGTTTCAGGCAATGTATACATACAATGTGGCAAACAGTAAGTATGGAGGCCTCTTGTGATGCCGTGTCGGCAATCTTGGCAAACAGTAAGTATGGAGGCCTCTTGTGATGCCGTGTCGGCAATCTTGGCAAACAGTAAGTATGGAGGCCTCTTGTGATGCTGTGTCGGCAATCTTGGCAAACAGTAAGTATGGAGGCCTCTTGTGATGTCGTGTCGGCTATCTTGGCAAACAGTAAGTATGGAGGCCTCTTGTGATGCCGTGTCGGCAATCTTGGCAAACAGTAAGTATGGAGGCCTCTTGTGATGCTGTGTCGGCAATCTTGGCAAACAGTAAGTATGGAGGCCTCTTGTGATGCCGTGTCGGCAATCTTGGCAAACAGTAAGTATGGAGGCCTCTTGTGATGCTGTGTCGGCAATCTTGGCAAACAGTAAGTATGGAGGCCTCTTGTGATGCCGTGTCGGCAATCTTGGCAAACAGTAAGTATGGAGGCCTCTTGTGATGCCGTGTCGGCAATCTTGGCAAACAGTAAGTATGGAGGCCTCTTGTGATGCCGTGTCGGCAATCTCGGCAAACAGTAAGTATGGATTCCTCTTGTGATGCTGTGTCAGCAATGCTGCCCGGCCAGTAAGTATGGAGGCCTCTTGTGATGCCGTGTCGGTAATCTTGGCAAAGAGTAAGTATGGAGGCCTCTTGTGATGCTGTGTCGGCAATCTTGGCTTGCGTCTCAGCTGCAGAGCCATGGGCGGCCTCTGGCAATGGGGAGGGTGTCCGGATGATAGGTCTACTGTGTCTAGGTCCACATGCACAATGTCAACATTGACCGAGGGTTGATGCAATCAAAAATGTAGACAATCAAATTTTGCCATTTTGCAATCAAAAATGGCAATGGTCGACGCGTGAAAGGTCAAAATGATTTTTTATACTTTAACGTCCAGGTGAATTCTGGTTGGGAAAAAGCATGGCCATTGTATGTGCTACACTGATTAGGGGTCCACGTCGACAGGTGTTGACATTGACACAAAGATATAAAATTCTAACATTGACCTCTTCATGCGTCAAACTTTTCTATGTTGAAATTTTGTCCAAGTCAACCTCCCCTTTGCTCTTCTCTCCCTACACGAGTGACTGCACCTCAGCTGAGCAGTCAGTGAAAATCATCAAATTCGCAGATGACACCACTATCATCGGCCTAATCAAGGATGGTGACGAGACCGCGTACAGGCGTGCAGTGGAGAAGCTGACACAGTGGTGCAGCAGCAACAACCTCAATCTAAACCCCACCAAAACAGTTGAGATGGTGGTCAACTACAGGAAAAAAACAAATGCACTAGTCCCGCTAACAATAGCCAACGCAGTGGTGTCGCGGGTTGAATCCTTCAAATTCCTAGGGACAACCATGTCCAGCAACCTAAGATGGGGATTAAACATAACCACAAACATCAAAAAGGCCCAACAGCGCCTGTTCTTCCTGAGGCAACTCAGGAAATTCAACATCCCACAGGAGCTGCTGTGCGTATTCTACACCGCCATCGTGGAGTCTGTCTTATGTTCCACGATCTCAATCCGCAAGCGAGAACGACAAACAAAAACTGCAGAGGGTAGTGAAGACTGTGGAAAGGATCATAGGGACCGACCTCCCCCACGATAAGGGATCTGTTCTCATCCAGGGTAAGGAAACGCGCTGAGAAGATCGCGAAGGACAAGATGCATCCCGGTCACAACCTGTTTGACATCCTACCATCCGGAAGACGGTTCAGGTCCATCCCCGTCAAAACATCCAGATCCGCAAGAAGCTTCTTTCCGTTAGCCGGCAATAAAGTTGATTCTATTCTATTCTATATGGGGAGCTCTCCGCAGTGCTGAATCAAGCACACAGAGACCAGTATATGGGGAGCTCTCCGCAGTGCTGAATCAGGCCCACAGATACCAGTATATGGGGAGCTCTCCACAGTGCTGAATCAGGCCCACAGAGACCAGTATATGGGGAGCTCTCCACAGTGCTGAATCAGGCCAACAGAGACCAGTAAATGGGGAGCTCTCCACAGTGCTGAATCAGGCCCACAGAGACCAGTATATGGGGAGCTCTCCGCAGTGCTGAATCAGGCCCACAGAGACCAGTATATGGGGAGCTCTCCGCAGTGCTGAATCAGGCCCACAGAGACCAGTATATGGGGAGCTCTCCACAGTGCTGAATCAGGCCAACAGAGACCAGTATATGGGGAGCTCTCCACAGTGCTGAATCAGGCCCACAGAGACCAGTATATGGGGAGCTCTCCACAGTGCTGAATCAGGCCCACAGAGACCAGTATATGGGGAGCTCTCCACAGTGCTGAATCAGGCCCACAGAGACCAGTATATGGGGAGCTCTCCACAGTGCTGAATCAGGCCCACAGAGACCAGTATATGGGGAGCTCTCCACAGTGCTGAATCAGGCCAACAGAGACCAGTATATGGAGAGCTCTCCACAGTGCTGAATCAGGCCCACAGAGACCAGTATATGGGGAGCTCTCCACAGTGCTGAATCAGGCCCACAGAGACCAGTATATGGGGAGCTCTTCACAGTGCTGAATAATCCTTGGCTGAAGTGCCTGGGAGATCTGATTGATCTCGGAATGTATATTAGAATGAAGCGGCTGCCCGGCCAGTCTTATCTGTAGAGCATAAAGGCAATCTATCCATTGTATCAGCAGGGCTGTCAGCCTGTGTATAGGGGAAGTGTGTCTGTAAGTGGCAGTACAACAGCTTGGCACCTGGTGCACATTAATAGCCTTTGTTGTTAGCGTTTTCCTTTGTTGGTGAGACTGTGGGGGTGCTGGGATGAAAAGGATTTTTCTTGTGGTCTAAACATTTGCTCAAAAAGCTGCAAATATCACAAACGTTTCCTCTGTTATACTCCAGGGTCTGTTCCCAGGACGGAATGAGCGTTAATTCAGTTCCAGTTGGTCCTAGAATCCAGTAGGTCCCAGAATCCAGTTGGTCCTAGAATCCAGTAGGTCCCATTTCCAGTAGGTCCTAGAATCCAGTAGGTCCCAGGAAACGACCTACTGATGCGTATTACTGTGTGTGTATGTACACTGTGCATTCCCCTATACATCAGTGTCAGATTCTTGGAGAGCAGTCACGCAGATGATGTAACGGCGTCCTAAAGGCATTGTGCTGTTTAATAAAGTGCATTGTACTGTAGCCGATGTGTATATTGCATTCATACCCTGCAGGCTGTATAGAAACGCAGTGATTGCCTTTGGGGAAATTCAATTAGGAATAATAGTTTTTTCCAGCTTTTAATTTCCGTATTTATGCAATTCTTGGGGTGCTATCCAAATACACCCATTTTTATCCCCATCTCGTAGCTGTTACAGAACACACACCCCTCGTAGCTGTTACAGAACACACACCCCTCGTAGCTGTTACAGAACACACGCCACTCTTAGCTGTTACAGAATGCACACCTCTCGTAGCTGTTACAGAACACACACCCCTCGTAGCTGATACAGAACACATACCACTCGTAGCTGTTACAGCATGCACACCTCTCGTAGCTGTTACAGAACACACACCACTCGTAGCTGTTACAGAATGAACACCTCTCGTAGCTGTTACAGAACACACACCACGCGTAGCTGTTACAGAACACACCCCTCATAGCTGTTACAGAACACACACCACTCGTAGCTGTTACAGAATGCACACCTCTCGTAGCTGTTACAGAACACACACCACACATAGCTGTTACAGAACACACACCCCTTGTAGCTGTTACAGAACACACACCCCTCGTAGCTGTTACAGAACACACACCCCTCGTAGCTGTTACAGAACACACGCCACTCTTAGCTGTTACAAAATGCACACCCCTCGTAGCTGTTACATAATACACACCCCTCGTAGATGTTACAGAACACACACCACTCGTAGCTGTTACAGAATGCACACCTCTCGTAGCTGTTACAGAACACACACCCCTCGTAGCTGTTACAGAACACACACCACTCGTAGCTGTTACAGCATGCACACCTCTCGTAGCTGTTACAGAACACACACCACTCATAGCTGTTACAGAATGAACACCTCTCGTAGCTGTTACAGAACACACACCCCTCGTAGCTGTTACAGAACACACACCACACGTATCTGTTACAGAACACATACCACTCGTAGCTGTTACAGAATGCACACCTCTCGTAGCTGTTACAGAACACACACCACGCGTAGCTGTTACAGAACACACACCACACATAGCTGTTACAGAACACACACTACTCGTAGCCATTAGAGAATACACACCACGTGTAGCCGTTACAGAATACACACCACTCGTAGCCGTTACAGAGTACACACCACATGTAGCCATTACATTAAAGAACACACAGCACACATAGCTTTTACAGAACACACACCAAGCGTAGCCGTTACACAATACACACCATGCATAGCCGTTACACAATACACACCACGTGTAACCATTACACAATACACACCACTTGTAGCCGTCACACAATACACACATCTCGTAGCCGTTACACAATACACACCACACGTAGCCATTACAGAACACACACCACATGTAGCCGTTACAGAACACACACCACTCGTATCTGTTACAGAACACACACAACTCGTAGCTGTTACAGAATGCACACCTCTCGTAGCTGTTACAGAACGCACACCACGTGTAGCTGTTACAGAACACACACACCACTCGTAGCTGTTACAGAAAACACACCACTCGTAGCTGTTAAACAATACACACCACTCTTAGCTGTTACATAATACATACCACTCGTAGCTGTTACAGAATACATACCACTCGTAGCTGTTACAGAATACATACCACACGTAGCCGTTACAGAGTCCACACCACGTGTAGCTGTTACAGAACAGAAAACACACGACACGCAGCTGTTACAGAACACACACCACGCATAGCTGTTACAGAATACACACCAATCGCAGCTGTTACAGAATACACACCACTCGCAGCGGTTACAGAATACACAACACGCGTAGCTGTTACAGAATACACACCACGTGCAGCTGTTACAGAATACACACCACGCGTAGCCATTACAGTACACACAACAGGCATAGCCGTTACAGAACAGACAACACGCATAGCTGTTACAGAATACACACCACTCGCAGCTGTTACAGAATACACACCACACGTAGCTGTTACAGAATGCACACCACTTGTAGCCTTTACAAAATACTTGTGTGCTGGAGTATACTGTATATTGGTCTTATATAAATGATACATAACCAATTGTAATGCTACATACCTTTTTTGGTGTTCCAGGATCTGAAGCAAATGAGTATAAAATATGCATCCGGTACTGTACAATGGGAGCCTGGATGAATCACATCTTGTTCAATTCTTATAGATAATTTAAACATTTCTTTGACGTGCCGTCATCAAGCAGTTTAATTACTTCTCATGTGAACAAAGCTCTCGGTGCGGAGCGGTAACACAGAGCTGAATTATGGAAGTGTCTCCGCGTCTGACTGTTGGATAATTCTCCCATTGAGTCAGCGCCAGGGAGTTTATCATGTGCACGAAACATTAAACTCAGCAGAACTATTCGGATTCTGGGGGTAATTCAGGTCAGCTCACAAAAGCAAAATCTCTCTCTTATGAGCAAAACCATGTGCACTGCAGGTGGGGCAGATGTAACATGTGCAGAAAGAGTTAGATTTGGGTGGGGTATGATCAAACTAAACTGCAGTGTAAAAATAAAGCTGCCAGTATTTACTTTGCACGGAAACAATATAACTAACTCTCTCTGCACATGTAACATCTGCCCCACCTGCAGTGCAGCATGGTTTTGTCAATCTAAGAAGGAATCACAGTAAACACACCCTCTGTTCACACAGAGACCGTCCCCCAATGACTACATTGTTCACGATGACAGAATATACTTCTGTACCTGCACAGAACCTTTGTCTCCCCGCGTTCTGTCATAATCGGATTGCATTGCCCTTTGTAAGCCCTGACAACCACCACCACCACCCCCACCCACCCCCCACCCACCCACCCCCCCCCCCGCCTAACTCTGGGGCCTTTCAGTTTACAAGGCTGAACACACCAGAATCTGATTCACATAAGACAAAGAATGAGACTAATTAAACGCTTTCCCTGGCAGCTACATTGCTACATGTTACCATGCCGTGTACAGGCACGGCAAACAGGCCACTCATTAATAGCAGTCGGCAGGCATGCGATGACATGGGCTGGCTGGTTGTGCTGTGATGCCGACTCGTTATACTGACAGCAGCGCTCGCTATTATTAGAGATCTGATTTCCCCAGTTGGGGTCTTACAGGTTGGTGAAGCATGGCTGTGTGAGTGGATGGCAGAATAAGTCCAGGCGTACACAGATCAGAGACCGACATACTGTAAAACCCAGCTTGTGAGAGCAGCCAGGGAGACAGCAGAAGGCCGGCAGTGTTTTCTAGATGTTGATCTCTCCTCTGGAACCAAGTAAATAGTATATAGATCAAAGTTTTTGCTGTGATGGCAGTGGTTTTACTATTCGATGTTTGCCGACATTGAATGGTAAACATTTGATGGTGTTGCGATTGGTTCCGCCCCCAGCTGTCGAGGTTTTGCGCATGTGCACACAGGACTATTTTTGCGCATTCATTTTTATATATTGAATTCTTTTGATGCGATGGTCGGTTACCATCACATTAAAACATTTAATGGCAGATGCCCAGCCTTCATTTGATGGTTTGCTTCCGATGTCCATCCCTAGCTCTGGGGCAGATGGAGTCTAAACAGCAGATGCACAAATTGTGATAGGCCAAATGCTTTCGCCTGGGTGGTTCTGTGTCCCCGACCCATTGACATGACCCATAAACCTGGCGTGTATGAGGGTTATCCTCCGATCCCCTGACCGGTGTAGGGATCGCAGAATCAGGATTATTTTTTTCATGCATAATGGCCCTATCCGCCAATGGATCGCTGATCATCGATGGCCGGCGATCAAGCATCTGGTTGGCAGGAAAGGTAATGCCAGCGGGTCGGGGGTATTTTACATAGTAGCGGCAGGCTGCAGACCCTCCAGTAAAGTCCACCACCCCGGTGACAGCCTAGCAGAAGTAATGGCTTCCTACACCCTGCTAATTACAGATAGAGAGGGAGTAATGAGAATCCACTCCACCAAATAGCCAATTGCCCTCCTCCCATCCGCACCCACCCTGCAGCCACAATGGCAAGTAGACTACTGTGGGGAAGCAACTTTGAGAGGCAGCATATCAGGGCCGGTGCTAGGGTGTCCGGCGCCCTCCTGCAAACCATAAATTTTGCGCCCTTTCACATTGCCATTGCAACAAGCTGCAGCCCGATTGTGGGAGTGTATGTAACATGCGATCCTATGGAGGATCTCGGGTGCATGTACATGTATGCATGCACCATCTCAGTGCTGTGTCCGCAAAATGTTGCAGGCACTAAAGGTGCCCATACACGCTGCGAGAATCGCATACGTTATGGGCTAGATGGCATCACACGGCATGCATGCAATGTGTGTGAGATGGGATCTGAAAGCAGTACAAAAAGTATGTGCAGCACATACTTTTTGTACTGTGCGATGCGATGCCCGCAGGAGTGCACATCGCCATGCACGCAGCTATTGCAGTGTGTAAGGCCACCCCTCTCGTGACAGAGGGGGAAAGGAGGGGAGAGATGGAAGAAGAGGGGAGGAGATAGAGGGGGCAGAGTGTTGAGGACTGGCAGTGGAAATGGCACAGCACACTGAAGAGGAGGCGGCGCTGCTGCCTGTTCGTCATTTGATTGACAGCTCACAGGCACAGGGAGCAATGGGTAGGGGGCGGATCCGGACATGACATGTCATCCAGACATTCACAGACAGCGCTACACGTCTCAGCGCAAGTGTCCATGAGGAAGAGGGGGTCAGGTAGCAGGAGGAGGACAGTGTGTGCACGGTGCAGGGAGCTGCTCAGCCTCTTTAAACTGCCGCCCGCTGTCAGACAGGCACTGCGGGCAGCGTGCATGCTGTGTTCACTCGCGGTGCAGGGAGCAGCTCTTTATACTGCCGCCTGCCCGCTGTCAGACAGGCGCTGCGGGCGGCGTGCAGGAGGTAGTGACAGTGAGGGCTGAGGCAGCTTTAGCAGAGCAGGGAGGGAGACAGCGCCTTTTCAGCATGGCGCCTCCCTGCTTTGCAGGAGCTGCTGAGTGGGTAGCGCCGGCCCTGCAGCATATCATGGAAGGTAAAAGAATCCCAAATGTTTCATTGCATGAATGTTTTAACTCATTTACTGCCCCGAACAGTTCATGTTTTACAGATCACCCGGCAGGTACACAGGTGCACTCATTTTTCACTGACACATTTTAAAAGATCCTTAGATTCTATGTGGCGGCCTGCAAAACATGCACTGTGTGGGGGTCCTGGGGACCGAGGTTGAGAACCACTGATCTAGATCATAATAATAATAATAATAATAATAATAATAATAATAATAATAATAATAATAATAATAATAACTAATGGGCCCGGTTTCAACTGGGCCAAAGTGTTCTGGGTGGAACATTTTACCCCTGTTAAACCCCTGAGGAGTTGAAACCAGTATCCCCACTTAGTGGGTGGCTGCACATAACCGTCACATTTTCCAGACCACCCAGCAGGTCACATGATCCAGGGGCACAGACAGAGTTGTCCAACTGCCACATTTTCAAAGAGCTCAATGGTGATGCGTTGTGATTGGCTGGTGGATGTTTTGTCACATAACTCTGGAACAAAGTGACGGATTACACCCCCTGCTCAGACAATAGAAATAAGTCACTCATTAAATCACCCTTACGGTAGTAATATATAAATAATAACAACAGTAATAACAATAATTACATTGACACTAGTGGCCGCAATAAATAATTCCTCTGTAATATATAAACTCATCACCTGCTCTGATATTGCGCTGATTCCCTTTATGTAATCCGCCACAACATCGTTTACGTGGGCAGACAAAACATTGTAATTACATCAGCTCTGCCCTTATCCCAAATATCTGGACAAATCTTCATTTCAGGGTTTGCATGTCAGTGGCAGTGCCAGGGCAGATAGGCAGATGTGCCAGCCCCCGCCACTGGCACCTCTTTAGGTGTAAGGTTTATCCTCCCGGTAAGCCGCGTACTTACATCTCATCAGATTGCAGATTCCTACCCTGTCTCTCAATGAGATGTTAGCAGCAGTTTAATGTTAAATCCTCAAATGCTTTCGCTCTGGGTGAAGGTAAATCAGGATATTTTTTTTTTTTTTGATTCCTGATAAAATAATCTCATTTGAAGCGTCACCCGGCCTTGGCACAAATCACTTTGCTGCGGCGCTGGTGCGCTCTGTGCGATGCATCCCCCAGGTATGGAAATGCAAACTGTGACAATAAGGGCGGACGACAGTAGGAGCGGAGTCCTTAGCACAAAGCACTTACCGTGTTAACAAGACCTTCCATTGTGACAGGCACAGAGGAATCTCACGTTTCAATCTGCCTGCCCGGTCTACATCCATTTATTTCTTCACTGTGAGGGATTTAATTCTGTTAAGCTCACTTATGTCACTTCACTTCTGCTGTGTGTGTTTCCAGCGACGCGCAGTCAACAGGGTACCCCCCTCCCTTACACCCCCCCTGTCATTATACAAACATGTACATGCTGCTGATTATGGGAGAGGGGAGCTGGTAATAATTCCAGCCTGAGTAATATGGATCTGCAGATTTAAAGAACCTAAATACAGTAGGCAACCTGTATATGTGTGTAAGTGGCTTGAGGTGGTATATATTAAAGTTTAACTCTGTCACCCCCATGTTGGTTCAGAAGGAGTCAGATCTAACAGATAACCAGTGTGGCTCCTACATAAATTAAGATGCAAGAGCTAAATCCAACATAACATGTAGTAATTGATGCAATGCCGGCCATGATTTACACTGAGAATGGAAAGAATTTCAGGTAAGTGCCTTGGAGGGAGGCTCACAGAATAGTGGGCGATCTCCCTGACTCCTGGAAGAATCTATCAATTCCCCTGTGGCTGTGCCCATGACAGTGAGTCCACACATAATTTCCACAGTGGGGCCCAAGCACCCCGCCGCTGGGCTGCCATGACTTGCTCATTTGAGGCTGCAGCACCTGCATCGCCGGACCCGCCGCCTGGGAAACAGTATGCCGGGAAGGCGGGAAGAGTATTCCGTCTGAGAATGCGGACATGGGGCGGGCCAGCCTGTGCATGCTCTGTGCGTGCTATGTGGCGCCTGACGCTCTGATTGGCTGCCGGTACGCGAGCTCTGATTGGCTCAAAAGCTGGTGCAGCATTTTAATTGGCTGACGGCATCCTGGGCTGAATAAACCTGCGCTCCGGGACCTGCTTTGTTCAGCGCACTGAGCTCATTCTGCGGTGGGCAAAATGAGCTGCCCAAGCCCTTCCAGAGGCCGGAGCCTGGGACAGCTGTACCCACAGCACCCCCCTATTGGCGGCCCTGTCTGCATCTGTCACAGTGTGGGGGGAGTCTGGGGATGCTCAGCCCCTCAGTAATGTGAATGGGGGCGCTGTGAAGCCCTGCCCCTTTGCAGACCCTCTCCATTGACCAGTATTGTACTGAGGTATCAGCAATACAGTGTGTATGACCGAGCAACCGCAGGGACAGGGCCCCGGAAAGCCGTCCATCCCTGCGATGTGTGCAGTGTGCTGCAGGGGTCTCCTGCATATGCGCAGCCGCCATTGCGCAGATAACATTGTGATGTTTAGCCCATAGACTGCGAGTGCCAATATCGGAAAAGCTTTGCATTCTGGGAGTTGGCATATCTAGCAGCTTTGGAACCTATGGAGGGATCAGAGATATCTGGACACTTAATGATACATTCAAGGGATGCTAAATATTTGTGGTTAACCCCTGAAATTGGTGTTTTCAGAATTACATCGCCAATATTCAATGATAAATGGACCACTTCACTTATCCCAGCTGAAACATCAACGCAAAAAAACCCATGATCAGAACATTGTTACTCTGTATCCGGGGAAAGAGATTCCGGGTTCTGACTATACAGATTCCGGGTTCTGACCTATACAGATTCCGGGTTCTGACTATACAGATTCCAGGTTCTGACCTATGCAGATTCCAGGTTCTGACCTATACAGATTCCGTGTTCTGTCCTATACAAATTCCAGGTTCTGACCTATACAGATTCCAAGTTCTGACCTATACAGATTCCAGGTTATGACTATACAGATTCCAGGTTCTGACCTATGCAGATTCCAGGTTCTGACCTATACGGATTCCGTGTTCTGACCTATACAGATTCCGTGTTCTGACCTATACAGATTCCGTGTTCTGACCTATGCAGATTCCGGGTTCTGACCTATGCAGATTCCGGGTTCTGACCTATACAGATTCCGGGTTCTGACCTATGCAGATTCAAGGTTCTGACCTATGCAGATTCCGGGTTCTGACCTATGCAGATTCCGTGTTCTGACCTATACATATTCCGTGTTCTGACCTATACAGATTCCGTGTTCTGACCTATACAGATTCCGAGTTCTGACCTATACAGATTCCAGGTTCTGACCTATACAGATTCCGGGTTTTGACCTATACAGATTCCGGGTTCTGACCTATGCAGATTCCGGGTTCTGACCTATGCAGATTCCAGGTTCTGACCTATACAGATTCCAGGTTCTGACCTATGCAGATTCCAGGTTCTGACCTATGCAGATTCCAGGTTCTGACCTATGCAGATTCCGGGTTCTGACCTATACAGATTCCGGGTTCTGACCTATACAGATTCCGGGTTCTGACCTATACAGATTCCAGGTTCTGACCTATGCAGATTCCAGTTTCTGACCTATGCAGATTCCAGATTCTGACCTATACAGATTCCGGGTTCTGACCTATGCAGATTCCAGGTTCTGACCTATACAGATTCCGGGTTCTGACCTATGCAGATTCCGGATTCTGACCTATGCAGATTCCGGGTTCTGACCTATGCAGATTCCGGGTTCTGACCTATACAGATTCCGGGTTCTGACCTATACAGATTCCGGGTTCTGACCTATACAGATTCCGGGTTCTGACCTATACAGATTCCGGGTTCTGACTTATACAGATTCCGGGTTCTGACTTATACAGATTCCGGGTTCTGACCTATACAGATTCCGGGTTCTGACCTATGCAGATTCCGGGTTCTGACCTATGCAGATTCCGGGTTCTGACCTATGCAGATTCCGGGTTCTGACCTATGCAGATTCCGGGTTCTGACCTATGCAGATTCCGGGTTCTGACCTATGCAGATTCCGGGTTCTGACCTATGCAGATTCCGGGTTCTGACCTATACAGATTCCGGGTTCTGACCTATGCAGATTCCGGGTTCTGACCTATACAGATTCCAGGTTCTGACCTATACAGATTCCGGGTTCTGACCTATGCAGATTCCGGGTTCTGACCTATGCAGATTCCAGATTCTGACCTATGCAGATTCCAGGTTCTGACCTATGCAGATTCCAGATTCTGACCTATGCAGATTCTGGGTTCTGACCTATACAGATTCCGGGTTCTGACATACAGATTCCGAGTTCTGACCTATACAGATTCCGGGTTCTGGCTTATACAGATTCCGAGTTCTGACCTATACAGATTCCGGGTTCTGACCTATACGGATTCCGAGTTCTGACCTATACAGATTCCCGGGTTCTGACCTATACAGATTCTGGGTTCTGACCTATACAGATTCTGGGCTCTGACCTATACAGATTCCGGGTTCTGACCTATACAAATTAGAGATGAGAAGTTCACTGCCTTACTTTACTGCCTTACAGCAATGAGGTCATGGGTTCTATTCCCACCATGTGTTATATATACGGGGCAGTACGGACGGTGTAATGGTTAGCATTACTGCCTCACAGCGCTGAGGTCATGGGTTCTATCCCCACCATGTGTTATATATACAGGGCAGTACGGACTGTGTAATGGTTATAGCATTACTGCCTCACAGCACTAAGGTCATGTGTTCTATTCCCACCATGTGTTATATATACACGGGGCAGTAAGGATGGTGTAATAGTTAGCATTACTGCCTCACAGCGCTGCCTCATGGGTCCTATCCCCACCATGTGTTATATATACGGGGCAGTACGGATGGTGTAATGGTTAGCATTACTGCCTCACAGCGCTGAGGTCATGGGTTCTATCCCCACCATGTGTTATATATACGGGGCAGTACGGATGGTGCAATGGTTACATTACTGCCTCACAGCGCTGAGGTCATGGGTTCTATTCCCACCATGTGTTATATATACGGGGCAGTACGGATGGTGTAATGGTTACATTACTGCCTCACAGCGCTGAGGTCATGGGTTCTATCCCCACCATGTCCTATATATACGAGGCAGTACGGATGGTGTAATGGTTACATTACTGCCTCACAGCGCTGATGTCATGGGTTCTATCCCCACCATGTCCTATATATACGAGGCAGTACGGATGGTGTAATGGTTACATTACTGCCTTACAGCAATGAGGTCATGGGTTCTATTCCCACCATGTGTTATATATACGGGGCAGCACGGATGGTGTAATGGTTATTATTACTGCCTCACCGTGCTGAGGTCATGGGTTCTATCCCCACCATGTGTTATATATATGGGGCAGTACGGACGGTGTAATGGTTACATTACTGCCTCACAGCACTGAGGTCATGGGTTCTATCCCCACCATGTGTTATATATACGGGGCAGTACGGACGGTGTAATGGTTACATTACTGCCTCACAGCACTGAGGTCATGGGTTCGATTCCCACCATGTGTTATATATACGGGGCAGTACAGATGGTGTAATGGTTACATTACTGCCTCACAGCACTGAGGTCATGGGTTCTATTCCCACCATGTGTTATATATACAGGGCAGCACGGACGGTGTAATGGTTAGCATAACTGCCTCACAGCGCTGAGGTCATGGGTTCTATCCCCACCATGTGTTATATATATATGGGGCAGTACGGACTGTGTAATGGTTACATTACTGCCTCATAATGGTTACATTACTGCCTCACAGTGCTGAGGTCATGGGTTCTATCCCCACCATGTGTTATATATACTGGGCAGTACGGATGGTGTAATGGTTAGCATTACTGCCTCACAGCGCTGAGGTCATGGGTTCTATCCCCACCATGTGTTATATATACGGGGCAGTACGGACGGTGTAATGGTTAGCATTACTGCCTCACAGCACTGAGGTCATGGGTTCTATCCCCACCATGTGTTATATATACGGGGCAGTACGGACTGTGTAATGGTTACATTACTGCCTCACAGCGCTGAGGTCATGGGTTCTATCCCCACCATGTGTTCTATATACGGGGCAGTACAGATGGTGTAATGGTTAGCATTACTGCCTCACAGCGCTGAGGTCATGGGTTCTATCCCCACCATGTGTTATATATACGGGGCAGTACGGATGGTGTAATGGTTACATTACTGCCTCACAGCACTGAGGTCATGGGTTCTATCCCCACCATGTGTTATATATACGGGGCAGTACGGATGGTGTAATGGTTAGCATTACTGCCACACAGCACTGAGGTCATGGGTTCTATTCCCACCATGTGTTATATATACGGGGCAGTACGGACGGTGTAATGGTTAGTATTACTGCCTCACAGCACTGAGGTCATGGGTTCTATCCCCACCATGTGTTATATATACGGGGCAGTACGGACGGTGTAATGGTTATAGCACTACTGCCTCACAGCACTGAGGTCATGGGTTCTATTCCCACCATGTGTTATATATACGGGGCAGTACGGACGGTGTAATGGTTAGTATTACTGCCTCACAGCACTGAGGTCATGGGTTCTATCCCCACCATATCCCTAACTGTGTGGAGTTTTTATACTCTCTCCTTGCTTGCTTAGTTTCCTCCAACAAACCAAACATACGGATGGACCAAGCGGTTCTTATCTGCCACAACATTTTATGTTCTTTTTTATTGAGTCGGTGAGACAAGACAATTCTTTTTTTTTTTTTTTTTTAAATCCACAATTGCTATCCGTATCCCGGTATATACATATATATTCATAACCCCGGCACATTCATGACACCCAGCTTAAGAAGGATAAAATGGCAGCTTTGGAGAAGGAATCGCGTTTCGCCCATCTTGTACAGTCAGTAAAAGGCTGCAGGCTGATAATCTGCCTGCGTACGACACACAAAAGAGTTACCTCTGCCTGAACTTTAAGCTCCTCTGTGTAGAGTTTAAGGACTGTGCCTCCTCCCCAAGGCTTCACAACTTACATAACTATCTGAGTAGAACGCGTTGGACGGCTTTGAACTCGCCTCATCTGCATTCGGAGAGCTGTGGCATTTAGTACAGAGAATGTTCTGACTCCTTCTTTTCTCCTGTATTATTCCCCTCTTTTAATCTCCAAAGGCAATAGCCGGTAAAGCCATAGAGGACACAGGGAATTTAGCCTTGGGGGCAAAAGCGTAAGTCCTGAGGGATGAAAAGCTTTTAATGTTGTTATCTTAATCAGCCGTAAACTGTCGATCAAATGGAAATGAATTGTGGCCTTGTGAGGTGGATGTCGCCCGTCAGCTGGGTGGAATCGTGTGGAAATGCCGGATTGCCCATTAATACAGCTGCAGTGTACAGACAATCACATTATAGTCAGCGCCTTTCCTGGGGGGGCTCAGTCTAAGCCGCTGTGCTGATGAGATCCAGCAGTCACAGCAATGTCAGCTGCTGTATTTCCAGCCGTTCCCTGCGCCGGTGGCTACGATACAATCAGTAACACGATTTATATTCTTACACTTCACCTTTCTTCACACCCAGCTCCTGCCACTGACTCTGACATTTATATTCCCAGATGGATAATTGAACCTGCTTAATATCAAGCCAAGAGACCTGGCATACTATCAGCGTATGGGCCTAACAACGCCATACAGGGGACGCGATAAGGGCAATGCAACAATGTAGCAAACTATACAATACAGTGTCACATTATTGGCAACAAAGGCTGTCTTTCGTCTTCTTCCACGGCATCTTATTTATGGGGCAATTCAGATCTGCTTGTTGTGCACGCATAAACTTCCGGAGCTAACATCATTGGGGAGTTATACACTCTCCGGAGCATTCGCAAACTGGTTGACAGCAGGGCGTGGTCGCTGGGTCTTGCCGGCGTTTCATGGGCGTGCCCCGTCTGCTTGGGGCGGGCGGATGATGTAACATGATGCCAACTTTGCACAAGAATGGGCAGGACAAGAGTAATTTCAGGCTGCGGAGAGAGGAGATTTCATTTGATGGTAAGTAAACATCGAATGTGCGGAGGGATGCGAGCGGATGTGTAAGTGTACGTATTCACTCATCGCATCGTGTCGCAAAGATTCGGCTGGGGGCATCCATCCGTCGTTTACTTGCTCACTACGCAGCAAACATATGCAGGTCTGAATGACCTCCTTTTCTAAGTTTTGCACCCTGAGGGCACCGCCAGTCTGACTGCTATTACGCTGGGGGCACTTTAGCTAATTTTGTAACGCATGATAACAACATTTTTGTGCATATTGTCTAGTGTAGCCATGTCAAACTCGCGGCCCTTGGACCGCATGCGGCCCCGGCCACCTACTTTTGTGGTCCACAGGCTCATGGGCTTGAATGGCAAAGCCGCTATCCGAACGCTGAAGCCAGGAGAGGCTTCAGAAGAAAATAATAGCAGTAATACAGCACATTTTCTTCTGAAGCCTCTCCTGGATTCAGCGTTCTCAGTAGTGCATTGCGCCGGTGCACGGGTGACGTCACCGTGCACCGGCTGCAGTGAGAGGGGCTGAGCGGCTGCAGTGAGAGGGGCTGAGCGGCTGCAGTGAGTGGGGCAGAGCAGCTTGCAGTGAGAGGGGCAGAGCGGCTGCAGTGAGAGGGGCAGAGCGGCAGCAGTGAGAGGGGTAAAGCGGCTGCAGTGAGAGGGGCTGAGCGGCTGCAGTGAGAGGGGTAGAGCGGCTTGCAGTGAGAGGGGCAGAGCGGCTGCAGTGAGAGGGGCAGAGCGGCTGCAGTGAGAGGGGTAGAGCGGCTGCAGTGAGAGGGGCAGAGAGGCTGCAGTGAGAGGGGTAGAGCGGCTGCAGTGAGAGGGGTAGAGCGGGCTGCAGTGAGAGGGGCAGAGCGGCTGCAGTGAGAGGGGTAGAGCAGCTGCAGTGAGAGGGGCTGAGAGGCTGTAGTGAGAGGGGCAGAGCGGCTGCAGTGAGTGGTGTAGAGCGGCCTGCAGTGAGAGGGGCAGAGTGGCTGCAGTGAGAGGGGCAGAGCGGCTGCAGTGAGAGGGGTAGAGCGGCTGCAGTGAGAGGGGCAGAGTGGCCTGCAGTAACCCACTGCCAGAGGTAGCAGCCTCCCGGATACTGGCGAACCTCCTCCCCAGCACCTCCCCTGCGGCAGAATTAATTTCTCATGATTTTTGGCTATTCGGGGGAAGGGTGGGTCTTAACATGCAAATAGTGTAATTTAGCCTCGGCCCCTCCTCAAAGAACAGCAAATTGTGGGATTTGCAGTACGGGGGAGGGTCTTGGTGACATAAACATCAGGTCCCGTCCCCCCTGAGTGCTGCTGACAGTCTTCTCTCCGGCTTCTACCCAGAGAGGAGACTTTAAAAGTAGGCAACCCTGCCTTCAGTGGTCGACGCAATGACCCATACTCTCACTCTGTGAGCTGCTGGCCATGCGTATACGCTGTGCACATGCATTGGACAGTGAGACAAACCTTCTTCCTGCAAAGCTGTCGAGGTGCAGGCACGGCGCGCCACAGGCAGACATGGCCAGATTGCTTTACTATCAGCATAGTGTGCTACAATCACTCCCCAAGCTTCAGAAATGCACCTATTTTTTACAATGAAAGGTTTTGGGATCCCTGCTCCAAGTGCACCTGGGTGCTGCCCCCATAGTTCTCTATCTGACAAGTGCACCATACATTGCTCCGATTTCTGGTTCCCAGCCTGCAATGACTCATCCTGCGGAGTCTGTGCTCACTATGTATTATCCTTGCTGCCTGGATGACACCGATGAGTCAGATCATGTCACCAACAGCTCAGCGAGCGACATCTGGTAATTCAGGGGAACCAGTAACACAATAATAGATGCGACACGCCGCACACACATATATAAAGCTAACGGTGAACAAACACAATATGCACATTTCTAAATATATATTACTATATATTCTCCGGGCGCTCTTCACAACGTCGTAAGGAGCGATGGCTGCACCCCCCCCCCCCGCCGGAGCAGGGGATCTGCCCGCACCCCCCCCTGGAGCAGCAGGTCTGGCCGCACTTACCCCCCCCCCCACTGGAGCAGCGGGTATGCACGCCCTCCCCCTTACCCCTCCCCCAGAGTGGCGGGTCTGCACCCCCCCCCTCTCTGGAGCTGCAGGTATGCCGGCCCTGAGTGGCGGGTCTGCGCTCCTGGGGACTACTGTGGGTGGTGGGTTGGGTGCAGATCGCTGCTCTGTGGTTGGGGGGGTGCTGCTCTGGGGGAGAGAAGGGGGGAGGGCAGCGGTGTTGATAGGGGTGGTGCAGAGCCACTGATGGGGGGGGGGGGGGGTGTTTGCTGACAGACCCGCTGGGGGGATGTGCGGGCAGACCCGCTCGTGGGTGCAGACCCGGTGATGAGGGGGGGGGGGTGGTGGTGGTGTTTGCGGGCAGACACGCTGCCTGGGGGAGGGAAGGGGGACGGGCAGCGGTGTTAATTGGGGGGGTGCAGACCCGCTGGTGGGGGGGGGTTGCGGCAGACACGTTTGCGGGGGGGTGTTGGCAGACCTGCTGATGCAGCGGGGGTGTGTGTGTGTGTGCGGGCAGACCCGCTGCCCTGTGGGAGGGAAGGGAGGCGGGCAGCGGTGTTGATGGGGGGGTGCAGACCCGCTGATGGGGGGTTGCGGGCAGACACGCTTGTCGGGTTTGTGTATAACGCTGGGCGGGGGGCAGGCTAAGGCAGAAACTATGCGTGTATAACGCTGTCAATAACTCTTGTAACCTTGCTCAGCGTTATACACACAGGGGATGAGTGACAGAACTGGCTAAATATATATATATATATATATATATATATATATATATATATATATATATATTATATCCACTTTGGTTCCCTTTAGAATTGTTTCTAAGAATTTTCGTGCAGGTTTTTTGCTCCGCAGCAATGCGCCGTTCGATACTCAAAAGCGAAAGGTCTATATTTCCCTGACCGGTCTCTGAGACTCAGACCTATAAACGTCCCCACAGCCCCCATTTTTTATGCGGCACAAGAGGAAGCGTATACTGACTTTATTGGTGCCTTGTAAATGATGGCGACCGTTTAGCACGATATATATGGGAGCACTATAATTAAAGGGCCTTTGCAATCGTTCATCCAGCGGGTGTCACGTGGAAGGTGTGGGGGGGGGGTTCCCGGCTCAGAGGTTCATGGACAAGTCTGCGGCCTCCCCGTATACGCCGCTCTCTCTCCGCCGTTTGTCTGTTTGCTGCTGCTGCCTGAGTGATTAC
Organism: Crinia signifera; assembly: GCF_055691185.1. Lineage (NCBI taxonomy): Eukaryota > Metazoa > Chordata > Amphibia > Anura > Myobatrachidae > Crinia > Crinia signifera. Next base: position 10,894,714 of record NC_139224.1, on the reverse strand, counting down.
TTTTCTGAAGGAGGTGATTTTCTCTCTTTTGGAGATGTTCTCTATTTAGGCCGTGATTTTATTTATTTATTTCACATAAAATGGTATCTGTAAAGTTCTGCCGCCAGCCAGAAAATTAGGCCGCTTTCTCCCGTGCGTGGAGATTAGTATTCAGCCCACAGTCGCTGAACTCCTGAGAGGAAGCTTATAGACGTGACAGGGGGTAGCGAGTAAATAGTGAAAGGCTGGAGGCGACGCAGTTATCACAATATCCAGGACGGACGGCTATGTGTGTACGAGCGTGATCGCTTATTTATTTATTAACATTTATACAGCGTCGCGGCGCTTCCTGTAATTCTTTATAATAACAACATTAGATATGGTGCAAATCCCCCCAATCACAGCAGGCGGATTAATAAAAACTTCACCCAAATGGCTCCTATCACTCTATGGGGCTAAATAGAAATCATCTGCCCATGGAAATCATCTGCCCATGGAAATCATCTGCCCATGGAAATCATCTGCCCATGGAAATCATCTGCCCATGGAAATCATCTGCCCATGGAAATGAATGCGTATATATTATCCGCCTGTATGCGGGGGTTACGCACACACTTATCGGTACTGACTCAGAGAATTACGTGGCCAATTCTAGTAACCCGCAGTTCCATCAGTATACGCTCAGTGAATGTTGCTTACATCTGTACAGCCAGAAGTATGGAGCAACTGGAATGCAGATATGGACTGAATCAAATACCGGTGGTGGCTATAACAATGGCCGACCAAAGCTTTGGTGGGTGCAGAAGTGCCATTGCAATGGGGCCCTGAAGCGTAAGGGGCCCATACCTCACCCAGGTCATAAAATGGTCTATTAGCTTCCTGGAATTGCCCACTAAGTACTGTGTGGCAGAATGTGATCTAGGACACCAGTGGGGTAACTAGATATTTTAAGTAAAAAAATGGAGCGTGTTTGATCACAAAAGGGGTGTGGCCTCTTCCTTGTCACACTTGGGGGTGTGCCAAGCACTTACGGAGATGCTGGACTGCCCCCCATCCATACTTACCCACCGTCATGGAATGCATACCCTCCAACATGACCCATCCCATTAGGTACAAAATGCTCTGCTCCTGGACTTCCCTGCCAGTGACAGTTACAGATGTGAGCCTACAGCACAGTCCAATATTCAAAGAGGGGGGGGGGGTCACATCAACTCTCAGTGATGTTTGGGATGGACTGTGCTGCAGGCTCACATCTGTAACTGCCACTGGCAGGGAAGTCCAGGAACAGAGCATTTTGTACCTAATGGAATGGGTCATGTTGGAGGGTATGGGAATGGCCCGGCAAGCTCCCAATAATCTTATCCCCCTCCGAGCCCCCTGTAAGGGCATCCAAGCTTCCTGCATTTACCTGGACCCCCTCCTCTGTCGGTCAAATAGTGGCATTTGCGGCTCTTCTGGGAGGGAGCGGGGCTACATTTATGCACTTTTAGACAGTGGTTGACTATGGAACAGTCCCAACACTTCTGTCCTGTGTTTATGATATCTGGCAGGGTTCCTGTCTGGGACCACAACAGTGAACAGTACCTACATCAAGTTACCAGTGCTCGGCGGTATGCTAAGGATGGCCATCGATGGTGATATTGCAAGTGGCCATCGATGGCAGCAGTGGATGACTATCAACCGCCAACCGATGTTCATCCCATGGGCCAATCAGAACCAAAGTCTGGTGTTTTGTGGGCACCTTGAAAATTGGTTTAGCGATGGCGTCGATGGCGGAAAACTATCTGGTACTCCCCCTGCAATGGAAAAAGTTTCTACATCATCCATAAACCATCGATGATTATGAATCATCATCGATAGTCAAGGGCTCTTCATAGTCTAGGCACAAGGCAGTCAGGGCGCTGATGCTTTCTGTGTACCTGTGTTTTGTGCTTCATGTTTCCACCTGAGTACAAGATCATTTTGTGTTTTTGTTTTTGAAGCGATACCAGAAATAACGGCTTCCTAAGCCAGACATGCAGTAATGTCTTCTGAGGAGATTTGCATGTTTACACAGCAGAGACCAGGTCTTCCCTGTAGTACAGTCAGAGCCAAGTCATGTCCTGCTGGAAGATATTTGCAGAGAGTAATTGGTACCTTGTCACGCTTCACTTGTTCCACATTTCACTGGGAGAAATAAAACTGTGCATCAGACTCCTTTTATGTAGTTTTATCATCTACCTCAGCTCTGTATTAAGGATCCGTGCGTGCGAGGGAAGTGTATATGTTTGGCACACAATGGCCTCCTGACAAGTGGCGGGCAATTATCAGCCGGTGCCGGGATCTGATGGTAGCTAATTACCATCTGTGGTTTTAAAGCTGTGCCCACAAGTCAAATTGAGTCTGGCACCTCCATGAAGGGCGAGGCGGATCATTAATTAATAATAAGAGCAGAGGAGGGTGCAGGTCGCAGTGTTGGAGGGAAGTGTAGCAAGGACCCTGCATGCCATTAAATCATTGGTGTAATTAGTCAGATGGGTAATACAGGAATGTACTAAGCTTGAAAAGTGATAAAATGGAGAGTGATAGACCACCAGCCAATAAGCACCTACCTGCTATGTCACAGGCTGTGTTTGAAAAATGACAGGTAGGAGCTGATTGGTTGTAGGTTTTTCACGTTCAATTTTATCACCTTGCAAGGTGTACTGTCAGCGCCCAGATGTTGTATTGTCACAGTCCAGCCTCACTCAGCATTGTCATTGTTACTCTGTATTGTGTCAGTCCAGCCTCACTTTATTGGGGGTCCCCACTCCCCAAGGGTTTCTGCCCTGGCTGACCAGTCACGGGGTTTAATGCATTGGCTGGGGGATCTTATATAAAAAAGCTTTCCCCGGCTGTGGCACTAACCTTCTGGCTGTTTGGGCCTGGTGCTGGTTGTCAAAATACAGGGGACCCCCGTATTGGGAACCAGGATCGGCTCATGAGCCCAGTGCTGGTTTTAGAAATCCTGGGGACCCCCAACTTGTTTGACCGCTGTATTCTAAAACCGCAGGGTTTACACAGGGCAGTATTGCTGGATATGACTGATCTGTGCAGTGCTGCCACTTCGTACATATTTGGTGGCCGTACAAACGTACAACATCGGGAAATACGAATGAGGAGAATACGACAGCTTTGTGAATTTATCGTATTCTTCATTCATATTTTCAGTTTGTATATGTCCGATCCCGTCTTTACGGTGATCGGCCGTATATAACCGGTTTACTAAATTTACCCCTCTCTATGAGGTTGGATCCAAAAGTCCTTGCCTTGATGTACTGTAGTAGTCGCCCTATTTTGATTTTCTGTATATATGTATTAGAGGTTTTAGCAATACACTGCATAAAATTCTTTTATTTTTGAAAATATTAAATAATAAACAGAACATCTAAAATGTGGAGAATTTGTGACATCATTAAATATCTGCAAATTAGGATGATGTCTACTGAAATTTACAAAGACTTGCAGAACATAAGAGGGGAGTCTTCTCCATCAAATAGTGCAATGAAAAAGTGGTGCCACGAATTCATATATGAAAGACAAAGACAAAGACTCAAAGATGGTGCCAGAAGTGGGAGGCCGGCGGAAGTGAGTACTGCGTAATATGTCAACATACTCACAACCTTGTCACAGCTGACCATTGACTAACCATACAAGATTGAGAAGAGGTTAATCGTATCTCATCTATCTGAATTCAAGCCATATTGACAGAAAAATTGGGGCTGCCCAAGGTGTCATCCAGATGGCTTCGGAGAATGTTGGCACCTGATCACAAGTGAATGAGATGAGACATGTTGTGTCTTTCGTTCAAGCATCGGGCAAATCCAACCAGGTTCTTGGAACAGTTCTTGACAGTGGACGGGACATGGAATCATAATTTCAATCTAAACCTTTCACTTCCACCAAAGAGATCTCAGATCCAGCCATCAGCTGTCAAATTCATGGCCTTAGTTTTTTGGGGATGGGGATAGAGATGTGATCATTGATTATATGGAACATGGGTCCATTTTAAGTGTTGACTACTGAACGTAACTCGTTCCAAAAGTTAATTAAGCAATCAAGGAGAAGAGGTGTCAGAACTGGGACGTGGGGTCCTGTCCCACCAAGACAAGAGTCACCATTTAAACTGCAGGGTTTGCCTTGTCATCCCCTATTCTCCAGACCTGGCCCCTAGTGACTTCTTCCTTTTTCCAAAGCTCAAGGAACACATTTGTGGAAACACTGTTGTGTCTGATGATGATGTAATGACTGCTGTACAGGACTGTAGAGGGCTGGTGGGCTGGTTTGAGGACCACTCACCAGACTTTTTCCTGAATGAAATCAAGAAGTTTGAGCATCGATGGGAGAAGTGTATTCAAGTAAATGGAGGTTATGTCAGAAATGAATGCCACTTGAACTTAAATGTATCTATTATTAATGGTCAGGATAAAAGTTTTGAATCAACCCCTTGTATTGTGTCAATCCAGCATCACTCACAGAACATTACACACATTAGAGACAAGGGGGTCTTCAGAGAGAAGAATACCTCTCTATTGCAGCACTGCTGCTGCTGCCAATGTGGGACTGTGAAGGGGTAAGTATTCAATAATGGCTGGAGGGCGTCGGTCCCCCCCATTAGACAACTGGCAATTTTTTTAAATAAAAAATTGTCAAAATATATATATTAAGTGGAAGACTCTGAGCCTGATTCAGAAGTGGTCACAATCGCAATCTATGTTTGCGGAGTTGCGTGGTATGCGCATCAAGGTTGATTACGAACGGTAACGCTGTGAAAATTTGGATGCAGAGTGATTGACAGTCAACATGCATTTATGGGAGGTGATGGGGGTGTGGATAATCAAATGAGCGTGTGTCACCAGCATTCTGTGGGGGTGTCGCAGCCTGCGACTGGATCCTTGTGTGCAGTTGTAACAGGCCCTGCGGCTTAGTTGTGGGGACTATAGGGTTGCACAGAAATAAACGGGGTGACCAATGGCGTCTCTGTACAAATCTCAGCAGCTGTAACATTAGCGCACTTTCACTGTAATGCTACGTACAAAGTCGCAGGGGATTTGCGTCCACCGATAAACCAGGCCCTGGCTAATTATGTCATTATAAGTACTAGGGATGGCCATGGACCATCGATGATCCTAAATCATCGATGGCCAATGTAGAAAAGTTTTGACATCGATGGGAGAGAACCAGATGGTTTCCCAAGCATAAACGAATAGATTTAATTTTCATTTTTCAAGGGAACATAGCTCCGCCCCCGACACAAGTGAAACCACTCTCCCATGTCTTGATTGGTCCATAGGCCAATCAGTTAAAGACAATGGATAACAATCGATAGGTAAACACATGACACTATCAATGGGCAGTTGCACTATTGCCATTGATGGCAACCATCAATGACATTGATTTGAAAGGCAATGATGGCCATCCCTAATATGTACAAACACAGAGCTGATAGCGGGTGATTTATTTCCGTCCAGCATTGAAACAAAAAAATAACGATGTCAAATTTTTGGGGAAACGATTCTGCTTGCAGCGCCGATATTTCCACCTCATTAGTTTTATTTTACATATGCTTATTTTTTACTCGGCTAGCTTAGAGCCGATCGTCTAAGCCCAGAACCGTTACCGTCCATTCCAAGAAATTCCTCATTCATCATAATAAGAGTGCGGATCTCAGAAGCTGAAAAGGTTTTTCAAATTCATTGCGAGACTCCGTAAAAGTACAAAAACCGTCCGCCGCCACAACACGATGTTTCATCTCATTCACGGCGTCTCCGACATCAAGACAAAGAAAGGCTTCAAAGACAAAGAGAAGAAGGCAGTGAGGACACGGACTCCTGGTTCACTCCATAAAAGGTCCGTATTCACAACCAGACCAGTCAGTTTTCCTTTTTAGTTCAGTTCAAACAATTCCGAAATGCATGTCCTCTGCTTATACGCGATGGGGGAGATGTATCAACACTTCGACACTGACCAAGTGGAAATGTTACGCATAGCAGTCAGCTTGTATGGTAACTGTGATGTCATAGACAATGGGGTCATTCAGACCTGCTAGTCTGCCTAACTCTGCGCTGGCGAACGCAAGCCCCCTTGCTTTCCAAATCCACTCGCAACGTAGCAGGCGGGGCAGGGGCGTAACTAACTATTTAGCGCCCCCCCCGCCGCACCTAACCTGCCCCCCCTTCTTACCCGCGGTCTGCGTCTCGCCCGGCTCTCTGTCGGGACCTTCCTGACGTCACGGTCCCGGCCGACATTCCCCCGCCTCAGTGGCGTAACTATAGCTCCGCAGCCCCCCCGGCGGCGCCCCCAATTTCTCAGCGCCCCCCCGCCACCGCGGGGGCTGCGGAGCTATAGTTACGCCACTGAGGCGGGGGAATGTCTGCGTCCCATGGGGCCTGGCCAAGATTTCTATGGGCGCGCCCGTTTTTGTGGACACACCCATGATACGCTGGGAGTCCACTCACGAATGCCCCCGGCTGTCAATCACTGCGCCCCGTGAGGGGAAATCTTGACAAAGGCGCACGCAATGGGGGTCTGCACATAAGCATTAGCACCTGTGCAGCAGAGGGGGCTGCTCTATAAGCTGGTCTGAATCGGCCCTATGCTGGATAAATGCAGGGCTGGATTTTACACTAGGCCCATATTCTCCATCTCTGCGCTCCCCCCTCTCTCTCTCTGTGTCCCCTCTCTCTCTGTGCTCCCTCTCTCTGCGCTCCCCCTCCCTCTCTCTGCGCTCCCTCTCTCTGCACTCCCCCCCTCTCTCTGCGCTCCCTCTCTCTCTCTGCGCTCCCTCTCTCTGCACTCCCTCTCTCTCTCTGCACTCCCTCTCTCTCTCTGCGCTCCCTCTCTTTCTCTGCGCTCCCTCTCTCTCTCTGCACTCCCTCTCTCTCTCTGCGCTCCCTCTCTTTCTCTGCGCTCCCTCTCTCTGCGCTCCCGCTCTCTGCGTTCCCTCTCTCTACACTCCCTCTCTCTGCACTTCCCCTCCCTCTCTCTGCACTCCCTCTCTCTCTCTGCACTCCCTCTCTGCACTCCCTCTCTCTCTCTGCGCTCCCTCTCTTTCTCTGCGCTCCCTCTCTCTCTCTGCACTCCCTCTCTCTCTCTGCGCTCCCTCTCTTTCTCTGCACTCCCTCTCTCTGCGCTCCCGCTCTCTGCGTTCCCTCTCTCTACACTCCCTCTCTCTGCACTTCCCCTCCCTCTCTCTGCACTCCCTCTCTCTCTCTGCACTCCCTCTCTGCACTCCCTCTCTCTCTCTGCGCTCCCTCTCTCTCTCTGCGCTCCCTCTCTTTCTGCACTCTCTCTGTGCTCTCTCTCACTGCACTCTCCCTCTCTCTCACTGTGCTCCCTCTCTTTCTCTGCACTCTCTCTCTTTCTGCGCTCCCTCTCTCTGCGCTCCCTCTCTCTCTGCGCTCCCTCTCTCTCTGCGCTCCCTCTCTGCGCTCCCTCCCTCTCTCTCTGCGCTTCCTCTCTGCGCTCCCTCTCTCTCTCTCTCTGTGCTCCCTCTCTATCTGCGCTCCCTCTCTCTCTGCGCTCCCTCTCTCTCTGCGCTCCCTCTCTCTCTCTGCGCTCCCTCTCTTTGCGCTCCCGCTCTCTGCGTTCCCTCTCTCTACACTCCCTCTCTCTGCACTCCCCCTCCCTCTCTCTGCACTCCCTCTCTCTCTCTGCGCTCCCTCTCTCTGCACTCCCTCTCTCTCTCTGCACTCCCTCTCTCTGCACTCCCCCCCTCTCTCTGCACACCCCTCCCTCTCTCTGCGCTCCCTCTCTCTGCACTCCCTCTCTCTCTCTGCACTCCCTCTCTCTCTCTGCACTCCCTCTCTCTCTCTGCGCTCCCTCTCTCTCTGTGATCCCTCTCTCTCTCTGCACTCCCTCTCTCTCTCTGCGCTCCCTCTCTTTCTCTGCGCTCCCTCTCTCTGCGCTCCCGCTCTCTGCGTTCCCTCTCTCTACACTCCCTCTCTCTGCACTTCCCCTCCCTCTCTCTGCACTCCCTCTCTCTCTGCACTCCCTCTCTCTCTCTGCACTCCCTCTCTCTCTCTGCGCTCCCTCTCTCTCTCTGCGCTCCCTCTCTTTCTGCACTCTCTCTGTGCTCTCTCTCACTGCACTCTCCCTCTCTCTCACTGCGCTCCCTCTCTTTCTCTGCACTCTCTCTCTTTCTGTGCTCCCTCTCTCTCTGCGCTCCCTCTCTGCGCTCCCTCCCTCTCTCTCTGCGCTCCCTCTCTGCGCTCCCTCCCTCTCTCTCTGCGCTCCCTCTCTGCACTCCCTCTCTCTCTCTCTGTGCTCCCTCTCTCTCTGCGCTCCCTCTCTCTCTGCGCTCCCTCTCTCTCTCTGCGCTCCCTCTCTTTGCACTCCCTCTCTCTCTGCACTCCCTCTCTCTCTCTGCGCTCCCTCTCTCTGCGCTCCCGCTCTCTGCGTTCCCTCTCTCTACACTCCCTCTCTCTGCACTTCCCCTCCCTCTCTCTGCACTCCCTCTCTCTCTGCACTCCCTCTCTCTCTCTGCACTCCCTCTCTCTCTCTGCGCTCCCTCTCTCTCTCTGCGCTCCCTCTCTCTGCGCTCCCGCTCTCTGCGTTCCCTCTCTCTACACTCCCTCTCTCTGCACTTCCCCTCCCTCTCTCTGCGCTCCCTCTCTCTCTGTGCTCTCTCTCACTGCACTCTCCCTCTCTCTCACTGCGCTCCCTCTCTTTCTCTGCACTCTCTCTCTTTCTGTGCTCCCTCTCTGCGCTCCCTCCCTCTCTCTCTCTGCGCTCCCTCTCTGCGCTCCCTCTCTGCGCTCCCTCTCTCTCTGTGCTCTCTCTCTCTCTGCGCTCCCTCTCTTTGCGCTCCCTCTCTCTGCGCTCCCTCTCTCTGCGCTCCCTCTCTCTCTCTGTGCTCCCTCTCTCTGCGCTCCCTCTCTCTCTGCACTCCCTCTCGCTCTGCGGTCCCTCTCTGCGCTCCCTCTCGCTCTGTGCTCCCTCTCTCTCTGCGCTCCCTCTCTGCGTCCCTCTCTCTCTGTGCTCCCTCTCTCTCTGCGCTCCCTCTGTGTGCTCTCTCTCTCTGCGCTCCCTCTCTCTCTCTGCGCTCCCCCCCTCTCTCTCTGCGCTCCCTCTCTCTCTGCGCTCCCTCTCTCTGCGCTCCCTCTCTCTCTGTGCTCCCTCTCTCTCTGCGCTCCCTCTGTGTGCTCTCTCTCTCTCTGCGATCCCTCCCTCTCTGCGCTCCCTCTCTCTCTCTGCGCTCCCTCTCTGCACTCCCTCTCTCTCTCTGCGCTCCCTCTCTCTCTGCGCTCCCTCTTTCTCTCTGTGCTCCCTCTCTCTGCGCTCCCTCTCTCTCTGCACTCCCTCTCGCTCTGCGGTCCCTCTCTGCGCTCCCTCTCGCTCTGTGCTCCCTCTCTCTCTGCGCTCCCTCTCTGCGTCCCTCTCTCTCTGTGCTCCCTCTCTCTCTGCGCTCCCTCTGTGTGCTCTCTCTCTCTCTGCGCTCCCTCTCTCTCTCTGCGCTCCCCCTCTCTCTCTCTGCGCTCCCTCTCTCTCTGCGCTCCCTCTCTCTGCGCTCCCTCTCTCTCTGTGCTCCCTCTCTCTCTGCGCTCCCTCTCTGCGCTCCCCCTCTCTCTCTCTGCGCTCCCTCTCTCTCTGCGCTCCCTCTCTCTCTGTGATCCCTCTCTCTCTCTGCGCTCCCTCTCTCTCTCTGCGCTCCCCCTCTCTCTCTCTGCGCTCCCTCTCTCTCTGCGCTCCCTCTCTCTGCGCTCCCTCTCTCTCTGTGCTCCCTCTCTCTGCGCTCCCTCTCTGCGCTCCCCCTCTCTCTCTCTGCGCTCCCCCTCTCTCTCTGCGCTCCCTCTCTCTCTGTGATCCCTCTCTCTCTCTGCGCTCCCTCTCTCTCTCTGCGCTCCCTCTCTCTCTCTGCGCTCCCTCTATCTCTGCGCTCCCCCTCTCCCTGCACAGCTGTGAATGCATCTACAGCCATGCACATGGGCGGGATTTCATTCATGCGGGCAGCCTTTACCTGGTCATGGGCTCCGAACACTCGCAGCCCAGTATGCAGGTCTGAATTGGGCCCTGTATCTGAACCAAACCACTTGGCCGGCATTTTCCAGCCCTTCTCCATGCTAATAGAAGCTAAGTTCTGATTGGTCTCCTTGCTGTAGCGCATAGGTGTACTACCTACGCTATCTTACAGTGCGTCAGTAAAACTCCTTTTTATCTATCGTTCGATCTATATCACAAACCACTAAATGCTAAACACTCTTTGATATTAACCATCTTATATACACATTTTACAGACGTAGGCTACGGTAATAATATTGATATTAATTACATTTTATTTATAAGGTGCCACAAGGGGTTGGCAATGCCGTACATATGGCACACATTACAACAATACAGGTATCCCTCTAGGGTCATCTTCCCTGGATCTCTCCATCCTAGAACCACGGATGTTTTTGTTCTGTGGCAACTGATTATCTTATCCCCACACCCGGTCTGGGTGCTGCCATGTACCAGCTAAGTGACTGGTGTGAGTGACTGAGGCTTGTCCTCTCAGTAGCACTGTGGTGTATGGGGAGCATGCTGCCTCCGCTCCCGGCTTTATCCTCCGCCGTCCTTGAGTTGTGCCACCAACTACTGCAAGCTCCCAAGATTTCATGGTTCACGGATGAAGCTGCTGTTGAGCAAGGTTGGAGCTAACGATCGGATCAGCCAGACTTGGCTTCTTATCATTTATTTATTATTAGCAACAGATGGCTGGAAAGTGCCTCCCAGCTCTATGCCGCCCGTAACATCGGAGCCAGCTCTCAACGTGCCGGAGCTTTCCTCCCATCTGTTCGATTTCTGTCCACTTTCCACGAGTTGCGGAACACGAAGCTCAGTCGCCCTCCAGCCAATTCCCTGATCCAAAGACCGGTGATCAGCCGTAGATTGCGCTCGCTCTCCTGCCGCTTCCAGGCTGCAAGCAGAACCCTCTGATTCATCTGACTCTAATTAACAAAACTGCAGAGCCTGGCACGGATCACGCCGGCTTCCTTTGATATGAATGAAATGGCCTCTATCACTCAAATATGTTCCGTGTCTTCAAGTTAAATCTGTCACTTGTCTACCAATAATATCTTGGCTTTAAGTAGAAAGAGTCTGCGAGGCACTCAGAGGATCAGTATGGTAATTGGGTAAATCTGGTCGGAATAATGCTGAGAAATGAAAAAGGGGCTGGCGGTGGGTTGAATGTACAGTATGTCCTTCTGTGCAGTATATCTTGCATAGAAACATAGAATTTGATGGCAGATAAGAACCATTTGTCCCATCTAGTCTGCCCCTTTTTTATCCTTCAGGTAATCTCAACCCTTTTTAATCCTTATTTCTTTTTCTTTTTAATCTTGCAGGAGTTTGCACTGTGTGGGCATGAACCTAAACTGGGTGCAAACACGTGGGCTAAATATACATACGGGGGAGAGGTGAGGGGATGGGACGGAGAGGTGATCTGCAGTGGGGAAAAGGTGAAAAGATAGGCCGGAGAGGAGATCTGCAGGAGGGAAGAGATGAGGAAATCGGCCGGAGAGGTGATCTGCAGGAGAGGTGATCTGCAGGAGGGAAGAGGTGAGGGGATAGGCCATTAAAAAAGGCCCATGCCTCAGAGTAGACAGTTATTAAGGATGCCATAGCAGGCAGCCATTTCTAGAAGGGACATTTGGGGACACGTGCAACAGACCTGCGGCATCAGAAGGGAAGGGAAAGCCCCTGAAAATGAGCAGAACATTAGGCAGTGGCAACAGGTTCGGAGACGCACAGTCAGGGCTATTTTTGTGCAGGCTCTAGCAGGAACTGTGGCCCTTATTCTAGTTCACTCTTTCTGACAAAATATTTCTTAGATGGACAAAACCATGAGCACTGCAGGTGGGGCAGATGTTACTTGTGCAGAGATAAATAGATTTGGGTGGGGTTTTACACCTGCCTCACCTGCAGTGCTCATGGTTTTGTCCATCTAAGAAATATTTTGTCAGAAAGAGTGAACTAGAATAAGGGCCACAGTTCCTGCTAGAGCCTGTACAAAAATAGCCCTGCGCACAGTGACTGTCAGGAAGGCAGGGGGATTCCCTGACAACAAACAGGTACCATGGTTGTGGGAGGAGGGGTGCATCTGAAATTTTTTGGCAAGGTGGAATAGTCACCTTTTTTTATAGTTATGCCAATGCTCATCCTCTTTATTTAATGGTGTAATACATCTCCTGAAATCAAAAGTAGTCCGTAATGGACATAATAGGATCAGGAATGTCCAATATGTGATGGACTGGGAGAATGTTTTGAGTATTTTCCAGGGAACTAAATTGTGCCTGTGGGGGAAGCCATATTGTTTACCAGACTGTTGGGCTCACTGTAGCAAGATTGACAAATGGTCAGTCACGGAGACAGATGTTGGGGCACTTGGATAGGCGTACTTCCGGTCATGCCTGACCTAGGCCAGAACAGCCAGTTTTAAATGAGAATCTTCCGTTGTCACCATTTTGTTGTAGACTTTGGTTTGTTTGATAGGAATGTAGATCTGTATAACCCACATTAGGCTGGCTCTCAGAATAACATAACAGTGCGTGTTGTGTTTTTCTTTCCCCTGGTGTCTCTGCCTGGAAAAAAAATGTGCTGACAAGTCACTTAAATAATTAACCATGCAAAACACCTGTCCTCCCCTGACCATGCCTCTGATGGCATCGGCCTCAGCTGCACTCGCCGCACATCATCTGTCTTGTGCCGGGACGCTTACCTGCAGCCTCAGACATTCCTCATCAACTGCCACTATCATCAGCTCCTTCTCCATAGAATACTATACTTACTCCCTGACACCATACGCTGCCGGCTCAGCAGCGGTATTAGGGTGTAAGCAAGCCAATGGGAACTCAATAAATATTTCTGGGTTTATTATTTAAAGGGAATTAATCAACTTCTCCATCATTAATGATTCAATATGCTAATTACAGACCTGGGCCATAGTCTACCTTCCCCCTGGCATTTCTCAACTCCACTTTTTAGCCCAATAGTACTATTGAGATATCCAATTATAGCCCATTTTTACTGTGCGCTAAGTGACCCATTATCTGGCAATAACACACGGGCTCCCAGACCATCAGTCTCTTGGGACTGCTTTCGCTAATTTCTGGCTAATGTGTTAGCCCCTGGGGAAGCAATTACCTGCAGCCAATGACCACGTGTAATTGTATACTGGCCTAACGCTGGCTAGACTCATACGGTTTGAGGGGCAGATTTATTAAGCTTGGAGAAGAGATAAACTGGAGATAAAGTGGAGAAAAGGTAAAAGGAGATGAAGCACCAGCCAATCAGCTGTGTTTGAAAAAGACAGTTGGGAGTTGATTGGCTGGTGCTTTATCTCCTTTTACCTTTTCTCCGCTTTATCTCCAGTTTATCTCTTCTCCAAGCTTAATAAATCTGCCCCTAAGTCCTTTATGCCCGATTACAAGGGATCGGACCAAGAAATTGGGTGAAGAGCGTCTAAATCCTATGTGCCTAACCTCCGAATCCAATGTGCGGTCCCGCACGCATCGGATCCGGAGATCGCATGTGCTGCACTTAAGACTTGTCAGTTCAGCAGCACTTGCTGGGGGTCACATACAAAACATCATATCATTGTATTATACAGTGGAGTTTCCGTAATATTGCATGCGAGGCTGCAAGCGATACTTCCGATTAAGGGATTGATCCTATTGGACGCGGATGATTCACGAGTGCGAGTCATCACAGCACCGGGCGCACTTTACAGATGATGGAATTCGCCTAAAAGCGATCTCCATTGGGTTGCAAGCCATTTTTAGTGAATTCGGCCCATCGAAGGGTGCAAGATCGGGTTAAATCGGGTGCCGTTGCCGGCGTTTGAGAGTGTTGGAACGGCACCTCGCACCCTTCGTGGCTAATAGCATCGACCTGTATGCGGTTTAGATTGCTCACAATAATGAGCCTAGTCAAATTTTTAAAAATAATAAGTAAAAATAAAATGATTCCTGCAAGGTCTTTTACACAGTCTGCATGAAATAGAACATTAAACATCCTAGCAACCAATGTGTGACCTTGTGTATGCATGAAGTTTAACACTTACTTACAATAGCTAAATCTTCAATAAAGACTTGGAGACGTAGGTTTGGAAGAAAGTGTTACCTGTATTTATTATCGAAGCACTTAGCGCTCCGCGTCACCCTGTAGGGAGTGGAGAAGGGAAGCATCAATGGGGAGCCGCCTATCCGGAGGCACAGGCACTGACTATGACCATCCCTTTATGGCCTTGCTGATTAAAAAACACATCGGGAAGAGCCTTCAACTTCGCGAAAAACGATATGCCGGCCAAGTACCGCGACGCCAATGTCTTAGATCTACCCGAACTATACAAGTGCCAAAGAAAAGACAGCATGGCCTTATTCCCACGCCTAACGAGAATTTTCCTTTTTGTCACATTTATTCCCACGCTTACCTGACAGCCTAGACTCTCCAGAGAAGGCACCCATTCTGTCCATCCCTGGTGATATGTCTTAAGTATAGCAGGAGCTACTGGGGGTTCCGCTAATCCGTTCAGGCTGGCCCGATCACCTGCCAAACATAAGAGGGGCAAGGAACTCCAACAGTATCAGCCGCGGGAGCCAGTGTGCGAAACCGATCCCACTGAAATCTAGACAAAATATCGGCCACCTCATTATCTACACCGGGGATATGCTGGGTGTGGAAAAGTATATTAAAGCGCAGACACTGCAATGTCCACTACAGGGGCCAGCCAGATCCGCACACCAGTGAAATCCTCCAAGAAGGAGGCCCGCACCGCCCTTCGAATTTAGGCAGACACATGAAGCAGGTGATGGGACCTGGCTACCCCCAAACCCCCCCGATTGGGCCGTTTCCAGCATGACTTTGCGCACAGCTACACAGAGCACGATTGCATCCTTTAGCTTAGCAACTTTGTCCTGGGGAAAGTAGCAACAGCCCTGGGCCGTATCAACTTTGATCCCCAGAAATGACAGACAGGGAACCGGCCCCTCCATTTCTCATCTGCAATTGGCAGGCTGAAATGCAGAAAGAGACTGAACACTGAAGAGAAGCTCTGCACAGTGGTCGTAACCAGCCAGTCCACACACAGGAAGTCCTTCAAGTAGTGAGCGATCCCACTCCCACCCGATGAATATTCCACGCACCAATGCAGAAATGTGCTCAACGTCTTAAAAAAAAGGCACAGGAAATGGAACAACCCATTGGCAAACACTTGTCAATTCAGTATTCGTCACTGATGCGGAAGCCCATGTACCTAAATGCATCGGGGTGAAGGGGAACCAACCTCCCCAACATCCTCGTCATCATCCAGCTCACCATGCGGCACCACTCCTGAAAGAAAGTTGGAAACGGACCCGGAGACCCCGTGGTCGAGCACGCCAGCTCCAACTGCCCGGAGAGGAACCCCGCCATCCTCAGCATCATAAGACGTGCCCCCCCCTCAATCAATGCCATCACGGATCCTGGTGGCAATCAAGGTTAAATAGCCATCCCAGGGTGCCCCATCCCATCCCCCTGGTCATGCACTAAGCCTGAACCAGCACCCGGTCCCCGTGTACGACCCCGGCCGACCACTGCCGTATCCCACTGCTGCCCACCCTTCACTGTCGCTTGGGACCTAACTCCAGTAGCGTCCATAGCGCCAGACTATCCAGCACATCCGCAACCGCCGAGCTGGGACACAGGCCATGGCGTGTAGTGTCGCAATGGCTGACACCCAACTCGCATCACCATCCCTCGCCCCTCCCGCGATAAGGAAGCTCCAGCAGCCTCAGCCAGATTCCTTGAAGCACGAGAGCCTGCTCCCCAGGCGGGAGAGCAGGAGGAGACACAGTGACCAAGGGGGGACCAGCCAGCAACCCAGCCTTCATGCCGATTAGGCCGGGATACTGCAGAAACCGGGCACGGGGACGTGCAGACCGGTGGGGGTGCAGGTGAAGTCCAGGAACAGAGCATTTTCTCCCTGAAGGAGAGGGTCAGGTAGGCAACCCTGGGCTAATATCCACAGCTAACTTTGCCATCCCTGCATCCTTATTGGATGCCGCGTCACATGCTTACCTAAGGTTCACAAAGCCTTCTAGCCAAATTTAAAAAAAACTTTTATTAAAGTTTTTCTGCCCACCCCTCCCTTCCCTATAATAAGACATAGTGGGCAGTCAGTATTACTGTTAGTGTTTATATTAATAAAACATTGTTTATATTTTTATGCGCTCTGCAAACCCCCCCCCCCCCCCCCCACACTTCCGAGCAGGGGTGGAGGACGTGTTACTTTTGAATGTTGTTTTAAGAAAAACAGGCAGCAAAATAGTTTTTATAGTTCCGCTGCATTATTTTGGTGGATACAAGCGCCAAACCCCTGTTGCACTTGCCCGGCCATCCACCGGTGGGCTTTCTGGGACGTGATGACCAATGATGAGCAATGGGACCCACTCTCGCCGTCATTGTCGGCGCAGTAACACGTAATACTGTATAAAGCAAAAGCATTTGTCGTAAGTAATACGAGTGGGATAATAATTAATGGGGTCGGGGGCGGAAGAGATTACGGCGAGCTGCAGGATGCCGCGGAAAGAAAGAGAAGCCTCTTTGGTTTTATCTATCATGGATTTCTCATACAATGGATTCAGATGTCCCTCACAGATTGTGACTCATCTCACATCCCACTTCCACACGCGGTTATTACTCACAAGTGCAGGGATTTATCATAGTTAGTGTACGGTGCTTCCGCGCTCCCAGGATTCTGTGAAAAGTAAATATCACCCCGAGCAGCAGTTCCCCACTTAATATTCCCCAAAGCCGTTGTGTTCTCCTGTTACTGCGGGAACAGACATCATTCTCCGGGATCGCCTGATCTGACTTTACCAATGCCCTTGGAAGACTGAGGGCCCACATGGAAGTCAGGCAGCAGAACCACTACTGAGAGATACTGAAGATACTGCCCTGCTGATTCTGAGTGGGTCACAGCAATGATATAAGAAGCAGTGGCAGATTCAGGGGTGGGCTGCAGCACTGTCCAAATTGTAAATGGATAGCCAACTGCCACACCAACCGCTGCAGCACACCTGGAGTTATCACTGTACTGCCACCACGAGAGTCCCGGTTTTGTTCGTACAGAGTCGCAGAAAGATGCTGCCCTGCGATTGCAGTTACGCGTAGCCGTGTTTGTACGCACAGGCTGTGAATGGATGGCAGTCTGTTTGCCGCGGCCGTATGCACCCCGCGGATGCACATGCATTCCTACTGCATTCGGATGGTGTGAGTGGGGGGTTGGCAGGGTTAAGAACACTCGGTGCCCATCCGAAATATGCATCTGTCTGATTCAACCAGAATAAGGGCCTATATGATTTGCATTAATGCATTAATGATCTGCATGTCGCGATGTTGTTAACAATATCATCATGCGTGTTATTCGCTGTGTACCCACTGCATTGTTAATGATTCACTCTCCCGCAGATCGTTATTGTTAACCCATATCGTCAGTGACTGCATGTTCTGCGGGGGTCCCGGTGACGTCACTGACACTAAGGATACAGTTTGATTCATGGCACTGCGGACATCATTAATGCGATCACTGGCACTGCGTATCGCCCAGAGTGTACGGAGCTTACAGGAACTGGCTTTCGTTACATTGCTCCCAGCTCAGAACCAGGGAAACAATGTACAGGAGGGATTTGTGGTTCTCACTGAGATCGCAGAACTTATAATGTCTGTATAAATGAGTCATTACTGATGTTCCCCACTTGCTGTATGTTCAGCTGTCTATACAGAGATTGGGCAGAGGGGGAGGGGCTGCAGCACGGTTCAAACTTCAAATAGGGGAGCCACAACCACTGCCAGTGAGTCAGTTGGAATGGCAGTTGCTGTATCTCTCTTATTTGAATTTTGAACTTTGCTGCAGCCCCTCCTCTGTATCTGTGCTAATTCTGCCCATAGAGACAACCGCACACACCAGTGCTGCATCTGTGCTAATTCTGCACATAGGGACAACTGCACACACCAGTGCTGCATCTGTGCTAATTCTGCCCATAGAGACAACCGCACACACCAGTGCAGCATCTGTGCTAATTCTGCACATAAGGACAATCGCATACACCAGTGCTGCATCTGTGCTAATTCTGCCCATAGAGACAACTGCACACACCTGTGCTGCATCTGTGCTAATTCTGCCCATAGAGACAACCACACACACCAGTGCTGCATCTGTGCTAATTCTGCACATAGCGACAACCACACACACCAGTGCTGCATCTGTGCTAATTCTGCACATTGCGACAACCACACACACCAGTGCTGCATCTGTGCTAATTCTGCACATAGGGACAACCGCACACACCAGTGCTGCATCTGTGCTAATTCTGCATGCTGGGACAACCACACACACCAGTGCTGCATCTGTGCTAATTCTGCATGCAGAGACAACCGCACACACCAGTGCTGCATCTGTGCTAATTCTGCATGCTGGGACAACCGCACACACCAGTGCAGCATCTGTGCTAATTCTGCACGCAGAGACAACCGCACACACCAGTGCTGCATCTGTGCTAATTCTGCACATAGGGACAACCGCACACACCAGTGCTGCATCTGTGCTAATTCTGCACATAGGGAGAACCGCACACACCAGTGCTGCATCTGTGCTAATTCTGCACATAGGGACAGCCGTGCACAGCAGTGCTGCACCTGTGCTAATTCTGCACATAGGGACAACCGCACACACCAGTGCTGCATCTGTGCTAATTCTGCACATAGGGACAACCGCACACACCAGTGCTGCATATGTGCTAATTCTGCACATAGGGACAGCCGTGCACAGCATTGCTGCATCTGTGCTAATTCTGCACACAGAGACGACCGCACGGCACTAGATGTCTCTCTCTCTCTGCATGCCGAAAGCATTTGTCAGCACTTGTTCCTATTTTGCACTTGCTTTTATTCTGTATGAGTTCTTTATTTTTTATTCATGCTTTCAGGCATCAGCCGCGATATGCAGCATTCAAGCGAATAAATGACAGACTACGCACGTGAGTAAGCGGCACTTTGTCTGTACTCGCTGCTTGCGCTAGGACTGTGGGATTACAGACGTGGTGTATTCTAATTTCTTTCCAGGTTTTCGCTTTCTTTTGTTTGGAGATTACACATTTGGAAAGATCTTCCGTTTTTATAATGTAGCTCGTACTCTACCGGAACACCGGGAACACTACCGGGTCTCTAGTGGCTCTTCCGGGTGCCAAAAATGACAGCCAATGCTTGGAGACGCTAGTCATCATACACCCCCCCTGCTTCACAATGCAGGGCCACACTGATATGACACCCCACCAACTGGTGACCTATCTGTACCACGCTAGAGAGGACAGCGAGCAAATGGCCGACCATGGTGTAATGGAGATTGGTTCCTGTAATAAGATTTTACTTAATGAATAACCAGACAACTTTTTCCCCCGGTTTTTTTTTTACAAAATAAGTGCGTGTTAGAATTATTATAATAATGTTATTTTAGAGATATAATCATCACTTTCTTTTGCAATTTAATACCAAATATCAGATTGTCAGCTCTAGTGTTTATGTGCTGTATGCATACTTGCCTACTTTTGAAAATGAGTTTCAGGGAGATTATAGTTGGTAATAGAACTGTGCAAAGCACCCCCTATTGATGCTTCACCCGAAGGGTGTGTCTAGTTCCATATATGGAGAGATTGTGAAAAGACATTGTGAATGTGGCACCTAGAAGCGTGGGTGTGTACTGCTACATCTGAGAGGAATCTTGTAAAATGACTTTTATCCAAATGTAGATGAGCCCGAAAGCAGTTAGTAATTGCTGTTATACTTGGTAACGTGCTGGGAAATGGTGCTGATGATTCAATGTAAATGTATCTATCTCTCATTCCTTTTTTTCCCAAAATGTAACAGTGTAATGTGGGCTAGGTGACATGAGGGAGATTGCTAGACTAATGAGGGAGATTGCTGCTATGTCAGGGAGTCTCCTGCAGAATGCAGGAGGGGAGGTAACTATGATGTAACAGTGTAATGTGGGCTAGGTGACATGAGGGAGATTGCTAGACTAATGAGGGAGATTGCTGCTATGTCAGGGAGTCTCCTGCAGAATGCAGGAGGGGAGGTAACTATGATGTAACAGTGTAATGTGGGCTAGGTGACATGAGGGAGATTGCTAGACTAATGAGGGAGAGAGGGAGATTGCTGCTATGTCAGGGAGTCTCCTGCAGAATGTGGGAGGGGAGGTAACTATGATATAACAGTGTAATGTGGGCTAGGTGACATGAGGGAGATTGCTAGACTAATGAGGGTGAGGGGAATATTGCTGCTATGTCAGGGAGTCTCCTGCAGAATGCAGTAGGGTAGGCAACTATGGCTGTATGGTTATTAAATGTTGGGGTGTATGCTTTTGTTGCTGGTTGCGAGGGGGCCCACAGAACAGTTTAAGCTTCAAGGTCATATAATTATTTCACTGAATACAGTTACAAGTAATGTATCAGAATTGATGCAAGATTTTCGTCCTTTTGCCAATAAAATAAAAATGATCCTTCCCCTATCAGCACTGGAGCAAACTATTATAATAATTCCACTGTGCACAAATGAAATGCAAGTTTTGCCCTGCCCCGCACGGTCAGGCGTAACTGGGCTGGCTGGGTTTAGCAGGGAATGCCCTCCCTCCACCACCTTATAAACCTCCTCTTCCAGTGGATACCTAATACGCTGAATGCCGCTTCTGCTGATCATTTATTATATTCCACTTCTCTCAGATGAGCTCTTCACAAAGGTTATCTTCACATTACACTTCCATTGTTGATAATGAATGCTGTCCAGGTACTCAACGCCTTCTATGTGCTCCAGACTGGCAACATTATTCATTGGGGTCAGTTTCTTTCTTTTTCCAACATTTTATTGACAGATACACAATACAGAAAATATTATATTGATATGAAATACAAAGAGCATCAAATATATAAATAATTCCCACACAACGTAAAAGGGCCTTCTTATGACGTCAGTACAATACACTTAGCATTATACAACACATAAAACATTCTAGTAAACTTTGAACAATATACAGCAGACAATATGAATGACTAATATACAATATAGAGAGCCCTCAAGTATACATACAGAAAACCTTCTAGTAAACTTTGTACAATACAGACAATATGAATGACTGTTACGCAATACAGAGATCCCTCTATTAACTGTTATACAGTTCAGAGTGACCAATATACATACAGAAAACATTCTAGTAAACTTTGAACAATATACAGTAGACAATATGAATGACTAATATACAATATAGAGAGCCCTCAATTAACTATTATACAATTTAGAGAGCACTTAAGTGACCAGTATACATACAGAAAACATTCTAGTAAACTTTGTACAATATAGAACATATGAATGACTGTTACGCAATACAGAGATCCCTCTATTAACTGTTATACAGTTCAGAGAGCACTCTAGTGACCAGTATACGTACAGAAAACATTCTAATGGCAGATTTACAGTACAGACAAAATTCTAGCGTCCAATATATATAATATTTAATACTCATAGAGCACGCTAGTGACTACTATACAAATACTGAAAGCATTCCAGTGACACAATATAATAAAGAGAAAACTCTAGTGACCAATACGCAATATTGAGAGCAATCTGTTTACCATTATACAATACACAGAGCATTCTTATAATCATTATACAATACAGAGAGCATTATTTCAACCAATGAACATTAAAGAGAACATTTTAATGGGCAAGAACATTCTATTGATAAATAGTAACTAACTATATAGTGAGTTCGCCCCCATCCCGATGTTTTGGGGACTGCGCCATGTGCATGGTCTGTTATGCGCAAGTGCAGCCCCCTTTGCAAATAGCTTTGTGACTTGCATAGTCGCCTAGCCATACGCAAGCATCGGGGCGGGCGGCGGTGGGGATCGCCCATGGAAACGCTCAGCATTTTTTACGGGCATCCCCATGAAAGCACTGGGCAATCCGATGGGTACGCACAGGGCCGGCAACAGAAATCTTGGGGCCCCATACATTGATATTTCTGAGGGTCCCCCACCCCCTTAAGCACTAGTAGTTGTGTGGAGCAGGGAGGGATGGTGGGCATATTGGTGGTAAGAAGTCCCATTTAATAGCTGCCCCCAGTGCAGACAGTCTCACTTCTGAACTGAAAGCTACTACACATTATGCCACACACTGTAATGCCTACTACACATTCTACCACACACCATAATGCCCATTACACATTATGCCACACACTATAATGCTCATTACATATTTTTCCACACACTATGATGTCCATTACACATTAGGCCACAAACCATAATGCCTATTACACATTAGGCCACAAACCATAATGCCCATTATATATTATTCCACACATCATAATACCCATTACACATTTGGCCACACACCATAATTCCCATTACATATTATACAACATGCCATAATGCCCATTTTATATTATGTCAAATAAGTGCTACTTACCTACATGCTCTTTGCCAGGGGTTGCATGCTCTTTGCCAGGGGTTGCATGCTCTTTGCCAGGGGTTGCATGCTCAAAGCCAGAGGTTTCTTGTTCAGTGCCAGGGGGGTTACCCTTGCCTGGGTTTTATGCCCCCTCCAGAATCCCTGCAGTCCCGCAGCCGGCGCTGCACCAGCTTATGTCAGTGTGTGTAAGCGGCAGCCAGAAGATGCGTGTCCTGACAGGCGTCGCCAGGCAGCTTCCCCTTCCCGAGTCCTAGGCAGCGTTGGGCCGCAAAAATGCTTGACTGGGGGGGGGGGGGGGGGGGTTGGTTGGTTTATGTGTCAGCCACCCACAGCAATCGAGTGCCGGGCAGCTAACTTCAGGGACGAGTGTCTGATTCTGGGGCCCCTCCGATCGTCGGAGCTCAGGTCAGCTGTCCCCTTTGACCCCCCCAGTTGCTGGGCCTGGGTACGCAGGTGGGCCGATGCCTGCTGGGGGCTTGCGGCTGATATCACAGCATGTTAGCCGCCCGCCCCGTCTTTGTCCAGCCATATGAAAGTAAAAGTCAGTTTTTCACCGACTTCTATTTGCGAGGCTCGGAGAAATCATTGGATGCGCGGTGACCATTGAATGATTTCTCCGGCAGGGGAGGCGTACAAGGGGATGTGTTGTTACACATCCCATCGCATGTTACCGAGGGGAATCGGCGGGTGTGGCGGGTGTTCGGACGGGCGGCGTCTCAGGCGCTCGGTAAGCTGTGATGTTGGAATTGGGCCCTTATTATGGACAGTTCTGTTGGTTTGACTGAATGCAGACTCCAAGACTCACTGAGTGCTGGAAAAGAGTGCAGAATTTGCATGCATAGCAGTCGTCTCCCAGCATTCTGATTGGTGGAGATCATCAGCCATTCAGAGGTGTACAGTCGTCTCCCAGCATTCTGATTGGTGGAGATCATCAGCCATTCAGAGGTGTACAGTCGTCTCCCAGCATTCTGATTGGTGGAGAGCATCAGCCATTCAGATGTGTACAGTCGTCTCCCAGCATTCTGATTGGTGGAGAGCATCAGCCTTTCAGAAGTGTACAGTCGTCTCCCAGCATTCTGATTGGTGGAGAGCATCAGCCATTCAGAGGTGTATTGAACACGTAGTAGACATTCCTTCACTGCCTCTTAGAAGGATCTCTTAGCTCACGCGCAGAGATGGTCCGCCTTTTCGGCATGTCGTAGGAATCGTCGCTGCCGTGTCAGTATAACGTGATAGCTTATAGAAACACTCAGACACGTCCAATAAAAGGCCATACTTGGACAGAGAAACCACCCGCAACCAGTGATGGCAGCTGACAGTTGATTGAGTGCTGTCTTTTTGAATCAGAGAGGCCCGCAGTGGGCGTGTTTTTACTTATGACGCCTCCTGCAGCACTTGCATGCTTCTGCGCATCTGCCGCAGACAAAGCCGCAGCAGCTGCGCTATTAACCTACAACCATGGATCAGCCCAGATAACGCTTGTTAATCTCTACGGCGGTTTTACCACGGTGCCTAATGTCTCCATAATGTCCATGTTTCTGAATGAATTGAATTCTTGTGAATCGCTGTGGCGTCCAATCAATGTCTCAACGTCGCCGCTTTAATCTTTCGCATCCTTGGCAATATGACTCCGCCATTGATGATAGTTGCAGCGGCTGTGTGTACCACAGAATCAGGCCCAGCTGTCAGTCATGCCTCACAGAGCAGCGGGGAGGATAATGTGTGAATTTCATGATTATACTTCATGTGAGGTTTGTTATTAACACGCCAGGAACACTAAAACACCCGGTAATAGAGATCGTGCAGCCCCTTGCAAAGGCAAACAGCCCTCATCTTGCCGCTAGCATGCCGTAATAGTTACCGCCAGCACCATGACCCTCGTTTAGCAGATTATAGAGTAATAGGCTAATGTTAGTACAGAGGGGCGGCAGCCATTGACAAGTCACATAATGAGGCGCAAACAGGATGTTTGGTCATTAGTCGGCTGCACTGTTAGGCCGGCACAAGCTGTCATTACCTCCCAACGAGGCCTCTACGCTCAGTCATGTAGAAATATCTTCTCATTCCTATTATGAGCAGGGTATTGCTCTTCCTTTATATCAGAAGACGCGTCTATTATCTTCCTGTTGCCAATATCCCATCAGAGGCTGTCTATGCCAACAATAGAATACAGTAACTTCCGTATTTCCCACGGATAAGTAGTGCAACACTGTAACACTATAGGTTATGTAACACGGTGACGTTTCCATATCCTCACACCGGTGTCCGCACTATTCCGTCACAAGAAGTCGCCCCAGTAGCCCCATCCCCCCAATGTACCACTTCTTCCCAACTTGTGTGGACATACAACCCAACATTTGGGAGGTCACAATTGGGATGGGCTGGGACTAGGAATAGCGGTTTTAGGGGGTGGGAATGGGGAATTTCTTCTAAGCCCCACCGCAAATCAGGACTCATGTCCCGATCATGGGATCGTGGGGCTGTTCTCTCGCATCGGGACTGTCTTTCTGAGATTTATTTTGGACAGTTGGGAGGTAAGTTCTGAAGGAACATGGGGGAAGAGGGCATCTATAGATTGTAAGCCTGCGGGCAGGGCCCTCTTACCTCTATGTCGGTTTATTACTACCCAGTTTGTTTCATCACTGTCCTTGGGCAAATAACGCCATTTGCAGCGTATCACATGATCGCGGTCTCGCCACTTGCGGCCAATATCTATCACAGCGCCATGGAGGTCATTCTGGTTGGCTTGCTAAGCAGTGGTATTTTGCTTGCGGCTTCCGTTCTGAGAACTGGGCAAGCAGCTGATGTTAGCCGCCCACCCCCACATGGGGACACCCGAGGTTTTCGTGGGCAACCCCATCCCGCGCCGCCCCTCCCTCTGTGAGCATCATGCCGGCAAGTTGGCGAAGGCGCCTGTACAGAAGCCCTGCATATGCGCAGAACATAAACATCACCCCCCCCCCCCCCGGGCGAACCTGGCCTCAGCCTTCGAAATCACAGGAGGGCCCCGGTGAGATGTTAGATGTGACATGTACTGACCTGCAGCCTGACATCACAGTGACATCACAGTGACTGACGCAAAAGGTGCCATAACCTATCAGTGACACCGATGCGAACTTTCATTTGTTCCTGGACATAATTACACCAGGAAAATGTTTACGTGTCTGCACCAGGTCCTCATACTGTACTGCAGATATAGAAGATATATACTCTCTGACCTGTATTCCGCCACTGATCATGAATTGTGTATAGCGGAGAATGGAAGCAGCCAGGAATATGTGATCACTGCTGTAATTGGTCAGATCTGGCTGCTGCACTGCTCAGGACAAATGTATTCCCCCCCCCCCCCCCCCCCCTTCCTCCCTGCATCCTACTTGGCTGATTTAATGCTCCCGGCCCGGAGATGAATACATTTACTCCGTGTATTTCTAAATCAAAACAGAATGAAGAAAGACTGCTTTTATCCTATTTTATTCCGCTTCCACTTATCTCTGTCACCTCTCGCCTGGCGCTGTCACAAGTGATATTTCTATATTATTACCTACCCCCTGCAGGCTGCTGAATTACCCCTCTCTGGCTTACTCCTGAATCTGGCACCTTGATATAAAGCCCAACACTTGTCCTCTCTTTATTCAAATCAGAAATTGGTATACAGGCCAAAATGAGAGGGCATGGGGAGGGGGGGTGCAGGTGGTTGTGCCAGCCAATAGGAGGAGTTGAGCTGATTAGGGGAATGGCTGGGTGTGGGTGGTAGTAGGGGTTGGAGCATTGGGGCAGAAGGGGGGTGTATGAGTTGGTTGGCAAGTCCAGCACAGCGCCAGTCCGGCCCACTCACTGAATAACTCCCCACATTGTGCCCAAAAAATTACGCGGACACATCGGTACTCGGTGAAGCGCTCGCACATTACCGGCTGACCCCTCTTTACTGCAAAGCCAGGCGCAGGCCGGCCAGTTTTGGGGTTGATGCGACTGCGTGTGATCTTATGCAGTAGCTGCAGCCCTTTCCCAAGCTCCTGGCATGCCTGCATCAATCGGTCCGGACAAAAAGGTCGGTTGCCACCCTACGTCACGTTGTCAGCCCCTTCGCCGGTCACAGCCAGCACTGAAAATGTGATCCCAGTTTCAGGGCTTGCTCATGTGCTCTCTGGGCCTGTGTGTATGTGCAGAAGTAGCCAAATAGCAATTTCTGCACTTTTGCTAGTGGGTCTGAATCAAGCCCTTCAAACACAAAGTGACATATAACAAAGACAGGCACAAGTTCCCCTTATTCACATGATTACTTTACCCCGGCTTACGATCCCAGGAATGTCCGAGAGGCTCCTGAGTTCCCAAGCATTCTCTTGGATCCTACCACCTGCAATTTTTTCTACCGGTGCTTAGTATGCCACACTGTGCATCCCACCATTACCGTGATCAATATGAGAAAACTTCCTAACATAACATGATGGCTTATACAAGAACACTGTAAACTTGCACATTAAAAAGGAAGACTACACAGTGATTGTATGACACAGCGCCATCTACTGTCTCTGTAGTATAGCTTCTAAACAACACTTAGCTTATTGCTGTTGCTACACTCTACAAGTGGTCTTTCACAAAATTGGCATCATGATATAAACCCTTCTATGATTTTATATATGTACATTATCTTCATATCTTCATGTTTGGCATATTGCTTCCACAAATAATGAATCAAAGGGTGATCAGTTTATACATTGTTTTCTCAACCTCACTCAATACTGCAAATGAAAAGGTCCCTAGCTGTATAATATTAATATAATATATATAATATATATATATATATATATCTAAGGTAGACCAACATCAGGATAAGGTACTTACAATCAGCAACTTCTGATAAGCAACCTGGCATCCATCCTCTAGAGGATACCTTATCCTGATGATCGTCTACCTTAGACCGAAACGTTACGTCGATGTTGGTCAGTTTTCCTGATGCAAATAAAACTTCGTTGAAATTTTACAAAATTGTTGAGTGCCCTTTTCATCTCCCCTATACTGTACTTCGATGTTTGGTCATCAGTAGGAGCACCCCCCCCCCCCTTACCAGTGGATATGGAACAGAGTGGGGATTACTTGGAAAATTTATATATATCTCTTATATATTTAGCCAGATCTGTCACTCAACCCCTGTGGAGAACGTTCCTGTGTAGAACAGTTTCACTTTCATGTGTCTGACCAGGGCCGGCGCTACCCACTCAGCAGCTCCTGCAAAGCAGGGAGGCGCCATGCTGAAAAGGCGCTGTCTCCCTCCCTGCTCTGCTTAAGCTGCCT
Organism: Crinia signifera; assembly: GCF_055691185.1. Lineage (NCBI taxonomy): Eukaryota > Metazoa > Chordata > Amphibia > Anura > Myobatrachidae > Crinia > Crinia signifera. The sequence goes on along the minus strand of NC_139224.1, from coordinate 10,866,946 downwards.
CAGCCCTCACTGCCACTGCCTCCTGCACACCGCCCACAGCGCCTGACTGACAGCGGGCGGCAGTATGGAGAGGCTCAGCAGCTCCCTGCACCACGCACACAATGTCCTCCTCTAGTGACCTGCCTTCTCTTACTCACGGACACTTGCGCTGAGGCATGTAGCGCTGTCTGTGAAAGCCTGGATGACATGTCATGTCTGGATCCGCTCCCTACCCACTGCTCCCTGCGCCTGTCAGCTGTCAATCAAATGATGAACAGGCAGCGGCACCGCCTCCCCTTCCTTCCCTCTTCTCAGTGTGCTGTGCCAGTGCCACTGCCAGTCCACAACACTCCGCCCCCTCTATCTCCTCCCCTCTTCTTCCATCTCCTCCTTCTCTCCCCTCCTTTCCCCCTCAGTCACGAGTGCTGCACATACTGTACAGTGCTGCACATACTTTTTGTACTGCTTTCGGATCGCATCGCACAGCACACACATTGCATGCATGCCGTGCAATGCGATTTAGCCCATAACGTATGCAATTCTCGCAGTGTGTGTGGGCACCTTTAGTGCCTGCAACATTTTGCGGACACAGCACTGAGATGGTGTATGCATACATGTACATGCACCCGAGATCCTCCATAGGATCGCATGTTGCATACACTCCCACAATCGGGTTGCAGCTTGTTGCAATGGCAATGTGAAAGGGCGCAAAATGTATGGTTTGCAGGAGGGCGCCGGACACCTTAGCACCGGCCCTGTGTCTGACGTTCCACCCCCTTGACATCACCTCCCCCCGCCCAGCCAGGGCTACAGTACACTCCCACCATCCACCATTACTACTTCACATCCCTACCCTCTGCCATGATCCCCGCGACCCCCATCCCGCGATTCGCGGGACCCCCCGCGACCCCCCCCTCCCACGATTCGCAGGACCCCCCGCGACCCCCCCTCCCGCGATTTGCGGGACCCCCCCGCGACCCCCCCTCCTGCGATTCGCGGGACCCCAGCGCCCCCCCCCCCCTCCCGCGAATCGCGGGACCCCCGCGACCCCCCTGCGATTCGCGGGACCCCCGCGACCCCCCCTCCCACTTTTCGCGGGACCCCCGCGACCCCCCCACCCGCGATTTGCGGAACCCGCGCGACCCCCCCTCCCGCCATTCGTGGGACCCCGCACCCCCCCTCCCGCGATTCGCGGGACCCCCGCTTTCCACCCTCCCGCGAGTCGCGGGACCCCCGCAACCCCCCCTCCCGTGATTCGCGGGACCCCCGCGAAACCCCCCTCCCGCGATTCGCGGGACCCCCGCGACCCCCCTCCCGCGTTTCGCGGGACCCCCGCGACCACCCCGGTATCCGGACTATTGTTAGACAGCACTTACATCGACAGCCATTACATCGACACCATTAGTTCGACAGCTCAATAGGTCGACATGGTTTTAGGTCGACATACCATTAGGTCGACATGTCATTATGTCGACAGCTCATTAGGTCGACAGCTCATTAGGTCGACATGTTTTTAGGTCAACACTGCCATTAGGTCGACAGTGTCTATGTCGACAGTCAAAAGGTCGACATGGGTTTTTTCCACTGTTTATCGAGCCGACATGTGCCGACAGGCGGTATTTCATGCCCTACTATCCACTAGGGCGTGGTGGGAGAATAAAATAGTGTGCCGAGCGCAGCGAGGCACCGTGCCCGAAGCATAGCGAGTGGCTGCGGTACACTTCAAACTGTGTCCATGTCGACTGTGTCGCCATTTCGGCCAAAAAAACAGTGAAAAAACCCATGTCGACCTTTTGACTGTCGACATAGACTCTGTCGACCTAATGGCAGTGTCGACCTAAAAACATGTCAACCTAATGAGCTGTCGACCTAAGGAGCTGTCGACATAATGACATGTCGACCTAATGGTATGTCGACCTAAAACCATGTCAACCTATTGAGCTGTCGAACTAATGGTGTCGATGTAATGGCTGTCGATGTAAGTGCTGTCTGATATCCGTCCCAGACCCGACCACCCCCTCCCGCGATTCGCTGGACCTCCGCGACCACCCCCTCCCGCAAATCGCGGGACCCCAGCGACCCCTCCCTCCCGCGAGCCCCCCTCCCGCGATTCGCGGGACCCCTGCGACCCCACCTCCCGGCATTAAAAGGGCCCCCCGCGACAGATGGCACCGCGACGTCAGTGAGATTGCGAGAGCGGAGGATCTGACGGGGAACTACGAGTCCACCATGCGCATCCTTCACTCTGCATATCTACAGGAGGTGCATCTCAGAACCCTCCATAGAGCTTACCTACCACCAAACATCAGAGCACATTTTATTCCATAGGAGGATGGGAGCTGCCCCAAATGCAGAGGTAAAGGAGCCTCATTTTACCATTCCTTCTGGGACTGTTTTAAAATTAGACGCTTTTGGAGCAAAATATTCACCTTTGTGAACTCCACATTCCAAATACGTCTAACACCACAAGCGAAAGCATGTCTATGTATCAATTTCTCGGACTGGGCAGACGAGAGCAAAATCAAGGAACTTTTCCCTGTGCTCACTATTATCTTTACTATAGCCAAAAAGCTGATACTCAAAAGATGGATAGATAAAGCCGCACCCTCAGTGGGTGAACTACAAAAGATGCTATTAGAACAAATGTATTACGACAGGAAATATCTTTCAGGAAACGCCTTCACAGGAGAAAGTAAATTCCGGAATAAATGGGGTCTATATATTAAGGCCCTAGACGCAGACACACAGGATAAGATCTACCATTTCTCAGATCATCAAAATTGGTCACTATTACGCACATCAGCACACAACATCTATAGCACTACCAGACCCGTTTCTGACTAAAGAGGAAAGAAAAATATCTAGCTCGCACAGAGGCGAACAAGGAAAAATAAACCTTGTACGTAACGCCAGGCCAAACATAATTACTATTAAATTGAACAAATAAATATAGATTTAGTTGAGGCTGAGTGGGGGGCCGGGGGCACACAGGGCTCCGCGGAGGGCTAATCTGTCAGAAAACCATCAGTCACCCCCCCCCCTCTCTCTCTCTTTTATCTCTTTCTCTTTTCCCCCAACTTCTCCCTCTTTCTAGTACCTCTCTCTTCTTTTTCTCCATTCATCACTCATACAGCTAACACCTATTCACTTTAATCTACCCCCCCTCCCCTATGTTTTAACAGGAATTAGAAAATGAACATTATATGCAAGCGTATTTTAATCCACATACGAGGTTAATATAATTACTGTTATATTTGTGTAGCATAACGCTAACAAGAAGTCAGAGATCATACAATAATTTAGCCCTGCTCCGGTACGAGCTCTTTAGTCAATTGTTCAACTCAGATCTCCTTCTACCCGATGTAAAGTACATATGCAATGTTTGAAAATCTTTTTATTGTAACCATGCTATTTCGGAATGTATTGGTATACAATTTGTACAAATATTTTTTCTTCTTCCTGCAAAAATCAATAAAAACGTCTATTAAAAAAAAAAAAAAAAAAAAAAAGGGCCCCTCGCGACCCCCCCTCCCGCGATTCACGGCACCCCCCCCCCCACTGTGATTTGCGACCCCCCTCCCGCAATTCGCGCCGCCCCCTCCCGCGATTCACGGAACCCCCCGTAGCGCCCCCCTCCCGTGATTTGCGGGCCCCCTCGGCACTTCTCGCGATTTGCGACCGCCCCCTAATTCACACATTCGGGGACCCCACCTCCCGCGATTCATGCCCCCCTCACGCAATTCACGGCAACCCCCACACCCCGCTTCCTGCGATTCGCAACCCCCCACGACCCCCCCTCCCGCGATTCACGAAACCCCCCGTAGCGCCCCCCTCCCGCGATTTGCGGGCCCCCTCGGCACCTCTCGCGATTTGCGACCGCACCGTAATTCACACATTCGGGGACCCCCCCTCCCGCGATTCATGCCCCCCTCACGCAATTCACGGCACCCCCCATACCCCCCTTCCTGCGATTCGGAACCCCCCACGACCCCCCCTCCCGCGATTCATGCCCCCTCCCGCGATTCACTGACCCCCGCACCACCCCCCTGCGCCCACCCTCCCTTGATTCACGCCCCCCTCATGCAATTCACGGCAACCCCCCACACCCCCCCTCCTGCGATTCGCAGCCCCCCACGACCCCCCCCTCCTGCGATTCATGACCCCTACCGTGATTCACGGACCCCCGCACCACCCCCCCTTGACTCACGGCACCCCACGCGCCCCTCCCGCAATTCACGGACCTCCGCAACCCCCCCTCCCGCAATTCACTAACCCCGACAACCCCCCTCCCGCAATTTGCGGACCCCCCTTCCCACGATTCAAGCCCCCCCGCACCCCCGCCCACGATTTGCGGACCCCCGCCCCTCCCGCTAACCGCGGATCCCCACACACCACCCCCCCTCCCGCAATTTGCAGACCCCCCAGACCCCCTTCCGGCAATTCCACCCCCCAGCGGACCACCGCGGCCCCCGCTCCCGCATTTCACGTACCCCCGTGACAATGGGGGATCCTGTACCACCACAAGCAGGTACCGCCCCTAGGTGGGAAATCCGGCCCTGGCTGCCGCACTGCAGATTTCCCCACTGCCCTCTGCACCAGCGCCACAACTTTTATCAATGTCTTGCCCACATACCACTATTATACAGCCTCCTGCTCTCATGCACGCTCACTCCCTCCCAGTGGGAGGAGACGCTCACCCACTGCCGGGAGCTGCATACTGTCCCCCACCCTCCTTCAGTTCTAGGGATGCCCATCGACCATCAATGATTTTCAAAAATCGATGGTTTATAGCCGATGTTGAATACTTTTGCCATCAATGTGGGAGGACACTGCCCTGCCTCCTGTTCTCGTGCCCCGTAACTTCCGCCAGTGGAGACCCGCTCACCCTGTGTTGCCCACATTCCCCTATCATGCTTTACCGCCCAGCCTCCTGCTCTCATGCACCCTAACTCCCACCCAGTCGGAGGAGACACTGACTCCTGTATTTCTGTGCTGCCACACTGGACCCTCACCCACTGGCAGAAGCTGCACAGTGTCCACCACCCTCTTTAGTCCCCCGTATGCCCACACACCCCTATCACTACCCAGCTTCCTGCTCTCCTGAACCGTAACTTCCACCACTGGGTAATCGCTGACGCTGTGTTGCCCACATACCCCTATCATGCCTCATATCCCAGCCTCCTGCTCTCATGCACCCTAACTCCCACCCAGTAGGAGGAGACACTGACTCAGGGCCACCGTCCGGTACTCCTGTGCTGCCACGCTGGACCCTCACCCACTGCCAGAAGCTGCAATACAGGGCATCTTTCATACAATTCTAACCATATTTCTCACAATACAAATGTTCACAAATTAAGGGGCGTAGCCCCTTACGCCAGTGTGAAGAGCGCCCGTAGGGCGCGATGAATCACCTAGTATATATATATATATATATATATATATATATATATATAATAGCACGATCTGTCCGGCAACTCCTGGGTGCAACCTGGGGCAACAGGGAATACCTGCCCGGGTGCTCGCTTGAGGGGTTAAGAAACCCTAATACAGAATATAGCAATGAAGACAGCGTCACTCCGGGACTTAAGTGAAAACAAAGAAACTTTACTGCATCACGTCTACGGCGTTTCGGGCATCGTAACTGTCCTGATGACGGGCGATGCCCGAAACGCCGTAGACGTGATGCAGTAAAGTTTCTTTGTTTTCACTTAAGTCCCGGAGTGACGCTGTCTTCATTGCTATATTATATATATATATATATAAGAAAAGCAAAAGGTACCTGAAACCACACCCTAATAACGGAAAGCAGCACCTCTGGGGATCCCCTGTTAGCCAGGACCCAGAACAGATAGAAATACAGAGAAAATCAGAGTGCGCTAAGGTGAAATACACAACTTTCCTTTTTTATATAATAAAATACAATAAGGCTTAACGAAGATACAAAGTTACACGGTCATTTTACAGAGTCATTTCACACAATGTACAATAATCCAATACAATGGCAGGCCCAACGCGTTTCGTCAACTACGTGACATCATCAGGGGCGTTTGATGACTTGATTGAAAAAGTACGATAGCACTTCTTGTAGTGTCTCTAATTGATGGAACAAATATGTATCTCATACAAGAACTTTGTAGATGTATATATGTAGCCAAATATCAGAACACTTGTTAAACTGGCAAAGGGTATGTCCCCTTATACTCTGTTTCTCGCACCTTTTCACGGTGTCAACATACAAGGTTCAATCAAAAGAATATGACTGGGTGACCGGATGTTCACTCTGGTGTATCCAAATGTTCAGCAGGCATAAAAAGACATGCAGCGCTGTGAACTTTGCAGCACTGCATGTCAACCAGAATAAGGTCCTTGGCCCGTTACGAACGGACGTGAATAAGACCGATAGTACCTTAATAATGACCCTAACATTACTCACACAATGCCCCATTACACAGAGTAACGTTACGCACACACTGGCCCATTACACAGAGTAACATTACGCACACAATGCCCCATTACACAGAGTAACATTACTCACACAATGCCCCATTACACAGAGTAACATTACTCACACAATGCCCCATTACACAGAGTAACGTTACTCACACAATGCCCCATTACACAGAGGTACAATACTCACACAATGCCCCATTACACAGAGTAACGTTACTCACACAATGCCCCATTACACAGAGTAACATTACTCACACAATGCCCCATTACACAGAGTAACATTACTCACACAATTCCCCATTACACAGAGTAACATTACTCACAATGCCCCATTACACAGAGTAACATTACTCACAAAATGCACCATTACACAGAGTAACATTACTCACACAATGCCCCATTACACAGAGTAACGTTACTCACACAATGCCCCATCACACAGAGTAACGTTACTCACACAATACCCCATTAGAGAGAGTAACATTACTCACACAATGCCCCATTACAGAGTAACATTACTCACACAATGCCCCATTACACAGAGTAACATTACTCACAATGCCCCATTACACAGAGTAACATTACTCACACAATGCCCCATTACACAGAGTAACGTTACTCACACAATGCCCCATTACACAGAGTAACGTTACGCACAAAATGCCCCATTACACAGAGTAACGTTACTCACACAATGCCCCATTACACAGAGTAACATTACTCACACAATGCCCCATTACACAGAGTAACGTTACGCACACAATGCCCCATTACACAGAGTAACGTTACGCACACAATGCCCCATTACACAGAGTAACGTTACTCACACAATGCCCCATTACACAGAGTAACGTTACTCACACAATGCCCCATTACACAGAGTAACATTACTCACACAGTGCCGCATTACACAGAGTAACATTACTCACACAATGCCCCAAAACACAGAGTAACATTACTCACACAATGCCCCATTACACAGAGTAACATTACTCACACAATGCCCCATTACACAGAGTAACATTACTCAAACAATGCCCCATTACACAGAGTAACATTACTCACCCAATGCCCCATTACACGGAGTAACATTACTTACACATTGCCCAATTACACAGAGTAACATTACTCACACAATGCCCCATTACACAGAGGTACAATACTCACACAATGCCCCATTACACAGAGTAACATTACTCACACAATGCCCCATTACACAGAGGTACAATACTCACACAATGCCATATTACACAGAGTAACGTTACTCACACAATGCCCCATTACACAGAGTAACGTTACTGACACAATGCCCCATTACACAGAGTATCGTTACTCACACAATGCCCCATTACACAGAGTAACGTTAGGCACACAATGCCCCATTACACAGAGTAACGTTACTCACACAATGCCCCATTACACAGAGTAACGTTACGCACACAATGCCCCATTACACAGAGTAACATTACTCACACAATGCCCCATTACACAGAGGTACAATACTCACACAATGCCCCATTACACAGAGTAACGTTACTCACACACTGCCCCATTACACAGAGTAACATTACTCACACAATGCCCCATTACACAGAGTAACATTACTCACACAATGCCCCATTACACAGAGTAACATTATTCACACAATGCCCCATTACACAGAGTAACATTACTCACACAATGCCCCATTACACAGAGTAACGTTACTCACACACTGCCCCATTACACAGAGTAACATTACTCACACAATGCCCCATTACACAGAGTAACATTACTCACACATTGCCCCATTACACAGAGTAACGTTACTGACACAATGCCCCATTACACAGAGTAACGTTACTCACACACTGCCCCATTACACAGAGTAACATTACTCACACAATGCCCCATTACAGAGAGTAACATTACTCACACAATGCCCCATTACACAGAGTAACATTACTCACACAATGCCCCATTACACAGAGTAACAGTACTCACACAATGCCCCATTACACAGAGTAACATTACTCACACAATGCCCCATTACACAGAGTAACGTTACTCACACAATACCCCATTAGACAGAGTAACATTACTCACACAATGCCCCATTACACAGAGTAACATTACTCACAATGCCCCATTACACAGAGTAACATTACTCACACAATGCACCATTACACAGAGTAACATTACTCACACAATGCCCCATTACACAGAGTAACGTTACTCACACAATGCCCCATTACACAGAGTAACGTTACTCACACAATACCCCATTAGAGAGAGTAACATTACTCACACAATGCCCCATTACAGAGTAACATTACTCACACAATGCCCCATTACACAGAGTAACATTACTCACAATGCCCCATTACACAGAGTAACATTAATTACACAATGCCCCATTACACAGAGTAACGTTACTGACACAATGCCCCATTACACAGAGTAACGTTACTCACACACTACCCCATTACACAGAGTAACATTACTCACACAATGCCCCATTACACAGAGTAACATTACTCACACAATGCCCCATTACACAGAGTAACATTATTCACACAATGCCCCATTACACAGAGTAACATTACTCACACAATGCCCCATTACACAGAGTAACGTTACTCACACACTGCCCCATTACACAGAGTAACATTACTCACACAATGCCCCATTACACAGAGTAACATTACTCACACATTGCCCCATTACACAGAGTAACGTTACTGACACAATGCCCCATTACACAGAGTAACGTTACTCACACACTGCCCCATTACACAGAGTAACATTACTCACACAATGCCCCATTACAGAGAGTAACATTACTCACACAATGCCCCATTACACAGAGTAACATTACTCACACAATGCCCCATTACACAGAGTAACAGTACTCACACAGTGCCCCATTACACAGAGTAACATTACTCACACAATGCCCCATTACACAGAGTAACGTTACTCACACAATGCCCCATTACACAGAGTAACATTACTCACACAATGCCCCATTACACAGAGTAACATTACTCACACAATGCCCCATTACACAGAGTAACGTTACTCACACAATGCCCCATTACACAGAGTAACATTACTCACACAATGCCCCATTACACAGAGTAACAGTACTCACACAATGCCCCATTACACAGAGTAACATTACTCACACAATGCCCCATTACACAGAGTAACGTTACTCACACAATGCCCCATTACACAGAGTAACATTACTCACACAATGCCCCATTACACAGAGTAACATTACTCACACAATGCCCCATTACACAGAGTAACGTTACTCACACAATGCCCCATTACACAGAGTAACATTACTCACACAATGCCCCATTACACAGAGTAACGTTACTCACACAATACCCCATTACAAAGAGTACCATTACTCACACAATGCCCCATTACACAGAGTAACGTTACTCACACACTGCCCCATTACACAGAGTAACATTACTCACACAATGCCCCATTACACAGAGTAACATTACTCACACAATGCCCCATTACACAGATTTCTGATCTGAATCATACCTCATTATTTTATTAAGAAAATAACATCTGCCCCCAGGATAATGATGAGTCAATATTGAGAAGGAGTCAAAGGAAATGATTTCAAGGTTAGTTACCTCGATAGTGAAATGCCATTGTACAGAGCAGTGTATCTCTGAGACTTATACACTGAGCCGTGTGGGAAAAATTCCTGTTGACCTTATTCATGTCAACCATGTCCATATCACCCTAAAGCTTGTGTCGACCTTCTGTCCATGTCGATCTAAGACAATTTGACCATTCTTAGGTGTCCACATAGTCACTGTCAACCTAGTAGCTGTTGACCTGGACATTGTCTATCATCATATGTCTAGGTAGACAGTAAATCAACACCAAAAGATCAAGTAGGTCGACCTTGACAAAGGTCGACATACAGTAGGTTAACATTGACGGTCGCCATGTTTCCGAAGACCTGTTCATGTGCAGGTGGATCTGGTAAGAATGCCAGTGTTCGGGATTCCGACAGTCAATACTCGACTTTTTAAATGCCCGACAGTCGGAATCAGGGGCTACCCTCCCTTGTGGGGGTCCATGACCCCCATAGAGGGAAAATAGAACCTGTGATGAGCGCAGCAAGCCACAAGCCCACAGCGCGGCGAGTGCAGCGAGCACGCAAGGGGCTTCCTTGCACTCACCCCCTGTCGAGCACCAGCAGTCGGGATTCCGATGTCGGACCGCCATACAGGGCTGGTGTAAGGCTTCTCGGCACCTTCAACCACCTGCCGCCCCCCCCTCCGGGTTGGGATCATTTGGTCTATTGCATTATGGTCGAAAGTCATTAGGTCGAATCCATTAGGTCGACATGCTAAAAGGTCGACATGACTCTAGGTCGACATGGGAAAATGTCGACATGATTCTAGGTCTAAAGGTCATTAGTTCGACAGGTCATTAGTTCGACAAGGTCATTAGTTCGACATTGTCTATGTCGACATTCACAAGGTCGACATGGGGTTTTTCACTGTTTTTTTACCTGAATGTCAACACAGTCGACATGGACACAGTTTAAAGTGCACTGCATCCCCTCGCATCGCTCGATGCGCTCGCTATGCGTCGGGCACGGAGCCTCGCTACGCTCGGCACACTATTTTATTCTCCCACCACGCCCTAGTGGATGGTAGGGCATGAAATACCGCCTGTCGGCACATGTTGGCTCAAAAAACAGTGAAAAACTCCATGTCGACCTTGTGACTGTCGACATAGACAATGTCGAACTAATGACCTTGTCGAACTTACGACCTGTCGAACTAATGACCTTTCGAACTAGAATCATGTCGACCTTTTCCCATGTCGACCTAGAGTCATGTCGACCTTTTAGCATGTCGACCTAATGGATTCGACCTAATGACTGTCGACCATACTGCAGTAGACCAAATGACCGCATCCCCCCTGCAGTATGTCTCAAGGCAAGGTATGGGACCTAGACATTCTTAATTTTTTGATAGGCAGACTTGGTGGCACCCCTCCCCCCCGATCCTAGCAAAGAGGTGTGGTTGTGTGTGTGTGTGTGTGGGGGGGGGGGGGGGTTCTTGCATACAAGCATTTAGTCCAGGGTTGACTACCAGAAATCGGGTCCCCCTCCTGGCCCCCCAGAAAGGACGGCAACCCTCCCGCATTGTCCTGCATCTCCAGCGGAGGGGGGTCCGTGGAGGGTTCCATGGGTCAAATGACGCTCCCGCAGTGCAATGCATAAAGTACCAGCATTGCACGGCGGGGGAGGGGGGGGCTAAAATGACGCGATCACTCTAGTCACGCCCCTAAACTGCTCATCACAGCCGTGGCTCCACCCCCTTTTCCTCCTGGCTTTGCCCCCCCTGCCATACTGAGCTGGCTGCTCTCTCCCGGACAGAGCAGCCAGAAAGTCGGCAACCATGATTTAGTCTACACAGGAGAAGCCACTGATGGATAAAGTGCTGATAATGAGAATTGTTCTTACACAAAAGAGGAGCGATAATGATTTATTGTCAGATCTATATGTATGACAGAAGCTCCTTTAAATTTAATTAATTCCATTTAGCATTTAAGTGTCCTATATATCTGTAGCCTGCGGTTAATTCCTAGTTGGTGTTTATTAGGAGGATAATTGGCTGCTTTGCCAGGCTGGCTGTCAGCCCAGATGGAGCTTTATATGTTTTGGTAGCTTTGAAAAAAAATAAAAAAATAAAACGTAGATTAATTACAGCGAACGCAGATGGATTTCTTATTGGAAGGTGAACGGTTTCTGTCGGTGTTAACCCCTTGTTCTCTGACAAGTGCACGCTGCTAAACTAGATATATATCGTAGCCAGGGTTGCCGACTTTTAAATGCTCCTCTACGGGAGAAGCCCGGAGAGGAGACTTTCCTTACCCGATCAGGGGGGCGGGGCTTGATTGTGACGTCATTAAGTCCCGCCCCCATTACGGGAAATAGGAGAAATGACTGATCTCCATGGAGGGGGTGGGGCTAAAATGACAAGATTGTGCCATTTTAGCTCCACCCCCTCCTCTGAGAACCGCGGATTGCGGCATTTACATGCCGCGATTCGGGGGGCTCAGGGGGATACCCCAGATTCCGGGAGGGTTGCCCACCCATCCGGGGGGCCGGGAGGGGGACCCGATTTTCGGGAGACTCCCGGGAATTCCGTGAGGGTCGGCAACCCTGATCATAGCGCTCCATCCCGCCTGGGAAAGTGTAAACGCTGTACTTTTTTTTTTAGGTATGAACACAGGCCCTGTTAGTGGGGTTCCACAACCCTGCCCAATTTTGTGGTCTAAGCAGGAGGTGCAATGACCCAATGATCCATGTTATGGTTACACTAGTTAAAATTCTTTCAAAATGACGGCTTCTGCAATGTACTTTAAGATGTGACTGTTTCTACTTTCACTTTGAGCTGTGACAGTTTTTAGCCCACATTTTCTCCACCCCACCCCAGTCCCTATCTGCTCCTACCTCCAATCTCTGTCTTTGCAGCCCCCTCTCTCCACATCCAGCAAGCTTGGAAGAGATCAGTGTCCCTGCAAAAATTGCTTTCACTTTTTTTATGTCATCTTTTATCACACAAAGGGAGTAATTTTGTCCATCGAGTGGCCTCTAGTGTTCAGTGGCGGTACTTCACCCCACAGAGGTGAAGACAGTGGTGGATAAGACGTGTGGTTTTTCCTGGCGGGCACTTGATGGGATTTCACCATTATTCTTTTATTTTATGCATGTTTGGAGACATAAGAAAGGCACTTGTCATACATTCCAGCAGCGGTGACGCATCATGTGACGTCTTTACTCCTGCTGCCCAAAGTACTTAATACAATGCAATGAGGCAGATGGACAGGGTGCAATAGCAGGGATGTCTCATACAACACATGTATCACTGCTGCATGACAGTATAATATGAAATCTGAATCCATGCTGATCACCCTTCAACGGGCCTGCACCAAGAGCCACAACACAAGCATGACACGCCATAATGTCACAGTAAGGGGGAGTGGCCAAGGGGACCAATGAGTTTGCGACTGCGCCTGCAATTTGCAGTTGGGGCCAGGGTGACGCTGAGCGACCTATGGATGCTGCAGGCATTCGATATCTAGGCTGCAGCCAGGTGCTGACACATGCGTGTAGCATGACATAGCTGGATGCTGACACATGCGCGTAGCATGACATAGCCGGGTGCTGACACATGCGTGTAGCATGACATAGCCGGGTGCTGACACATGCCCATAGCATACTTGCCTACTTTTAAATTCTCCTCTCCGGGAGAAGCCTGGAGAGTAGTCTGTCAGCATCACATGTGGGGGCGGGGGCCTGATGTAGACGTAGATGGCGCTATAGCATATTTAGCCCCGCCCCTCCCGGCAAATAGCCGCGAATCGCGGTAATTCAATGAAGCGGCCGGGCAGCTGCAGGGGAGATCTGAAGGGTGAGGCAGAATCCGGGAGGATTACCCACCTTTCCGGGGGGCAGGGAGGGGGACTTGATTTCCTGGACCCTCCCGGCCAATCCAGGAGGGTAGGCAACCCTGGTGCATAGCATGACAAATACAGGTGTCACAGACAGCACTTGCCCCCTAGACCTTGTGGCTTGGGTGACTGTATGTCAGATACTCTTTTCTCATGGGGTTGTTGCCTATAGAAACCAGATCTATCATTTTCTAGGATCGAATGGACAGCTTGAACTTGATTGGTTGCTACAGGCAACATCACAACTATAAATTTCTAGACGCTTTAGCAAATGTAAGATATTGATTATTACAAATGGTGCACGGCCGGTGTAGTACTGCAGTTAGAGTTCAGCTTATTAGCTCATAGCTGGGTGGTACACAGCAGAGCACAGCAAGTGTAGTACTGTAGATAGAGTTTAGCTTATTATCTCATAGCTGGGTGGTACACAGCAGAGCACGGCAGGTGTAGTACTGCAGTTAGAGTTCAGCTTATTAGCTCATAGCTGGGTGGTTCACAGCAGAGCACGGCAGGTGTAGTACTGTAGATAGAGTTCAGCTTATTAGCTCATAGCTGGGTGGTACACAGCAGAGCACGGCCGGTGTAGTACTGCAGTTAGAGTTCAGCTTATTAGCTCATAGCTGGGTGGTACACAGCAGAGCACGGCAGGTGTAGTACTGCAGTTAGAGTTCAGCTTTTTAGCTCATAGCTGGGTGGTACACAGCAGAGCACGGCAGGTGTAGTACTGCAGTTAGAGTTCAGCTTATTAGCTCATAGCTTGATGGTGCACAGCAGAGCACGGCAGGTGTAGTACTGCAGTTAGAGTTCAGCTTATTAGCTCATAGCTGGGTGGTACACAGCAGAGCACGGCAGGTGTAGTACTGCAGTTAGAGTTCAGCTTATTAGCTCATAGCTGGGTGGTACACAGCAGAGCACGGCAGGTGTAGTACTGTAGTTAGAGTTCAGCTTATTAGCTCATAGCTGGGTGGTACACAGCAGAGCACGGCCGGTGTAGTACTGTAGATAGAGTTCAGCTTATTAGCTCATAGCTGGGTGGTACACAGCAGAGCACGGCAGGTGTAGTACTGCAGTTAGAGTTCAGCTTATTAGCTCATAGCTGGGTGGTGCACCGCAGAGCACGGCAGGTGTAGTACTGCAGTTAGAGTTCAGCTTATTAGCTCATAGCTGGGTGGTACACAGCAGAGTACGGCCGGTGTAGTACTGTAGATAGAGTTCAGCTTATTAGCTCATAGCTTGATGGTACACAACAGAGCACGGCAGGTTTAGTACTGCAGTTAGAGTTCAGCTGATTAGCTCATAGCTGGGTGGTACACAGCAGAGCACGGCAGGTGTAGTACTGTAGATAGAGTTCAGCTTATTATCTGATAGCTGGGTGGTACACAGCAGAGCACGGCAGGTGTAGTACTGCAATTAGAGTTCAGCTTATTAGCTCATAGCTGGGTGGTACACAGCAGAGCACGGCAGGTGTAGTACTGCAGTTAGAGTTCAGCTTATTAGCTCATAGCTTGGTGGTACACAGCAGAGCACGGCAGGTGTAGTACTGCAGTTAGAGTTCAGCTTATTAGCTCATAGCTGGGTGGTACACAGCAGAGCACGGCAGGTGTAGTACTGCAGTTAGAGTTCAGCTTATTAGCTCATAGCTGGGTGGTACACAGCAGAGCACGGCAGGTGTAGTACTGCAGTTAGAGTTCAGCTTATTAGCTCATAGCTGGGTGGTACACAGCAGAGCACGCCCGGTGTAGTACTGTAGTTAGAGTTCAGCTTATTAGCTCATAGCTGGGTGGTACACAGCAGAGCACGCCCGGTGTAGTACTGTAGTTAGAGTTCAGCTTATTAGCTCATAGCTGGGTGGTACACAGCAGAGCACGGCCGGTGTAGTACTGTAGATAGAGTTCAGCTTATTAGCTCATAGCTGGGTGGTACACAGCAGAGCACGGCAGGTGTAGTACTGCAGTTAGAGTTCAGCTTATTAGCTCATAGCTGGGTGGTGCACCGCAGAGCACGGCAGGTGTAATACTGCAGTTAGAGTTCAGCTTATTAGCTCATAGCTGGGTGGTACACAGCAGAGCACGGCCGGTGTAGTACTGTAGATAGAGTTCAGCTTATTAGCTCATAGCTTGATGGTACACAACAGAGCACGGCAGGTTTAGTACTGCAGTTAGAGTTCAGCTTATTAGCTCATAGCTGGGTGGTACACAGCAGAGCACGGCAGGTGTAGTACTGTAGATAGAGTTCAGCTTATTATCTCATAGCTGGGTGGTACACAGCAGAGCACGGCAGGTGTAGTACTGCAATTAGAGTTCAGCTTATTAGCTCATAGCTGGGTGGTTCACAGCAGAGCACGGCAGGTGTAGTACTGCAGTTACAGTTCAGCTTATTAGCTCATAGCTTGGTGGTACACAGCAGAGCACGGCAGGTGTAGTACTGTAGTTAGAGTTTAGCTTATTAGCTCATAGCTGGGTGGTACACAGCAGAGCACGGCAGGTGTAGTACTGCAGTTAGAGTTCAGCTTATTAGCTCATAGCTGGGTGGTACACAGCAGAGCACGGCAGGTGTAGTACTGCAGTTAGAGTTCAGCTTATTAGCTTATAGCTGGGTGGTATTTAGCAGAGCACGCCCGGTGTAGTACTGTAGTTAGAGTTCAGCTTATTAGCTCATAGCTGGGTGGTACACAGCAGAGCACGCCCGGTGTAGTACTGTAGTTAGAGTTCAGCTTATTAGCTCATAGCTGGGTGGTACACAGCAGAGCACGGCCGGTGTAGTACTGTAGATAGAGTTCAGCTTATTAGCTCATAGCTGGGTGGTACACAGCAGAGCACGGCAGGTGTAGTACTGCAGTTAGAGTTCAGCTTATTAGCTCATAGCTGGGTGGTGCACCGCAGAGCACGGCAGGTGTAGTACTGCAGTTAGAGTTCAGCTTATTAGCTCATAGCTTGATGGTACACAACAGAGCACGGCAGGTTTAGTACTGCAGTTAGAGTTCAGCTTATTATCTCATAGCTGGGTGGTACACAGCAGAGCACGGCAGGTGTAGTACTGTAGATAGAGTTCAGCTTATTATCTCATAGCTGGGTGGTACACAGCAGAGCACGGCAGGTGTAGTACTGTAGATAGAGTTCAGCTTATTATCTCATAGCTGGGTGGTTCACAGCAGAGCACGGCAGGTGTAGTACTGCAGTTAGAGTTCAGCTTATTAGCTCATAGCTTGGTGGTACACAGCAGAGCACAGCACGTGTAGTACTGCAGTTAGAGTTCAGCTTATTAGCTCATAGCTGGGTGGTACACAGCAGAGCACGGCAGGTTTAGTACTGCAGTTAGAGTTCAGCTTATTAGCTCATAGCTGGGTGGTACACAGCAGAGCACGGCAGGTGTAGTTCTGTAGATAGAGTTCAGCTTATTAGCTCATAGCTGGGTGGTACACAGCAGAGCACGGCAGGTGTAGTACTGCAATTAGAGTTCAGCTTATTAGCTCATAGCTGGGTGGTACACAGCAGAGCACGGCAGGTGTAGTACTGCAGTTAGAGTTCAGCTTATTAGCTCATAGCTTGGTGGTACACAGCAGAGCACGGCACGTGTAGTACTGCAGTTAGAGTTCAGCTTATTAGCTCATAGCTGGGTGGTACACAGCAGAGCACGGCAGGTTTAGTACTGCAATTAGAGTTTAGCTTATTAGCTCATAGCTGGGTGGTACACAGCAGAGCACGGCAGGTGTAGTACTGCAGTTAGAGTTCAGCTTATTAGCTCATAGCTGGGTGGTACACAGCAGAGCACGCCCGGTGTAGTACTGTAGTTAGAGTTCAGCTTATTAGCTCATAGCTGGGTGGTACACAGCAGAGCACGCCCGGTGTAGTACTGTAGTTAGAGTTCAGCTTATTAGCTCATAGCTGGGTGGTACACAGCAGAGCACGGCCAGTGTAGTACTGTAGATAGAGTTCAGCTTATTAGCTCATAGCTGGGTGGTACACAGCAGAGCACGGCAGGTGTAGTACTGCAGTTAGAGTTCAGCTTATTAGCTCATAGCTGGGTGGTGCACCGCAGAGCACAGCAGGTGTAGTACCGCAGTTAGAGTTCAGCTTATTAGCTCATAGCTGGGTGGTACACAGCAGAGCACGGCCGGTGTAGTACTGTAGATAGAGTTCAGCTTATTAGCTCATAGCTTGATGGTACACAACAGAGCACGGCAGGTTTAGTACTGCAGTTAGAGTTCAGCTTATTAGCTCATAGCTGGGTGGTACACAGCAGAGCACGGCAGGTGTAGTACTGTAGATAGAGTTCAGCTTATTAGCTCATAGCTGGGTGGTACACAGCAGAGCACGGCAGGTGTAGTACTGCAATTAGAGTTCAGCTTATTAGCTCATAGCTGGGTGGTACACAGCAGAGCACGGCAGGTGTAGTACTGCAGTTAGAGTTCAGCTTATTAGCTCATAGCTGGGTGGTACACAGCAGAGCACGGCAGGTGTAGTACTGCAGTTAGAGTTCAGCTTATTAGCTCATAGCTGGGTGGTACACAGCAGAGCACGGCAGGTGTAGTTCTGTAGATAGAGTTCAGCTTATTATCTCATAGCTGGGTGGTACACAGCAGAGCACGGCAGGTGTAGTACTGCAATTAGAGTTCAGCTTATTAGCTCATAGCTGGGTGGTACACAGCAGAGCACGGCAGGTGTAGTACTGCAGGTAGAGTTCAGCTTATTAGCTCATAGCTTAGTGGTACACAGCAGAGCACGGCAGGTGTAGTACTGCAGTTAGAGTTCAGCTTATTAGCTCATAGCTGGGTGGTACACAGCAGAGCACGGCAGGTGTAGTACTGCAGTTAGAGTTCAGCTTATTAGCTCATAGCTGGGTGGTACACAGCAGAGCACGGCAGGTGTAGAGCTGTAGTTTGAGTTCAGATTCTGGTCCCCTGAAAACATGACCCATTCATGAGGCCAGATAACAGAGTTTAAATATCAGCTCGTCCTGCCGCCTTTCTACAAGCGTATCCTCCAGCGTGGCGTGCGCCTGAACACTTAATTGGCCCAATCACTGCCTGCCTGTTACTGTGATAAAACAAAATAATGAGATTGATGTTAATTAGACCAGACAGGAGTCTTAACAGACAGGAGACAATTTCAGGACATGACATCTAAATTGAGATCATCACTTTATTGTCACAATAGAACATCATAGAATTTAGAAATTTTGGGGTATAGGGCCTGATTCAGCATTTTCTTTAATCTGCACATCCACCCAAACTGTGGTTGCATTGCAAAAAATTAAACCGCAGTCTAAGGGCCGGTGGGGGGCAGCGTTGGGGCCTGATGCAGCGAAGGAGCTTTGTGGGGACGCGGTACAGACAATGCAGATGTGTCGGGACCGTTAGCAGGGTATCACACGCAGCCAATGAGACTCAAAACATAACTAGGCTACATAGCCAAGGGGCTGCCGGTGATATGCGCGGTTATGGTATAGAAGATCGGCGATGTCTAGGTGACTTGGTCGACCGCTAATGGTCAACCGTGACTAGTTAGACAGCGGCGCCACAATCATCATTTACATTAAACCCAGCTAAAGGTCAACAGGAACGTGATCGACAGTGAAAAGGACACTTTTTTTGGTGTCTATGTCGACATAGGTTGACTTGGACACCCTATAAGTGTATCGCGTCCCATTGCCCGGTGCACTGTGCTCACCATGCTTGGGAACGGTACCTCGCTGCGCTATTTTATTCATCCACTGGGATGGTAAAGGACAAACAATTCAGTTAAAAAAAATAATAATGAAAAACTCGTGTCGACCTTGTCAGTGTCGACCATGTTCATGTCCACCTTTTGCCTGTGTTGACCTTCTGTCAATGTAAATCTAGTGCTTGCCAATCATTTTTAGGTGTCTAACTAGTCGCGGTTGAACCTTGTGGTCGATCAAGTCATTACGTTTACAATCCCGATGCATTCTCCTCTGCAATATACCCTTGCGCAGGCCCATGTACAGTGATTTGATAATCGCTCGATTTCCAGAATTTTGTAATTAACGATTCATGCTGAATTAGGCCCATACTAACTAAGTGGTGGGTTCTTTAAAATCACTTGTGTTTGTTATATTTAAAAGGGCAATGATAGTAAATGCAGAGCTGGGCTTGATTTCCATACACTATTATTGCCCTTTTAAATATGCCACACCAAATGTCCTAATTTTTAGTGTTTTAATAAATATACAGTACCCCTTTGTCAGTTATACAGTTGCTTCTGAGCGGCACCTTATTCATAGTATTTAAATTCCGCCTTCTCCATAGATACAGCCAATGTCATAAGTGATCTTCAGTGATTTACGTTTTTTAAAGGTCTTTTTTAAACTTTGAATGGTCTTGGGGCGGGCTCTTCAGGTCACTGACCCCATCATCCCACCCTTTCCTACTGATCTGCTCATCCACTCTGTTCAGACATGTCTGAATGTCGACACAAAGAGTGTTGACATTAAGCCTACATCACTATATATAAAAGGCTAAATCCTCATCACCTTCAGAAGCTGGGAGGTGGGGCCAGGACCGTTCCGAGCCTAATTTTGTTAGGTAAGCAAACATTGATTTTAGTGCCCTTCACTGTGGATATTGTGGCAGGAGCTACATTGTGGGTGGAGAATCAGTTAATATGAATAATAGGACAGTGCGCGCTGGAGGATTGTGTAAAAAAAAGGGCGTGGTCACATAATAGGAACAATTCACATTACACCACACAGTAGCGCCCCTTAGACACACTGCGCCAGCTAGAGACCCTTGGACACTGCACCAGCTAGAGACCCTTAGATACACTGCGCCAGCTAGAGACCCTTAGACACACTGCGCCAGCTAGAGACCCTTGGACACACTGCGCCAGCTAGAGACCCTTAGATACACTGCGCCAGCTAGAGACCCTTAGACACACTGCGCCAGCTAGAGACCCTTGGACACACTGCGCCAGCTAGAGACCCTTGGACACACTGCGCCAGCTAGAGACCCTTAGACACACTGCGCCAGCTAGAGACCCTTAGATACACTGTGCCTTTACACATTATGCCGCACACCGTAATGCCCATTACACATTGTGCCACCGATGTAATGCCCATTGCATGTTATGCCACACATCATAATGCCCGTTACACATCGTGCCACACAGTGTAATGCCCATTACACATCACTTATATATTTGGCTACATCTGTCACTCATCAGTGAGTGTGTCCATAACGCTGGGTGGAGTCATAGGCTAATAGCCTATCAGTGCCTCTGACCCCGCCCACACACACTCACAGAGTGACACAGAACCAGCCTGCAGCGGGTCTCTCCCCCGTTACCTCCAGCATCTCCCCCCCCTGTCCCCGCTGCCTCCAGCGTCTCCCGCCCTGTCCCCGCAGAGTATCTCCCCCCCTTTCCCCGCTGCCTCCAGCGTGTGTTACTGTCCCCCCTGCCTCCAGCGTCTCTCCCACTCTGTCCCCGCAGCGTGTGTCCCCCCTGTCCCCGCTGCCTCCAGCGTGTGTCCCCCTCTGTCCCTGCAGCGTGTCTCCCCCCCCTGTCCCCGCTGCCTCCAGTGTGTGTCTCTCCGCCCCTGTCCCCCCCCTGTCCCCGCTGCCTCCAGTGTGTGTCTCTCTCCCCCCTGTCCCCGCTGCCTCCAGTGTTTCTCTCTCCCCCCACCCTGTCCCCGCAGCCTGCAGCGTGTGTCACTGTTCCCCCATCCCCCTGTCCCCACTGCCTCCAGTGTGTTTCGCCCCTCCCCTGTCCCCGCTGCCTCCAGCTTGTGTCTGCACCCCCCTACCCCCCAACCCCCCGGGGTCGGACAAATTTTGTGGGCGTGGCTTGCTGAATAGGGGTGTGGCTTATGATCGCGTCTTCCCATGAGGCCACGCCCCTTTTACCACTGTGGGGTTATAGCTCAGAGGCTCTGTAAAGCTGGGTACACATATGTACAATCGTCGGGCCGTTCTTCCGATCTGCGGACGAACGGCCGTTCGATTGTATATATGTGTACGCTGTCCCGATCCCTTCGTTGCGATCGATAAACGGCCAAAAACGCTCTTGGCCGTCCACGGTCGGTCGGTCGCAGGTTCTTTGCTGCTTAATATTCTTCCGACAGGACGGCTCCATATCGAAAGAAAAGTGACATGTGTACGCACGTTCGATCGATATGCAGCCCGTTCCTGCGATCATTCCTCCCAAAAGCAGCACGCCCATGTGGGTGTTGACTAGCTGCGTCATCCCTCCATCAGCGCAGCATGTAAACAACAGGAAGTCTTCTCCCCCGTACTTTCCGCGCCATGCTGTTAAAGAATATTCGTTGTGTGTGCATTCCTTTTGAAATAAATAATCGTTGTGTGTGCATTGTGATAGATAGATAGATAGATAGATAGATATGTGATGTTCATTGTTCTGCATAAACACTTAACATTTATTAAGAAATACTGACAAAAAATACTGTGAACACTTTGTTTATTTGGGTGGTCGGACCTGAACAGAGTATATCACATACAGGTGCTTGCATTAAGGTGTAGCAGGAACGCCCACCCACCCAAAAAACATAAAAACACATTTGAACATGGTGGTGTATGTAGTGGAAAGCGGTCCCACGGCAGCAACGCATCACATGGGAACATCCCGGCCTGCTCACATGTGATGCGTTGCTGCCGTGGGACTGCTTGCCATGACATAAGTGCCACGTGTGAAGGTTTAGCAGGAAAGCCCACCCATCCAAAAAACATGCAGTATATCAGCTGTGGTACCTGCCAAAATCTAAATGTGCAAATGGACATATTTTCTCTATACAGGTGCTTGCGTTAAGGTGTAGCAGGAACGCCCACCCACCCAAAAAACATAAAAACACATTTGAACATGGTGGTGTATGTAGTGGAAAGCGGTCCCACGGCAGCAACGCATCACATGGGAACATCCCGGCCTGCTCACATGTGATGCGTTGCTGCCGTGGGACTGCTTGCCATGACATAAGTGCCACGTGTGAAGGTTAAGCAGGAAAGCCCACCCATCCAAAAAACATGCAGTATATCAGCTGTGGTACCTGCCAAAATCTAAATGTGCAAATGGACATATTTTCTCTATACAGGTGCTTGCGTTAAGGTGTAGCAGGAACGCCCACCCACCCAAAAAACATAAAAACACATTTGAACATGGTGGTGTATGTAGTGGAAAGCGGTCCCACGGCAGCAACGCATCACATGGGAACATCCCGGCCTGCTCACATGTGATGCGTTGCTGCCGTGGGACTGCTTGCCATGACATAAGTGCCACGTGTGAAGGTTTAGCAGGAAAGCCCACCCATCCAAAAAACATGCAGTATATCAGCTGTGGTACCTGCCAAAATCTAAATGTGCAAATGGACATATTTTCTCTATACAGGTGCTTGCGTTAAGGTGTAGCAGGAACGCCCACCCACCCAAAAAACATAAAAACACATTTGAACATGGTGGTGTATGTAGTGGAAAGCGGTCCCACGGCAGCAACGCATCACATGGGAACATCCCGGCCTGCTCACATGTGATGCGTTGCTGCCGTGAGACTGCTTGCCACGACATGCACCATGCTTCTGGCCTCCAAATAAACAAGAAGGAGAAAAAAAGTTAAATAAAGTACACAAACTATTTTTTGACTTTACAATGCAAACCGTTGTAAATTTTCTCATATAAAGAGTGTACTACTGCTACGCCTTTTTGGATTTTTGAAATTTTTTGGGCTACGGTATGGACTTTCCCGCTAAGTTCTTGTAGACATTTATGGACTTGTGTCATGTTTTCTTGCATTGTGCTTTCGTCGCTGGACGTGTCAGGTGATGGTGTGTTCTTCTCCCCCTCTGCACTGACATCTGAAATCTCGATGATATCTATAATAAGTACAGATAAAGAAAGGTTTACCTTTCCACAAATGATACGTCACTATCCCATAAAGATGATTTGCAGTATACACTCACCATCTACACTGCTGGTGATCGCAATCACTTGGTGGCCCTCTGCGGTCCCTTCCATCGGCTGCGCAGCCTGGATATCATCTATAGTGACAAGGTAAAGTGACATATTACTACCCCTTGTTGTGTGTATAAAACATGTGTTGTTCTGTTGGTGTGCTGGTACAAAACCTTACCTGTTGTACTCTCCTTCTTTATTTTTAGGTTGGAGGCCCTGTCTCTGCCTTCCTCATGTCTTCTCCTGGGATGGATTTCCTCTGAGTAAAAACAAGCAACATGTCAGCAAAACACACAAAATGTAATGGATCATGACAGTATATTAATAAAGCTACCTAGGGCATTGGACTCACTTCTTTTAATAATTCCACGAATTTTCTTGAGCTTGGCCTGCTCCTTGTGCTTCAGGTCCGACCACCGTTTTTGGAGCTGGTATTTGGACCTTCTTTTCCCAAACTTCTCCTTTATCTCCTTGCATACACGCTGCATAATAATTTCTTTTCTATAATTTGTCTTGGGGTATGTTTTTCTCGAACAATCGTAGTCCCTTCTATCCAGCATTTTGACCATCAGTTCCACCTCTGCAGATGACATGGCGGATGCGCGCGTCACTTTTTTCTCCTTGTTGTCAGCGATTTCTTTATCTGTTGTTATCAGTGCTGAATTGGAAAACAAAGGTTCTGTAGGTTCTGTACTGGCCTCCCCCATATGCGGTGGCGCCAGACCCTCCGACATGGCTCCTCGATGTCCCGTGTCTGTGTGACGCGAAGCACGTGAGTGGGGCGGAGATTCGTGTGCTCATCCAATCACTGTGTTTCAAGCCACGTTCAGCACGAAAGAATATTCCGTCGTTGCTGTTGGATTGATCGGAGCAGCGCAGCGAATTTTCCGGACTGTATCGACAATTATTTCGGTGAGTATTAAAACAAAATGTGTAGTTTTCTATGACAGGGACTTCAATCTGTGGGCCATGGGTATGCTGGGGCTTGTAGTGACCGTGTATCCTATGTCCCACAGAGTTTCAACTCCTGTACTATAGCTACAGTATATCTAGTGTCCCACAGACTGAACACCTGTACATTAAATGGTTTATGGTGTGCTTTGTGTATCAAGAAAATAATATGCCTTTTTATTTTATTTTTTGGAACAGAAATTCAACCATGGCAGAAAAAAATGTCGAATTTATGAAGGACTTCATTGAGGCCTACAGGGATCAGAATTGTCTCTGGAATACCAAATCCAAAGACCATTCGAATCGGCAGAAGAGGCTATCTGCTCTGGAGGAGCTGGTGAGGGTGAGCCAGACCTACTACCCCACAGCAAATGTAGAGTGGGTCCGGACTCGGATCGCTAATATGAGGACCGTATTTAAAAAGGAACTAAATAAGGTGGAGTCCTCAAAGCGGTCTGGGGCAGGGGCAGACCAAGTCTATGTGCCCAGGCTGTGGTACTACGACCTGCTGGCCTTCACGGTGGACCAGGAGCTGCCCAGGGATTCGGTCAGCAACACTACAAGGAACCAGCCTGCCCCCTCCACCTCCGCGTGCAACCAAGAGCTTTCCGATGACACCATTTGCGGCACAGTAAGTAGACGTATTTTATTTAAAAATTTTTTTTTTAAAACAGATAAATATAACAGCAAGTACAGTATAAAAATTGTGAACATGTAAAATGAAAAGGGGGGGTATCGCCCCCTGCAACTGACCTCTCTGTTGGGCACAACAGAGAGGTCAGTTGCAGGGGGCGATACCCCCCCTTTTGGTTATACATCGTCAATTTGACCTTCTCTGTGGCCCTAATTCTGGTTCTTCTCAGTGGTGGAGGTATACTGTTATCCGCCTGAGAACACAGTGATCAATATTCAGACATCGCAAGTGCATTTACCACATTTTTTGTATTTGGAACTTTTGGTTGTCATTGGTAATCCCTGGTATCTACACTGTTGTAGTCTTTCTGGCGCGGATTATTGTAATATTTTTTGTTGTCTAAAATTAACGGAATAATATCATTCTGCCAATCCACAGCGCCAACACCAATAAAATACTGCATGTATTCATCCCTGTTAATTTAGCACGCATAGATGCATTTCTGGTGTTTAAATTAGTATTTGGTATGTCTGGTATCTAAATAATTAGTTTCCAGAGATGCCAGTCATAACGCCTCTTCAACTAGCTCACTTTCATCCATGGCAGCAACATGGTGGTGTATGGGCTGCGTTCTTCTGCGTAGATATAAAAATATATGGAAGTCTTAAAAATCGATAGTGATACATCATTGTCATCTTGTTTTGTTACAGCCATCGCTATTTGCCGAGGATGAATCTTCGGCATCGCTGGAGGTGGCATCACAGCTGCCTTCACCGGCCCTCTGCTCCACCCCCACACCAACCGCCATGACCAGCGCTGAACCGCAAACAAGCGCTCAACCTCCAGCAGAAGCGCCATCAAGAAGAGGGCGCAAAAGGCCGAGGCAGACTCCAGATGCTGCGGACGTGGCAACCACCAAGATCCTGGAGTCTGCCAACAGATTGATGAGCATGGATGAGGATGATGCGGACCGGGTGGGGAGTGTATTAGCTGACAATTTGCGAAAGTTGGACCCGGCTACAAGGGTGGAGGTAGAGCGCATATTTTATGAGACGCTGTACCGGGCCCGTGTGGGGACTCTGTCCCGGAACACACGTCTCACCGATGAGACCCCTCTGCCTAGGGTTGAATTTCAACCCATCAGCCCAGCTCCTATACCCCAACAAGCGGTATTTCACCCGGTGCAATATCCCCAGTATCAACATTTACAGCCACCAACTGGGCAAAGGCAGCACCAACCGGCAACGTTGGCTAATACGCTCCCACCAGGTCCACCTGGTGTCCCCTTCCAGAGTTTATTGGAAAGTCCATCTCCCTCCCAACCACCGATGGATACAGGGGATTATGGGGTGGGACAAGTTTACCACCATATGTAAATATTTTATATAGTTTATTTAAGTGCATTATTGTTTTAAATATTTTTATGTTTAAGTATTTCTTTATTATTTATTTACTTGTTATTTATGTTATATTTTTTATAAGTTTATAAGTTAATAATTTATATAAAAATTAAAAATTCTGTAATCTAGTTGGTGTCCGTGTGAAAATATCATTTACCATGCAGGGTGACTATAGGGCACAGATATACATACGTACAAAGTACCAGGAGAAATTGGCATAGAAATAGGTGTGGTGGAGCAACTACTTGCTAGTACATAAACACCAGTATACATAAACACCAGTACTGGGTACAGTCTGCACTCCAGGTGCCGTGGCATTGTGCCCTCCTGGAATGCCTGGCACCTGAGTACTACCACTCACTTGCCGTGATTCGGCCTCCACCTCCCCCTCCTTGCTGCAAGAAGACGCAGAGGACAACTTGTGCGGAACTGTGAGTATACAAATTTTATTGGCAAAATATTGATTATTACACACCAAAAAACAATATATTTACAATGACAAAAAGGTACATTTTTAAGCAATCATGTCATTCTGCCACTCCACAGCCCCAACACCATTGAAATAATTCAAGTACTCGTCTCTTGACAACTTTGCTTGCGTTGATGCATTTCTGGTGTTTAAATTAGTTGCCAAAGCTGTCAGACCAATAGGCTCGTCAACAACTTGGCTCTCGTCCACTGTAGCCCCCAGTTGTTGTGTGTGCACCGCTTTTCTGCGCATGTAGTTGTGCAGCACACAACAGGCCAGCACCACTTTGTCAATCTTATCTAGGCGCAGATTGATGGGACTGTGAAAAATTCTGAATTTATTACTCAGAATCCCAAACGCATTTTCAACCACTCGCCTGGCACGTGACAGGCGATAGTTAAAAATGCGTCGTTCCCTGTTCAGTGCCCTTTGTGGGTAGGGTTTAAGGACATTAGGGTGCAATGCAAAGGCCTCATCCGCCACAAAAACAAAGTTCAAACCGTGCTCATTTTCAGTCCGCTCTGGCAGATTCAGTTCATTTTTTTTCAGTTGGTCGTGGAAAAAGGTATTCTCCAGGGCTCCTCCATCTGAAACTCTACCATTTTTCCCAATGTCCACAAATACAAACTCGTATCGGGCATTAGCGATGGCCATTAGAACAATGCTGAAGAACCCCTTATAATTATAATAAAAAGATCCACTCTTTGCAGGGGGCATGATCCTGACGTGTTTGCCATCGATAGCTCCACCACAATTAGGGAAATTCCATAGATCACGGAAATCACGTGCAATATTTTGCCACTCCTCCTTGGTCGATGGAAACTGCAATATAAAAGTATATGCGTATTAATAATCTGTTTGGTTGATTTTAGACCCATCAGCCCTCCCCCATTGCAGCCTCAAAGCTATTACCCGCCTTATCAAAATGACCCCCCACCCACTGGTGTAAAAGATTAAATCAACAGGCATTGTACAGATATACATATAGGGTACAGGTATGTGCACAGCTATACATATGGGGGACATGTATGTAATTTCCATATTTACCTTCATGTATTTGTCCTGAAGAACTTGGACGATGGCATCACAGGTGTCTGGTATTATCAACCCCAGCGCTTGAGATGATATTGCGGTGGTGAATCTCAGGTCGGCAAGGGTCCTGCCTGTTGCCAGGTAACGCAGCGTTGCCACCAGTCTCTGCTCTGCAGAAATGGGCCTCCTGAAATAGGTGTCCTCTCTCTCTATTAAAGGGGTAACCAGTGTCAGCAGCTCCATAAAGGTAGCGTCATCCATACGGAGATAATTCCTGAAATCATCAGGATTGTTCTCCCGTATCTCCTGTAGCAATGGCATGTGGGAGAAGGTGTCTCTCCTCAGAAGCCAGTCTCTGGTCCAGCAGCTCCGATTCTTGGTCCTTTTTCTTTTTTTAATAGCCCGCAATCTAATGGCCATAGCAGCCAAAATGCACGCACGAGCCTTCCTTCTCCTCAAGCTCATGATTAAAAAGGCCCAAATGCACCGATAGACGAACGAACGAACGTACGTACGTATATCCAGTACAGCTAGCAATGATCTGAATAGTCACGGCTCTATTCACTGTACTACACGAACGATTCTTTGTTCCGTGATCACGCCTCGTTTTGGTATGCTCTTTTAAATCCAGCCCATTATGATAATGTTGTGTACATTTTTATCGTGCGAATAGCCAGAACGGGAGAGTGTGTACGGTGGTACAATCTTTTTCTTGCGATTGTTTGGACGGGAGTACATCGGACGTCGCAAGTAAAATTGTACATATGTGTACGCGCAGATCGGTCGTATGTTTCGGACGGCCGAACGTGTATTCGGTCGATCGAACGGTCGCAAGAAAAATTAAATTGTACATATGTGTACCCAGCTTTGCCTCTAGCCATGCCCCAGCCCCGCTTGCAGCAGCAACCCCCCCCCCCCCACGGGACACTGCCATCAGCCGGAGGCACACGGGAATGTCCCCAACAACCCGGGACTTTCCCACAGGAATCACGGACTCTTGGAAGGTATGTGCACCTCAACCCTTCCACCCCCCCCCCAAGCTGCTTAGTGGCAGACCCCCAAAACCCCCACCCAGATGGTTAGCGGCAGCCAACACCTGCCACCCGCACCTCTACCCCCCCCTTCCCCCACCATGCTGGTAGTGGCAGCGGCTGCCTGCAACCCCCCCCCACATAGTTAACACCTGCCGCCCACACCTCTACACCGCCAGCACCCCCGCCTTCTCCCACCAGTCTTCGCACATGCCATCCCCCCTGAGATCTACAGGCAGCATCCCCGCCCGCAAGCTCATGCTGGCATCTGTGCCCTCCCCTCCTCCCAGCAACCACACCCCCACACATCCCCAATCTCCTGGCAGAACCCCCCCCCCCCTTTGAACTCCAGTCAGCATCCACACCCGCCCGCTGTCTGCTCTCCCAACCGGCTGCGGCGTTCTGAAGGGAGTTCCAGAGAGTCCGGACTTGTGAGCAGTTTTGCCTTGGATTGTATGTACACATCATGTGGTAGCCAGTCCACAGAGCTTTACTACTTGATACGAGGCTGTCATTGTGCTGTACCTGGGAATTGTTTTATTTCCAAAATAAATTGTCTCTTTTAATGCACTATGGAGCGCACCTTTTTCTTCTCTTTTGTTGTCTAGAAATCTCCTCTGTGGATCCCAGAGGCTTACTGTTGGAAAAAGGTTGCTGCAGGGACGAACTGGTCTTTTTCGTGTTTGAAAAAACCCCAAGCGAATTGCCTGAAGGTTCCACTAATACTGGTCTAATATCTCTATGTGGCGCATGGTTTACCTTTTGTGGAATATATATATATATATATGTGTAGGTCCATACACACTGGGTGACTTTGCCCAGCGTGTATAGACAGCGGTGATTGTTTTCATCGCTGGGGAAATACACACTAATCGCCTTTCCCCCTGCCCGGTACACACATAGCGCAGCGCTATGCAAAGCCATCCTGAAAGCAGCTCATTGGCTGGTAATACCAGCAGATGAACGACTTTCCCATCGTTGATGCGGGAGCGCGCATCACCGCTCAACGATTTCAGCTGAAAGACGCTCAAAATTGCTGTTTTCAGCGGCTTTCAACTCAGTCACCAACTGTGTATGGCCCTTTACATATTTGCCCACATCTGCACGCCCCACCCTCTCCCACCAGTGTCCCTACCACCTCCTCAAACCCCCAGCAGCATACCCGGCCACTCCCCCACCCACACCACCCCCAAGCACCTACCTCCACCAATAGCACCCTTGCACCCAACCCACACAATACTTTCACAGGTTATTGGGGCGCAACCCCTTACGACGGTGTGAAGTGCGCCCGCAGGGCGTGATGAATCACCTAGTTGTGCCATATACAGTAATGCCCATTACACATTGTGCCACACACTGTAATACGCATTACACATTATGCCAAACACCATAATGCGTGTTACACATTGTGCCACACACCATCATGCCCATATTATGCCACATAAGTGTCTGTTACCTACATGCTCATTGCTAGGGGCTTGATGCTCTGTGCCAGGGGCTTCATGCTCGATGCCAAGGGGGTTTTATGCTTATTTCCAAGGGGATAATTACAGGGGAATAAAATGCCCATCACCACGAGGGAGTGATATGCTCATTGCCAAGGAGTTGCCAAGGGGGTTGTCACAGTCCGTTTGACACAATGATTTACTATACACAGATATTGGGGATGCTTTTGGTCAGGTCCGAATTCTGCCCCGTTTTCGATGGTGGGGGCTTGCGCATGTGTGAATATGCGCATGCCCCCCCCCTGAGAATGCATGCCTGTCGGTGCCTGTGTGGGGCAGGCGGCTGATGTCAGATGGCACCAGCGCCTGTTCCCCATTAGGTGATCAGCAGTATTGAATTATAAATGGAGCCAGCTCCATCTGTTCCCGACTCCCGCCAGATCCCTTTCACTGGCGAGCGCCGGTGATAGGGACTGGGACACGCGTGCGTCTCACGCGCACGCGCGGTCCAGTATCATGGAGGCTGGGTAGCAGCTCCGCTTCAGGGAGACGCTGCCCAGTTCGGGGGGGGGATCGGGCCGGCGAGGGGGACCAGCGGCAACGGTGGGGGAGGCGGGTGGCGGGTGGTGACAGGCTCCGTTGCCACGGGGTGTGTAAGCGTCTCATGCCACGGGGTGTGTGAGCGTCTCACGGTAGCCGGATGCCGGCGGGGGCTGGCGATAGAATCGCCAGCCCCTGCAAGGATGAAGAGGGGTACATCTATACTATTCAGACCATTCGGGTGCATGCGAGGGGATGTGTAAGAATACACATCCACCTGGCATGCAAATGGGGGGATTTGCATGGCGGGGGGTGTTCAGGCAGATGGAGGGCAGCATCTACCTTTCCGCTAGGCTGCGAACATACGCAGCCTAGTGAGTAGGCCTGAATTAGGCCCCTTGTTGGGATGCGTGGAAGCAGACTGGATGGGGACTGGGGTAATGTTGTGCACAGAGGGCTTCAGCGCTCCTCCCGCAGTCCTCTTCCACAGTGAGACAGATGAACCCAACACAAATGGATTCAGATAAAAGTCCTATATCTCTCCTGCGTTAATAATCTCAGCCTAAAATATATGAAATCGATACATAAAAGAATTGTGCGCATTTCCCCGGCAGAGCCTCCTGCAGGAGTAAGAGCAGCGTTATGTAAACTGTGCAGATCAGGAACCAGTGAGATCAATATAACGCCATTCAGTCCTCAGGCTCCGCTGGTTATTTAGGAAGAATTGATCTGTTCTTCTCTAAGTAAATTAGATGAAACAGATTTTCTCCTATTCATTGCACGGAAGCTGCAGTACACAGGTCTGGATCCGGCCTGCAAGACGTGGTATACAGTGTATAGTCTCCAGCTAGGAATCTGCGCCGTACACGCAGCACCGTACACGCAGCACCTTCATCTTATAAATCACTTAACTATATCCAAAGATTTGTCAATAATCAGATCTGAGTGGAACTTTATGGGGCCGTAGCCTAATTATCATGTCTTTTTAGCCCTCCCAAGTGTCTCTACCGGTCTCACATACCGGATCTGTCCTGCCTCTAAGGCTGAGATGATACTAGCCCGATATGTCATTTATGGCTGAATGGTTATGACATATCGGCTCAGTATGTATGCCCGATATGTGGGTGACTGCAGTCACATGTGACGTTGAATCGATGTTGCCCGTACTGTATGGCCAACCGGGCGACATCATGTGACCTGGTGTATGCTGATGAAGGACAGAACACTGATTTTTTTTTCACACTTCACTAGATCTGATATGTACCAAGAATTTGATACTGATATCAGCCTACTGAGCCGATATATCGGCTATGTACATATTGCATAGTGTGTATCCAGCTTAATGTCATTTCTACAAACTTGCAGTATTACTAGATGGATATGTTAGATGTAGCCTACAGCCATTGGCGTTTCTATAATGGGTGCAATGCGTGCACAGATGTGTTTATTCGATGGAACGTGACAAGCGCCATGTTTTTGGAGACCTGTACATACTGTACACAGTAGACTCTGGCATAAAGCCAGAGTCTATGGCGTCGTAGAAAAGAGGGGGGCCATATAAAGTCTGCACAGGGGCCGCCTACTCTGTTAATCCACCTCTGCTTAGAGCCTACTGCGTAATACCCTAAGGGGCCATAGACTGTTGAAGATAGTGAGTGTTACCATGCAGACTCTATATTGCTCTTCCTGGGAGGCTTCATTACCTGTAGCAAGATGGGTACAGAGGATAGCACTGCGCAGGGACACGCCATCTTTTTAATGTGTTAGAGCACCACAGTCACCTCCTTAGAGACTTGTGATTACCTGAGATCTACAAGCATTTCAGAGTACCTTAACCACTAATAACCTCTGCATTCACTCATGGGTGACTGTAAGGACATCCTACTCTGCTCCATGAGAAAGTGGGGATATAACAGTGAGTACAACTATCAATAAAATGGCTCACTGGATAAGCAATGGGATGGTCGTTGTCTCAGGACATCTCAGGACATCCGATGATGTGTACAATAACTGCTACATACATGTAATCTACCTGTACACACATATTTACCAAATGTTATGGACCCAGGCACATGGGCCAGAAGTAAATACAAAAGTGAACAGTGCACAAAATAGCAGCAGCTACTGTAGTATCGCAGAATTCTAGAGCCTTTCTGACTCCGTTCCCCACATAAATGCACACCACACAATACAAGGTATACCGCTCCACCAGCACTAAGATAACTAAATATATTATTAAGTTCCCAGCTTCAGGTGCTACTAATCCCTGGATCATACGGATAATCCTCCACATTGTGAGACATCTTCCTCCAGGCAAATAGATAATGGGAAGTAACTTAGAAACAAAGGGGAACGTGCAAATAGTGTAATACCATCTAACACACAACGTAAAATCACAAAGATATCATTCAGAGCACAAAATCTTCCAAATCACCTAAAACCTTGGTAATAAGGTCACTGAACACAGCTAAACAGAACCGGGACCCCCCCACTCAGGGCCCCCACTCAATAGTTTTGCCACTGGTATGTATACTGTAAACATTGTTATGACAATGATAAGATAGCGACATGCCGACATGGTAGTAACGCCAATCTAGAGCAGTTAGTCATTGTCGACGTTCTCAATGTTCATA
Organism: Crinia signifera; assembly: GCF_055691185.1. Lineage (NCBI taxonomy): Eukaryota > Metazoa > Chordata > Amphibia > Anura > Myobatrachidae > Crinia > Crinia signifera. Next base: position 10,832,978 of record NC_139224.1, on the reverse strand, counting down.
ACTTAACTATGAGGGTTATTTAGAGTTAATCCCAACTGCGCAAATTCACAAACTGATCAATTATCGTACGACTGCTCATGTGTACCAATTGTAGCGCACATGCACGAGTCCAAACAGTATAAAAAATCAGCATCTAATCTAATCAAAATCCCTTCGCCACATGACTGACAGGAAGCTGCCTTTTGTGGGTGGTATCCAGCCGTTTTCTGTGCCCAGGCGTATTCGTCAGCGCCAGCCGCGATCCACCCGATTCTGTCGCAGAGTAGTGGAAGGGTCAGAGTTACGATACTTGCACAGACTGGGAAAGTCATTCGATGGTGAGTGAATTGCGCATGGATTGGCAGATGGCCGCCGATCAGCAAGTAGGGTCTAATTCAAACCTGATTACAGGGCACATTTTGTAAGCAAATGGGCAAAACCATGCTGCACTGCAGCAGGGCAGATGTAACATGTGTAGAGAGAGTTTGGGTGGGAGGTGTTCAAACTTAAATCTAAATTGCAGTGTGAGAATTACGCAGACAGTATTTTACCCTGAACAGAATCAAATAACCCCCCAAATCTAACTCTCTCTGCATGTTACATCTGCCTCCCTGCAGTGCAGCATGGTTTTGTCCATTTGCTTACAAAATGTGCCCTGCGGTCAGGTCTGAACTAGACCCACATTTGTAGATTTGTTCAGGTAGGATTGTACTCTGTCTGGGTGGAGCAGCTATCCGATGTGAATCAGACCCAATATCCCATGCTAGACATTAGTGCCAAATTCAATTGACACAAGCATTTATAAATAAGTGCCACAGTCTTTGTCTGAGGAGACAAAAATCTATTCCCTCTTGGGCCTCTTCGTCTCTGTTTCCTCAGTCGTGCTTAAAATTTGGATTGCAAATATCCTATTAGGCTTCTGTAACTAAACAAACCCCTCCTGGTACTTCCACTTCAGAATAACTCTTATGTTTCTGTATCTACAGTAATTTGGGAATATTCACAATCCTTGCAGCGGCAACGGGGGCGCGCGTCTCTTAATTTGACTGTTAATACTGGCTACAAAAAAAATAAAAACAATGAAACAAATGAATATGACTGATCTCTTTGATAAATAAAGTCAGAATCTGGTGACAGATGCAGATTCCCTCCATTGGCTTCAGGACAGGAGCCAAGTGACAGAGCAGCACTTTCAGCACCACCAGCTGTGGACAGCTCCAAGTCTGTGGCCTCGATACTGAGCTTCTTGGAAGGCGTCGAGGCCAAATAACTCTGTAAATCTGTGCTGGAATAGCCACTGTGAGATTAGTCGTCGGTAGATGTTGTGTGCGGCAGATGAATTAGATGTAATTCGCCAGCCTTGGGAATTAATATTAATAAACCTGAAGAAATGCGAAACATGATGGATAGAACAACTGAACTGACATTTTAGATTCTAGTATTTGGAGATGCATTGACCCTTCTCTTTGATGGTATTTGCAAATCAATATTTTAGTGTGCAATGTGCAGTTCATTATAATGTCATATTTTTTTTGCATTTTATAACAGCTGCAAAAGAAATCTATGAATTCAGAAAGGGCCGTTTCTGACATGAGAATAATGAGAATGCTCGGCAGATGTAGAGTTTCTTCCTCGTTTTGGTACCACTGCTGCATTCTCCTGCACTTCCCACTTCAACATGATGATTGTAAAGGGTGGGAATTGGGAATTCTAGGTCAAATTGGATTGTTGCATGGTTTATGTTCTGTATATGTTAAATTAAGCCTCACATAGGAGGTTATTCTGATCGGAGCGGCCAAACGTGCGTACGTTCACTATTAACGTACGCTCTCCGTACGCGGCCGTTGGGGTTAAGTCCACCCACAAATCAGCCGCATACGTACGGCCAGAAACAACGTCGAAGGGGAGTGGCGTACAAATGAGCGTACGCCAACGTACACGGACGGACCAGCCCTTACACACCGACAACTGGCGTACAACAGAGCGTACGCCACCGTTTACGGACGTCTCTCGTCCGTCTTCCCACCGACTTCTTGCGGCTATCTGAGCGTACGCCAGCTTGCACGGACGGGTCCATATTGTTTTCAATAGAAAACTCAGCTTATGTCACCGCTCGTGAGAGTGAGCGTACGTCCGTGCACGCTGGCATACCCTTCACATATATGGACCTGCAAATCTTGCCTTTCAACTACAATTCAGACAATTAATTAATTATTCTAATTGTTATTCAATTATTGTTTTCTATTAACTCAATTGTCTACCTTAATAAAGACCCTAATAAAACAACATTTTAACCCTCATTACATGTATATTTGTTATGTTCTAATGTGGCATTTTAATCACTATCTATGTGTCCCCACATTGCTTTTACTTGTAAATAAATTTATGTTGGTGTTTGTGTGTATGTACTAAATTATGTCCCTAATTAGTTTGATCTGATTTTTTTACCATGTATACCTACCCTGATGTTATGTGTGATGTTTTAATCGAACATTCATGAATTTTCACTATGTGTTATTTAACTAAAAAACAAACACATTCACACAGCAATCGTTACCCCTCACCTCAAATTACAAATATAACTTACATTACACATCTGTATGTACCTACCCTTACAAACCCTATAACATATTTATGATTAAAAACACAGCCAACTTCTAACTCAACAAAAACTTTTATTTAGTACAAACATAATAAGGGGGGGGGGGGGGGGGGAAATAAATTAAATGAGGGCCTCCAAACGTAAAAAAAGAATATTCAAATAAAATAACGTCAGGAATATCTCCCGCAAAATGTTGTCCACCTCCTCCTGGTGCTGTTCAGTGTCTGTAGTGAAGGGATAAAAAAATATATATATTTAATATACACAAATGTTTGTTGTATTTGTACATAATAAGAAGTTGTGAGTTATGTGTGAAGGCCACATACATTTTTTAACTACATTGAACATGGGTCTGATGTAAACACAGTACTAAAAACTACACACATACTGTACATAGTAAATAACATTAATTAAATTACTCCTTCTTGGATGAATGTTTTTTGTATCCCAATTGGTAGTTTTGTTTTGGGGGACTCACCTCTAACCTCACAATTAGGCTGTGCTATTTAAGGGTTATGACATTGTTGCGGCTTAAGCACTCCTTAATATTTTAAATTTAGGACATTGCTGTACAAATTATAGGCCTAAAGCTATGTTTGTAAAGCATGCATCCGCATGGCCTCACACACTATGAACAAAACAATCTATAAATTAATGTTGCACATCATGCTGGGAAGTGGAGTTACCCAACACCTGGACCCACATAACTACAACACCACTAATGTCGGATATCTCATTGGATGTACTGTTATGTCAATTATTCAAGGGGTGAGCCATGGCCACACTCCAAAAAACCACCAAGGGGACCCTTGTTCCTGGAGAAGGACAGGCCACACCTCATGGTCGCCCTGCAGTGATATGTTGCAACTAATGTTGATGTTGGATACACATATGTGGTTGTTGTGATTGTTTATGTGTAGAAATGTGTAGGTAAACATTAGACACATTATTTACTTACGGCTAGTTGAGCCATCCTGCTCGCCGCTGGTTGGGTGTGCGGTGGTTGGGGGGGTCAGGAGCAAGGGGGATGGGATAGGACTTGGGATACTGGTAGTGGGTGTGAGTGGGGATTGGAGAGGTTTGGGGGTGGGTGGTGGAGAGGTGTAGGGGGGTTGGAAATGGGGTGGGGAGGGGGTGGGGGTTGGGGAGGGGGTTGGGGAGGAGGTAGGGGTGTGGGTGGGGGTAGGGGTGTGGGTGGGGGTTGGGGAGGGGGTGGGGGTTGGGGAGGGGGTGGGGGTAGGGGTGTGGGTGGGGGTTGGGGAGGGGGTGGGGGTAGGGGTGTGGGTGGGGGTAGGGGAGGGGGAGGGGTGGAGGACCCATTGTCTCCTCCTCTTCCTCCTCCTCTTCCTCCTCCTCTTCCTCCTCCTCTTCTTCCTCCTCTTCCTCCTCCTCTTCCTCTTCCTCCTCCTCTTCCTCCTCCTGGGCTGCCTGCTCCCGGGCTGCCTGCTCCCGGGCTGCCTCCTCCCGGGCTTCCATGCGTGCCCTTGCCCGTGCTGAAATTTTCATGTTGATGGCATAGAAATCGAAGGTTGGGTTTCATAAAAATGGGGGAAAGAAAATGTCACATTAGTCATGCTCATAACCTTACAAATTCTCATTGCTGTTATATTTCAGACATTTATCATGCAAACTAATTGATATGCTACACCCAAAAACAGAGCGACTACTTAAACCCCCCCTATAACCCCCTATACACCCCCTATACACCCCATATACACCCCCTATACACCCCCTATACACCCATATACACCCCCTATACACCCCCTATACACCCCATATACACCCCCTATACACCCCCTATACACCCATATACACCCCCTATACACCCCCTATACACCCCCTATACACCCACATACTCATGAACATATTTATAAAAATTACAGAAATCATTGAAAAAAAAACACGCAGACATACTAGTAAATAAAAACTTACATCGGGCAATATGGCGGCGAAGTGTGGAAAGCATCACTGGCTGCCGCCGGCGCAGGTCAGACCAGCGCCTCTCAACTTGTGCCAGGCTTCTGCGTACGCCGGTCCGGGCGTAGATTAGCCGGCGGGCAGCATTATATGCCCGCCGCTTGTCCATGTTGGACACATATGGGACCCTGGGCCCCAGGCGCCGGTCCATGACCTCAACCAAGGCCAACAGCTCCTGGGTAGAAAACGCCCTAGCCCTGGTTGAAGTCATATTGGCAATGGCGCAGTTATTAATTGCAGGTACATATATCACTTTTGGTGCTTGCTGATTGGTGTAAAAAAATTGTTTGTTTAGTATTAACTTTATTAATCCTTCTTACATTAACAAACTGGATGTGAATAGATACTTACGCGGACCGTTCTGATATACACACACCATAACCAACAGCATGCTTTCAATGTATAGAGAGACGTACTGTATATACAGTGTGCGGAAAATAATACACGCAACCGTCTACTAATAAATACGCTGATAAAAGGGCACAATACACCGATTTCCATGGAGAGACGTACTGTATATACAGTGTGCGGAAAATAATACACGCAACCGTCTACTAATAAATACGCTGATAAAAAAGGCACAATGCAACATGTTGGCGTATGACAATTTCATATGTAAGGAAAGCATTATAACGTGATGTTTTGAAATGTGACTCAGAAAGCATACACAAACTCCAACAGATACCAGCTGACAACACTCATCATTGGAATGACAGGTGCACACATTTCACGATGTAGTACACAATGCTCCACAACCTGTGTATGTGCATATACAGGTGATTGATCAGGTGCGTTGAGACCTGCGTAATTTAAGCGGGAATTATCGGCGGGAAATATCGGCGTAAATTAGCAACTACAATGCGGGGAAAAATATACGCCCCCTTGTTCATGGCGGGAGATTACCATATAAATATTCAGTCAGATGCAGGCCAGAATTGCTGCAAACATGTCTAGCTCAGGGGATTCCGCAGCTGAGGACGCTCTACAGAGAGCTACAGCAGAATCCCTGCTTGAAGCTTTGCAGAAGAGGGAACAGGAGCGGAGAAGGAGGGCCCAAGAGAGAAGTAGCCTGCAAGACCAAGCGGGCCCCTCACTAACAGGCCCTGTTCAAACTGCACCAGCTCCACAAGGGCCAAGCAACCAGCCAGAACAAGAGGTTGCATCTCTCCAAACAGGTGTGACCCAGCAGGTGCATGGTGAGAGAACTGGGGCCACCAGAAAACGAGCTGCAACATCTAGGGTGAGGACTGAGCAGGATACCACCACCAAAAAGAGAAACCCTGCATTTGTAGAGGCAGAATTGCGAATTTTAGTGCCCAGGGCACGAATGGATAGAATTGCCAACCAGGAAGCTGGGTGCCAGTGCAAGGAGAAACCTTTGGGACAAGATCACAGAGGAAGTGAACCAGGTGTCACCAGTGGTCAGAGATTGGCTAGCGGTGAAGAAAAGGCAAGTGTGTTTGTCCCCCTGATAATGTCACATGTGTGTACATATGTTACATGTATGTTTTGAGAATAATAGAAAGGTGTGTTTGTAGATAGTGCTACACTTCAATGTCACATGTGAACACAACCATGTCTAATAACCCACATTTATATATGAAACATGCACCATTGGTGTGATGTGAGGTTATGGGCACAGTTCTGCTCATGTGAAGTATGTGATGGGACAAGAGAAAGTGTGTTTTTGAAAGAGTTGTTGTAACATGTTCCATATGATGCTACTGAAACAAGAATGACCAAACTGTGCACATGTAGCTGGTGAGAAACTACACATCCCAGTATGCCATCCCATAGTTAAATTACTCCATAATAACCACACTGTCAAGCTATGGTGGAATGTGTAGTTTCACAACAGGTGGAGGTGCATAATTTGGCCATGGATGATGTCATTTCTGCATAGTGATCTATGTATGTGCATTTAGTGGCCTAATGAATGAGATGAGACACTGAAATGCCTCCTAATGGAGACATTAATGTGTGTGTGGGACACATATGGCTAAAAAACATAAGATCACCCACACTAGGAAATGTCACGTAGCACAGTGGTGCACATATCTCATGGTGATATTTGTATTTTTAAACTTGTAGGTGGACAGACTTCAAAACGACACTGAAGAGGAAGATGACTGACCGGTACAACCACAGCATGTCCACCGGGAGGGGGCCTATTCCAGATAATTTGGAGTATACCCCCCTGGAGCAGGACGCCTTGGATGTCATTGATGTGGCCGAGGTCAGGGGGATATCCAATATGGATAGTGAGCTCCCGGCGGAGGTCTTTGCTGCTGCTTTTGATGGTAAGTCACAGTAATGCATTGTATTTTGAAAGATATTTTTTTGTGCGTATGTGATGGTGACATTGTTTTCAATTATTATCCTAGAAGAAGCAGAAACCCAGGATGAACCGGCAGCATCTTCCTCTGCAGAGCCACAGGTGGAGCAAGTGGTCCAGCCTCCACCAAGACGACACCCTCAGCCACAGGAGACATGGGATGCCAGCATGATGGTGATGCTGGAGAGGATCGAGAAGCAAGGGGTGGATGCTGCGGTCCGTCAGCAGCAGGTTGGGGAATTTCTGGCGGATTTGAAGGCCACAAACAGGCAGCAGTGTGAGGCCTTCAACCGGATGAATGACACTCTGGCGGCTGGCATGCAAAGCATTGGCCAACACCTCAGCCGCCAGAATGAAATTCTTGCGGAGCTGCTGACCACCGCCAGGTCCCTAAGGGACAATCCCCCATCTGCTGGCCCACCCCAAGCTGCTCCCCAACCTTCCACCTCTGCTGACCCTCCTGTGTCCACTAGGGGAAGACGCCGCAAGCCATCTGAGCCAAAGGCCCCAGTCCCCAAGGCCCCATCTAAAAAGGGGAAAAAAGGGCCCAAATAATGAGACCTGGTTCACTTCCTCTGTGGTTGGACCCCAAATGTTTAAATTGCACTGGATATCCACTTCCTGAGTTGGCCATCGATCCATTTTCGTGCCATGGGCATTAAAGTTCTTATTTTGACCTCTACAAATGCAGGATAAATTTTTGGTGGTGTGTATCTTGCTTAGTATTCACCCTGTTTGTTGCAGTACGTATTCTGGTGTCCCCATTTCTTTCATCATTGCATTTGCAGGGTAACACATGTTTGGAGATATGCAACCTCTTGTTCTGGCTCTTTTTTTATTTTTGTGTCTATTTTATTTGTTTATTTGATTTATGACATTAAAGTGTCAAATAAGCTGTGATGCTGAACAGCAAATAAATTTATTTTACCAATTAAAACAAAATTGTTGTATGTGTAATTTCTTGTGTGAAACAAATACTACATTTATGTGTACTTACTGACCAGGGTATTTTTGAACATTTGTTGAAGTGTGGTAGAAGTTTCCCATGTGTAACCCTCTCCATGGCCATTCCCATGTTCCTATCCAACTTTTCCCTGCTAATTAGTTTGTGTCAGCACATGTGCAGAGCAACTTAATAGGTGAGAAAGCAGTTTGTGTGCAGGTGAGGTAGCTCCTACAGTAGTAGGTAAAAGCAGGTCCAGAACAATGCTTTCCTCATGGAGTGGGTGAGGCAGACAAACAAGGGTCAAAAGGTACATTTGTGTAGGAATGCATATGTGTCCTCCCTAAAAAAAGATGTGTGAATCGGCCAAACATGAGAAAATTGCTTGTGAACAAACATGTATAACTTTTTAAATATATATGATTTTACAGTGTCATAAGCAGATGTAGGAATCCTTTGTTAGAGAGATGTGAGTGCAATAATGTGATTGGTGGCATCTTACATCCAGAGTGTAGTAAAATCCAATTCATAGCAGATCAGATAGTGGTACAGTTCTGTATTTTGGGTACTATACAAAGATTGTGTGCAAAATAGTGGGCATGGGCTTAAAACATTGCTGAAACATACTTTGTAGGTGTTAGATGTGGTTTATGTTATTGTATCATAAGTACAAAACCTATGTTTGTATTAGAGTGAACACGTTGACACATGTCGACTTGTGTAGATTGAGTGTGCTACTGTGTAAAGTCTATGAAAGCACGTAGTGAATGTGTATAACTGTTTAACAAATACCTACCTTAGCATATATAAGCAGGTCTTAAAAAGATTCTTACCTTAAATTAAACAAACCTTTAAATGTAGAGAAGTATAGAAAGATAAGCTTCCAATGTGTTTGAGTGCTGTGTGTGGCTTGCAGGTAGTGAAATCATGGTTTTGACTTAATAGACTGCAGCATTGCTTATTACATTCAGGTGTATGTGTTTGAGTAGTAATCAGCGTAAATTAGCAAACCCAGGCGCACGCTGGCATGCGGTATCTGTAGGGGTGGTCTGAGGTGGCGGTTGGCGGCCGCCTGTTTTGTGTCCGAAATGAACGGTGCTTTAGGCGATCATGCGGTAGTAGCACCGTTCATTTTTGGTGCACACCCCCGTGTACGCCCATATTTACGCCCATTTTCCCTCATTATTTCGGCCGCTCCCCTCAACACGCCCCTATGCCGCCCCCAATGCCCGTACTCTCGCGTACAGGTTTTTTCGCACGGAGAGACCCGTCCGTAAGCGTTGTGGAGTGTTCGCGCCTGCGCATTGGCGATTGTACGCATGCGCAGATCATGAAAAACCCCGGAACGTACGCGTACGGCCCGGCCGCACCAACCAGAATAAGGCCCATAGTGTAGCACACATATGCAAGTGGGTATTCAGCATTCAGGCAATCAAACATCACCCCACCACTTCTCGCAGGCACCAGGGCTGAACTTGCCCACAGAGGTACAGGGGAACCAACAGTCGGCCCTAATGCCTGGGACCCCACCTCCTCCTCTAGGGATCAGGTTCCAGACTGTGCAATTGAATTATACATGATACATGTGTTACCTTATACCATAGTTACCTCCCCTCCTGCATTCTGCAGGAGACTCCCTGACATAGCAGCAATGTCCCTCTCTCCCTCATTAGTCTAGCAATCTCCCTCATGTCACCTAGCCCACATTACACTGTTACACCATAATTACCTCCCCTCCTGCATTCTGCAGGAGTCTCCCTGACATAGCAGCAATCTCCCTCTCTCCCTCATTAGTCTAGCAATCTCCCTCATGTCACCTAGCCCACATTACACGGTTACATTTTTGGGGAACAAAGGAATGAGAGACAGATACATTTACACTGAATCCTCAGCACCATTTCCCAGCACGTTAACCAAGTATAGTATCTCTTACTAACGGCTTTGGGGTCATCTACATTTGGATATAAGTCATTTTAAAAGATTCCTCTCCGATGTAGCAGTGCACACCCACGCTTCTAGGTGCCACGTTCACAATCTCTCCATATATGGAACTAGCCACGCCCTTTGGATGGGGCATGACACGCCCCCTCAATGGGGCGCAGTGCAAAATTCTATTACCAACTATAAATTCCCTGAAACTAGTTTTCAAAAGTAGGCAAGTATGCCTTATTCTGCAGAGGACTGTGCACAGGAGCATGATGTCTCCGCTATGATAACATAACCCCTCTTACGAGCAGGGCTCTCCCTACACACTGTATCCATGCCTGCACTTTTCCTGTATAGCCCTGTATGAGGATGCATTCTCTGCAAGTGCTGCGCAATGCGACGGTGCTGCAAGGGTTAATAACAAAACTGATAATGATCCCCCCCCCTCCACCCCCAGCCACTGCTTATTAGGCAGCGCACGCACCCTGTCTCCTGTCTCTCTGAGCACTGATACTGGAGACACAGACCTCCTTCATACACTTATCTCTCACCTCCTCCTAATATACAGCCATTAACATCACTTTGGCTCCATTCTCCAATGACTGAACCTATTAGCAGCCGATTAGCATATCTGCGGATGAAGAATGGGGGAAACAATTTGTGTTCGCACGGGATTGATCGTCTTCCTAAACGCCTCGCTCACCTGGCTGACACGCTGCTCCCCGCTCCCTGACTTTTGTAAATAATTGTAATAAACACTTGAGAAATGCGAATGGGTCTGCGCCTTTATGTCAGAGAGCCGCCGTTATCCGAGCACATTGCAGCATTCAGGGAACATATGGGGAGGAAAGCGCTAGTTTGTCTGTATGAATAAATTCAGATGCGCTCTCAGCGAGCGAGGTAATTGTGTGGAAGACACCTGCACACACTTAGGCCCAGCTGAATAACCCACTGATTGACAGCATGCCTAACAGAATTACCCCGCACTACTGTCATATCTTACTGCGCCTCGCGCAGATTTAAAGTAATTCGGCACTGAAATAACTTGTCGCCGATTCACTGGGAATCCTGTCTATGTCGACACCAATAGGTATAGTCGACACGACTAGACAGCTGCGCCATATACAGTAGGAGCAAGTTTCATCTTTGCTCCTTTGGCCATGGCTAGCCATGGCTAGCCATGGCTATTCTATTGTTCTCAGCTGCAATACGTATTGTATTGCAGCTGAGAACAATAGAATAGCCATGGCTAGCCATGACCAAAGGAGCAAAGATGAAACTTGCTCCTACTGTACCTGTGAGGTACACCTGCTCCGCTTGCAAAAGCAAAATCCGACCAACAACAATGCGTTTACTTCAGCCGAGTGCATTGCGGTACGGATCTGGGCTGTCTGCCTTTGGCTGCGCAGGTTGTTCTAATTCACCAACAGCCTGCGCACAGTGCACAGCCACAGGCTTTCAATTGTCAGCTTCCGGACCGGAGCAGAGAGACCAAGTCTGTACTGCCGTGCTCTTGACTGCCAGTGTGTGCCTGTGCAGGGGATTGCACAGTAAAGGTGCATACACACGTACAGATTTTCTGTCTGATCTATCTGGTGGAAGCAAAAACCTGGAAATGTATGGGAGCAAATGACAATCAAAATATTGGGTACTCTTTACTTATCACGGCGCCCATCGCGGGCATTGAATGCACTAAAAAAATCGAGTGCGACGCGACCGACGCGATGCCCGCGATTTCCCATAGGGAACAATGTTAAATGTCTCAATTGACCCGATTTTCCTGTTCAATGCCTCAATTGACCCGATTTTTCCATAGGAAACAATTTTAAATGGCCCACAGAGGCCAAGAAATGGCCCCCACAATTGTTAACGCCACCCCACGATCAACGTGAACCCGAAGCGTGGCGAGCGCAGCGAGCCCGCGAGGGGCGGCGGTACGCGTCCTACGACCTTTTCATACCCCCACTATCCACGTCGGCGTGGAGTTGAGAATAGAATAGTGTGGCGAGCGCAGCGAGCCCGAAGCGTGGCGAGCGAAGCCAGCCCCGCGAGGGTACGCGAATACCTGTGAAGCCCGCGAAGGGACGCGTTTACCTGTGAAACACATTGCGCTCGCCACGTTGCGCTCGCTGCGCTCGCCACGCTTCGGGCTCGGTGGCTCGCTGCGCTCGCCACACTATTCTATTCTCAACTCCACGCCGACGTGGATAGTGGGGGTATGAAAAGGTCGTAGGACGCGTACCGCCGCCGCTCGCCACGCTTCGGGTTGACGTTGATCGTGGGGTGGCATTAACAATTGTGGGGGCCATTTCACACTTCAGGGTGCCTATTTGGCCTCTGTGGGCCATTTAACATTGTTTCCTATGGAAAAATCTGGTGAATTGAGGCATTGAACATGAAAATCGGGTCAATTGAGACATTTAACATTGTTCCCTATGGGAAATCGCGGGCATCGCATCGGTCGCGTCGCAACCGATTTTTAGTGCATTCAATGCTCGCGATTTTTTTACCTGCGATGCCCACGATCAAAATCGTGGGCGCCGTGCTAGGTAAAGAGTACCAAATATTGTTCCCAAACGCTTGAAACAGACAGTGATAAGTCAGACAAATTGTTTAAATCATTCTGATATAACAAATTTATCAAAGCGTATATTTGTTTCTGTTTTCCTGCATTTGGGTGGAAATTTTTGATTGTCATACGCTTCCATAGATTTCCAGGTTTTTGTTCCCACCAGATACTGTAGACCAGACAGAAAAATCTGTACATTGTGTACGCACCTTAAAGCTGTGGACACACGCTTCGATTTTTTCCTGTTTTCGATTAGATTTTGCTTATAGAAGAAAAATCGAATCCACATCGAATGGTTTTTGTGTCACTTTCGATCTGCATTCGATTCGATGCGCGCTCCCGTTTTCACAAAATTGAACAGAAAAATAGACCGTGCAGCCAAGGAAATATCGAATTCGATCTAGTAAATCAAATACTGTATCTAATGCAAAAGTACAGATCTAATGCCAAATCGAATGGAAAGATCTAACGCCAGATCTAATAGAAAATCAAAACTAACATCGAATCAAAAGCAAATCGATGTGTGTATACAGGTCTTAAGGGTGGCCGGGGAGTAGCTGCAGCATTCACCCTGTAACTTCTCCAGTTCAGGCAAGTCTCTGCGCCGCGACCCAGTGCGCCCCCGTGGAGCTGGCTGCTGAGCCCTAATTACTCCACTGTGTCGACCTAGACCCATGTCGACCTTGCAGTATGTCGAGATAGTGGTGGTGTAAGGTTAACACCAGTAAGGGCCTTATTCAGGTCAGTTCGTTCAGACCTCTTCCTTCACAAGGGGTCGGATGGTGGGTGTATGCTCAGGGTCATTTCTGGGCATATGCATATACGGGGTGCGGGCGGCCATGGCGAACATGGTGGTTGCTGGTGCACGCACCCAAGTGTGCGGGCAGAGAGTATGGAGGGGCATGGGGTGGCGGCCCAGGCCATTTGCATATGGGAACTCCCAGCATTTCATGACGTGGGTGCGGGGGTCGACGACCATCAAATGATGTGGGTGGCTCCCACCAGGCTGCGAGGGAATCGCCCTTGCGAATGGGTGACGGCTAGGCCGCCATTCACAAGGCATAGTTTGGTGGACTTGCAAGGTTGCCAATTTGCAGCCTTGTGAATCCACCAGAATAACCCCCAATATTCTAAACCCTGAAGAGCTTTTCTAAGTTTGGCCACCTTAGTTTGCGCCAACTTCAGATGGTATAAAGTTCTGTTTGCCTACAGAGGCATGGCATCAGGAGGAGATCTTCCATTCCCTTTCCCGCAGCCGACATCAGGCATTCCTCAGAAGTAACTATCACGGATGGCGGTTATCAATAGCTCTGTCCCTGTGGGTTTCCCGAATTACCTAGCAGAAAAATATCCACCGCAAAACGGAAACAGATTAATCTTGGCAGTATCATGATTATTAATGTATTTGCCGCATAGTCGATTGTACCTTGAAGAACTGTTGTTGGAATGTCTGCAATAGTCTATTGCCTAAAGTTAGGGCTATTTCACATGCTCCGGCTCCTGCCGGGTGGCGAAACCCTGCACAGCCGAGAAGCCGTGCTGCAATCAGAAGTTTTTAATGGTGGGGATGGCCACAGCCCGGCAGCCGTCCCTTCCAGTGGTGGGATCTGGCTGCAACCGGGCGGCCGGGCCGTGGCCGTCCCGTGTGAATGGACACAATTGTGTCCATTATTAACTAATGTGTGCGGCACGGCTTCTGGCCGTGCGGGGTTTCGCCGCCCGGCAGGAGCCTGAGCGTGTGAAATAGACCTTAGTCTTCCGCATGTACTATATCATGAGCTAGTTCCAAACATACTACCTGAGGCTATCACTTGTAACACGTGTTTCTCTTCTGCTGGTGGTGGTAGTGTGTTACACCTGCATTGCTCTGTGTATGGATTGTTGTAAGTGTCTGGAATGTGGGATGCCTCAGATTAAATGGTTGTGTTGGTGAAACGCGACAGCGTACAATACTCTTCTGCAATTTATATGATACTCTCTACAGAGATGCCTCAGATTTATTGGTTGTGTTGGTGAAACGCGACAGGCTACAATACTCTTCTGCAATTTATATTATACCCTCTACAGAGATGCCTCAGATTAATTGGTTATGTTGGTGAAACGCGACAGCCTACAATACTCTTCTGCAATTTATATGATACCCTTTACAGAGATGCCTCAGATTAATTGGTTGTGTTGGTGAAACGTGACAGCCTACAATACTCTTCTGCAATTTATATGATACCCTCTACAGAGATGCCTCAGATTAATTAGTTGTGTTGGTGAAACACGACAGCCTACAATACTCTTCTGCAATTTATATGATACCCTCTACAGAGATGCCTCAGATTAATTGGTTATGTTGGTGAAACGCGACAGCCTACAATACTCTTCTGCAATTTATATGATACCCTCTACAGAGATGCCTCAGATTTATTGGTTGTGTTGGTGAAACGCGACAGCCTACAATACTCTTCTGGAATTTATATGATAGCCTCTACAGAGATGCCTCAGATTTATTGGTTGTGTTGGTGAAACGCGACAGCCTTCAATACTCTTCGTCAATTTATATGATACCCTCTATAGAGATGCCTCCGATTAATTGGTTGTGTTGGTGAAACGCGACAGCCTTCAATACTCTTCGTCAATTTATATGATACCCTCTATAGAGATGCCACCGATTAATTGGTTGTGTTGGTGAAACGCGACAGCTACAATACTCTTCTGCAATTTATATGATACCATCTACAGAGATGCCTGAGATTAATTGGTTGTGTTGGTGAAACGCGACAGTTACAAAACTCTTCTACAAGTGTCTTCCCTTCCTCTTATATAATGATATACTTGATTTGAGCAAATATCTTGCATATTGTGCTGTAATGATCAATGAAAGATGTCTTGATGATTGGAGGTTTCTAGCACTAGTGTCTTGTACATATACCAGCGCTACTGTTCTGTTCAGCTCATTATATACCTCCATAAAAGCAGCGGGGAATCAGCGTTTACAAAGTGAGACGATTGACTGAGTTCACCATACAGATCTTCCCACCTGTTCATCATATATACATTCATATGTATCTGAGATCAGTGCTGCCTTGTCTGGGTGATTGCTGTTATTTCCGGCGATTTCAGTTCTGATATTTATATATTCACATAGTCTATTGAAACTAGTATTCTTAATAAAAATGATTTTCCATAAATGGTGAGATTGTAACATTTGAATCATTTCTAGAAAAATAATAATGATAAAAAGAAATGGGTGAATAAAACTACAGTATTTGCAACCATCGTCCTCCTGGCCCAGCCTCGCCGCACTCCGTTCCCAGCGGCACTTAGGTGTCTCTGTGAGGAGACCATGAAACACATTAATGACACAAGAGAGAAGGACCTGCCTACAGAAAGAGCCGACAATCTTAGAGACATGGGGAACAGTGTATTCATGAGATGACGCTAAAACAGTTGGGGTCGGGTATGATGGCCAACAATTATCATGTTGACATTCATCATGTTAACATGAGAATGTCGACATGGTTGAACGGTCAACATACAGCATTCCGACATTCCAAGCACGTTGACAATGACTATAAGCAATGCTCCGCCCTTGACACCCGAAAAGCCCCGCCCCCATGTTCTGATTGTCCCAAAGGACAGCCAATTAAATTCTACCATGCTACCATCGATAGCCATTTGCCCTATCGCCATCAATGGCAACCATTGATGGCAATAGCATCGAAGGCCATCACTATCAAGGAGCCGAGGAGAGAGAGCATGGGGCCGGCCTCCTCTTCTCCCTCCTCCGCTACGCCAAAGGTTGGAAGACACCATTGGCAGGGGAAGCGGCACCGCAGGGGTGCAGAGTCTCTATCTGCATACTGACAGACCCTGCGACACTAGAAAAATGTCTTCCTCCTTAAAGGAGACAGATGCTCTTGCACCTCTAGCATGTCAGGAGCACAATGTGCCCAGCACTAACCGGAAATGAGGATGTATGCCTGTAGCACTATTGCAACAAGCATGTAACCCTCCCTGGCAACAAGCATGTAACCCCCCTGGCAAAAAGCATGTAAAACACTTTGACAGCAAGCATGTAGTTCTCCCTGGCAACAAGCATGTAACCCCCCTGTCGGCAAGCATGTACCCCCTGGAAATGAGCAATTCACCCCTAGCAACAAGCATGTAACCCCCACTGCAATGAGCATGTAACCCCCTGGCAACGATCATGTAACCCTCCCTTGCAATGAGAATGTAATCCCCCTGGCAGTATGCATATAACCCCACTGGCAATAAGCACATAACCCCCTGGCAACATAACCTCTGGAAATGAGCATGTGACCCCTTACAAGAAGCATGAAACCTCTGGCAACATGCAAGATACCCTTGGCAATGAGCATGTAGGGAAGCGACACTACTGTGTAATCGGCACTACATCTTTTGCCATGAAACCTTTGCAATGAGTAATTATAAACTTTACAGTGGGGCATCACTTGTAAGGGCATTTTTTTGTGTGGGACGTAAAATAATGTCTGTGGCATAATGTGTGTGGCACAATATGTAATAAGCATTATGGATTGCTGCATAATGTGTAAGGGGCATTACGATTTGTGGCATAATGTGTAATGGGCATTAATGTGTGGCATAATGTGAAATGGGCATTATGGTTTGTGTGGCGTAATGTGTAATGGGCATCATGGTGTGTGGCATAATGTGTAAGGGGCATTCATGTGTGGCATAATATGAAACCGGACATTATGGTTTGTGTGGCATAAAGTGTATGAGGTATTACTATAAGAAGGGTGCTGAAACATACCCTTTCTCTGGGAACCATGTCACCTAGCTACTTCTCTGCAGCCGATACAGTGTCTTCTTTCGGGCCCCAGCGGTCATGTAAGGCTTAGCTAGTAAATATTTCCCCCACTTTCCCTATCCCTCCCCCCTAGTCCTTGTCCTGCCCCCTGAAACCTAACCCTACCCCTTAACCGCAGCCTAACTCTTACCCTGCCAGCATAACCATAACTGTCAATCAACACCTGTCGACATTTCACATGACCACAGTTCAGATGCAGACAT
This sequence comes from Crinia signifera, assembly GCF_055691185.1. NCBI lineage: Eukaryota > Metazoa > Chordata > Amphibia > Anura > Myobatrachidae > Crinia > Crinia signifera. The sequence goes on along the minus strand of NC_139224.1, from coordinate 10,815,601 downwards.
TGTGAACACGTCAGCAGTAACGGAGCCTGGAAGGGTTAATCGGGCGTCTTTCTTCCTTAGACAAATGGTGGTGAGTCATCCTTACACTATGCCTATCTAAGTTGTCCTTGGATTATGAATGCAGCCTGTTCCAGGTCAGAAGAAGCTTGCTAAAATAGTTTTCCAGATAGTTGTCAGTGCTTCTAGGAACCAATGTCTTCCATGGTTAAATGAATGTTGTTTAACCCAAAAAATGCCAACGTGGACTTTGAAGCTAATGACATGAGCAGAGCTGGAAATTCTCTCCTGCGTAGTCTGTGCATTCACACTGGCAGGATAGGACAGTAATTAAGGTAATCCGCTGCTTGTTATGACACGTGAATGTTGTAATAGGTCTCCCCCACTGTTTGCTGTCAATTACCCTGATGTTACGGTATTTCATGCTCTGGGGCAAGCACGGGATATCTGGTGGGGAGTGTCCAAAAGCTTGAGTCTAGAGAGAGTGCGGCCAGCCGATAGAGGGGGAATAACTAGCAGGCAACAAGTTGTTTGGGAAGAAGTGATCTATGCTATGGACTGGGGTAGGGTGAGGGTGTGGGGGGGGGGGGGGATTCTGGTATATGATCTTCCTGTATCAATGATAAAGTATTTAGCTCTATATGTTGGGAATGATGTGTGTGTACAGGTGTTGATATTACAAATATATAGCATACTTGCCTACCCTCCCGGAATGGCCGGGAGGGTCCCGTAAATTGGGTCCCCCTGCCGCCCCCCCCAGGGAAGGTTGGTGAGTCACAGAGAGAGAGGGTGCAAATGCACTATGCGATGATTACATTACAATATAATATATAATAAGAGGTTGTTGTTATATCATTGGCCAGTGATATTGGCCTTCCCACCAATCGTCCAGGTCACCTCTTGTCGAGCAGGTCCCTAACACTATGGGGTCACCACCTGGGACGCAGGGAACCCCAAAACATATTCCAGCTAAGGACCCCCCCAGGGCATCACAATAAAGAATAGTGATTCAATAATCAACGACCAATAAAGGTCCACTGATAATCTGATGTGTACAGCAGGAGTCCAAAAAAAACGTTTCCAGTTTTTTACTCCTCCTGTACACATCCGGTTATCAGTGGACCTTTATTGGTCGTTGATTATTGAATCATTGTTTTTATCGTGACCCGGATCTTTCTGACATTAAGAAGTTTTTAACTCTGTCTTCTGTGGTTTTCAAATGCAGTTTGGTGTTTGAGAATTGTCACCATTTTTGCCCAGAAACCTATATAAAGGATTGCCACATTGTAAGGAGACTGTTTTCAGTGACCTACGATGCATGAATTGTAACTTCCATCGCCCCTGAGGAAGTCATGCTTTATGACGAAACGCGTTATATTACTCCATTCAACAGCACCTAATAATTACTTCAGTGTCCTGTCCCCTGATTAAATTATCTTTATTTGCTGTCGTGTTTTTGCTCATTTATGTATTGATAGGCACTGCGGAACCCTTATGGCGCTATATAAATAAATGATAATAACAATAATAATATATTTTAAAATAGAATATATTGTTACCCATCTGGGATTCTTTACCGTTTTACAGAGTTTTAAAAACACAGGTTTGCCGATATATTTAAATAATTAATACATATTAAAAAATTTAGAAGTACATGTGAATGTTTTTTTTCTTTTTCTATCCTTTTTATAGTCTCTGTATTTAACATTTCAATAAACCACTGTGATAAATTCTTAATAAGGGCAGAAATGGACAATATAAGTGCAACAAATGATCAGGATTGCTCTTTCTGGATGTTGCTTGACCTGATACAAAGTTTTACTTTCAACCAGAAAAAGATATATGTATTACTGTATATGAAATCTGGATGATACATTAGGTTTGAGTGTTTTGTCGTGAAGTAGTGCGTATTAGTGGATAGAGAAGTTCAAAGAAGGTCTGGCAAGTGTCAGCCATGAAGAAGGAGCCGAACACTTATCCACGACTGATGAGAACATTGCGGGTGAACGTATAGTGCTGAACTTGCCTTATCGGACAACAACCTGTTTGCTCCCTAAGAGGATGAAGATTCGCAGCTCAACCTAAAATATATTCTTACTGAGGAATATGAAAGCTTGTTGACAGATGCATAAAGGGGGTAATTCAGACCAAAGTGTATTGAAAAGCCGGGAGATTATGTAGAAAAATAAAGGCCCTTATTCTGGTTGGTGCGGATATATCCGTGTGCGTTCGGCCCGCCGATGTTTTGTGTCTGCGCATGTGCAGAGGCGTCTCTGCGCATGTGCGAGCGGGGCGTACGGCCAAATCCCGCATGAAATGTGAACACTCCGAACAGTGGGTGGAGAGGGGCGTGAAGGGCTATTTGGGCTCATTACCATATGCATACGCCCCGCGTTTCATGGGCGTTCCCATGCAAACGCTGGGCGTACGTATGGTAATGCAGCCGTGACGCACGTGTAGGGGGCGGACATATGACATCGCCGGATGTCAGCTGCCCGCCCAGATCTCTGCTTTTGCACGGAGAAATGTCCGTGTGGTCTGAGGTTGCGGGAGCTGGTGGACCACTCGGTCCTGCATTCGATGGTCTGTGACCATCAATGATGGGGGAGGTTCCCTGAGATGGAGGAGGCGTATTCCATGTAAAATACACGTGCGGTCCGTTCGGCCAGCTTCTTACCACGTACGGACGGAGTTGGCGATCCGTATGGAAGGCGGGGTTTCGCACACACGGTCCTGGCCGCATAATCGGATCCGGCCGCACCGATCAGAATAAGGGCCAATGTATTTGTCTTTTCTGAAAATTGATTATAATAAATTCTACTGCCAGAGTGCAGATCGTTTCAAACTCAATGCTCTTAAAGAAATAATTCACCATATGTAAGAACATCAATTTTTTAGGATAATAAACATCACATCACAAATATTTCCAGCTTTAACCTCTGCATATCATAAAAGTACAAAGCTACAACAGTAATATGAATTGTGGGGGGTTCTGATCTGTTTAATGGTTGTTAAAGTGTCTCATGCTCGGACAGATGAAAGTATTATCTAATTGTGGTCATTCATCTTGTTTTACTGCATTGTAGTATTATGACAAACATTGTCGATCAGCTTAGTGTTATTTTATACCAACAGCTGTGACATAATTAATCAGATCATTGATTGGCCAGCCAGATTCACGGAGGAACGGATCGGTTCATTTGCACATCTGATAAAATTATTTTTATACTTTATTATTATTATTACCAGTTACTCTGTACTGAGTCTGGCACCAGTTTGTCCATTAAAGGGACGTACGGTCATTTTTGTGTTGGTTCATTCATCTGGCGCACACTAATAGAACTAATCACATATTCCACGTCTCATATACGTTAATTGGAATATTGCATGTCGGCATTCCAACTGACGGTATTATGTACCTGTCGAAATATTGACCATCGTTATTTAGACCCTGTCGGTATAACAGCGTCGGCCAAGTGATTGTCGGTATTTCAATTGTCGGTCAGTCATACTGAACCCGTCCTATGGGCTATAAGTATCCTTCGATCATTTCTCTATTAAGGTTGGATTGTCCTGGTATAAGAGGAGGATGTATGGGGATGAATGGTGAGAGGATGAGGATGAATGGGGAATGGTAGAATGGGAAAGAATGTGTGAATGAGTGACTGAAAGAAAGAAAGTAAAGGGCTTAGACGAGGATAAAGGGACAGGGGATTAAAAGGCAAAGTAGGGACGGTTTAAGGGAATATTATACAGGGGTGGAAACTCGGGGCAATGATTTCATTTGTGTAAGATACAGATGGGGCCACCTTCGTTCCTCCCGCGGGTGCGCCATGTCTTTCCGTCTTGGCACACTGTTCGCCGAGAATGGGAGGTACGTGAATGTGAGATGCTCGTGCGTCCCCTTTTCAGCAAACAGCTCACCGGCCGGATGAACGAAGGTGACTCCATCTGTAAATATGTGTGAATCAGCGGCGTAACTATAGCACCGCAGCCCCCGCCACCGCGAGGGGGCGCTGTGCATGTGGGGGCGCCGGGGGCTGCGGTGCTATAGTTAACCCCCCCAATCCCCCGCAGACTTACCTATCGCACTGGTCCCGGCGGCTCCGTTCTTCTGCTGAGGACCACCAGAAAATGGCCGCCCCCATATAGCACACAATTCTCTGAAACTGTCTGCTGTATGGGGGGGGGGCATTTTCGGGTGGTCCTCAGCAGAAGAACGGAGCCGCCGGGACCAGCGCGATAGGTAAGGCTGTGGGGGATTGAAGGGGGGTTTGCATGGGCGGCGGCGGGGCAGGGGGGGGGTAGGGGTGCTTAGCGGGGCGGGGGGGGGCGCCCAAAACGTAGCTACGCCACTGGTCTGAATTTCTACGTTTTGGTTGTTCCAGGATCATGCCTAAAAACTGTGATGTAAATATTTATTTTATTTGTTACTATGTTGATTTTTTTTTAAGTAAAATGGTTGCAATATTTTTTTATAAAAACATTGCCTTCTGCTGAGAGCCCCCAAAAATTACTAGAATTACAGAGAAAATTGTTACACGCTGCGAATGCCGGGAAATGTCCCAAGAAGTAACCTGGTGTGACCCGGTGAAGTCTGAAATGTATGGAGCAATTGGTACTGTATCTGCACACACGGAGTTCAGAGTTATTAGTTCTTGGAAAGCCGCTTTCTCTATTCATATAATATTTAGTTATTGTGAGGACGCTGAGGTACCATGCCCTCTGCACGGAACCAAGGGTCACAATGTTGGATTTCCCCAAAAGTTTGTTGTCCAGTGCCCTCTACAGACCTTAATCTGGCCCTGACACGGACGGGGGTGTCTAGCTGGTTCTGATTGGCTGATTGTTCCTAGGCTCCCCAAGCCGATTGCAGAATTATTAGTTTGCTGTATTATATTGCCTTACTTCATTTAGATTTTTATTTGGACTGCAGCAGCAGCAGCTTAGATCCCCACTTGATACTAAAAGGTAGAACAAAAGATGTTTGTATTCAATTAAATTAATTTTGTGTTTGTGTGTTATTACAGTACATGCTTATTGTAAATCGCACTTTCACGTTTATTAATAACTGTCCCGTCTCTAAAATAAATTGTGTATACAGTATAACATTGCATTGTTGTATTGTAGTGTGTACAGACCATGTATACTATACTGTATACTAACACTGTCAGACGGGTGTGGCATCTGTCACGAATATCGGCGTGGTCATTGTGTCAACATGCAGCATGCATGAACCATGTCGACATCCATTCTGTGCCTACAAAGTTGGATCATTAAACCTGTATTTCTCATCCCTATCTTAGCAGTGCAAAATGTGTTATTATATAAAGAACTAATAGAAATTAAACCAAGTTTGTCAACAATTAACAAATAAATGTCCGAAAGCCAAATTAATATACAGAAGGTGAGTATTCTACTAAGCTACACAATCCCTATGTACCCAATGGCACTTTTGTACAACTGATTTGCACCATGGGCCCAATGCAGAGACTTCACTGCCGCCTCCTTCTCAGTAACAGGAGCCAAATGCTGCAGGATGTCACAGTGCACTTACTGTCACATTGTGGTTTTCCCATTTTTTGTCCCAAGTGTTGACACAGTCGACGTGGTCACCGTCAAAGTCTACCGTGTCCCCTCGTATTGCTCACTGCGATCACCATGCTTTGGGCACGGTGCCTCACTATGGGCCTTATTCTAGTTCACTCTTTCTGACAAATTCCTTCTCAGATGGACAAAACCATGTGCACTGCAGGGGGGCAGATGTAAAACGTGCAAAGAGAATTTAATTTGGGTGAGTTATTTTGTTTCTGTGCAGGGTAAATACTGGCTGCTTTATTTTTACACTGCAATATAGATCTCACTTTGAAGTAAAACCCCACCCAAATCTAATTCTCTCTGCACAAGTTACATCTGCCCCACCTGCAGTGCACATGGTTTTGTCCATCTAAGAAGGAATTTGTCAGAAAGAGTGAACCAAAATAACTCCCTCACTCCATTCTACCATATATTGGAGAATGTCTTCCCCCCCACACCCCTCCATTCCTCATGTAAAGGGATATGTATACATACTCAGACTGTGGGCAGGAATGTAAGTCAGCCAATGGGTTAATTACAGCTCTGACGATTATTTGTTAGGTTGCTCGTTGGTAAGGTTGAAGCGGGGAGAACAGGGATATATTCCCGTCATTAATACTTCTCGGTGTCTCTTTATGCCCATTGTGTGTAAGACTCACGGACTTTTGCTGCTCCTTGGCTTTTGCAAAAATGCTTTTCTAACTATTGAGTTCTACATTCATCAAAAGACCCGATGGGACAGTTACTTTGTGCTGAGAGCAGAAATCTATCGCACGTCACATTGTATAAACCCAGTCAGGTAAAAGGCAGCGAATTGTCAGCTGGTGGCTGCGGCCCTCTCTCTCTCTCTCCACTTTCTCCCAGTGACAGTGGCCTTCAATGTGCATACATCACCACAGTCAGTCTAACAGCACACTGCCAGCGCCCCGCCAAGAACCTTCTTTCCAAATCACTTCAGCCGACTAAAAACCTTATTCCCTTTTCAGGTGTTTTAACTTTAAAATGAGATGAACTGACCCCGGCAGTGGGAGATTGTGTTTCCTTGTTTTAAACTCATAGCAATCTCTTGTCTTTGTCGCAAGTGTAAAACAGAGGTATGCGTGGCGCGGCAGGATCCTGATTACTGCTCTAGGCTCAATCGATGCGCTGGAAATGGTTCTAGAGAAAAAATATATCTTATATACCTAGAGTGAATCTAATTCCCTGGTTAATATGTGAAACCGCTACATACTGTCTCGTAACTGCGTCATTGCTGTATTATTATCGTACGTGACTCATTGGTCTAAATAACACTACGTGAATATTATTCACCAAACTTATAGGTCAGAATTTCTACACTCCGGTGGGGAAGTCTGGAATTTCGGCCATATTTTTCAAGCGGCATATCATTTACAAGTCAAAAACAAGTTGGTTTTGCTTAGTAAAGGATTGCAGCTTAAAAAAAAAATGGGCAATCTGAGCCAAAATCCTGGACCTCCCCAAACCCTATCATAGTTCTCTGCAGGTGCAAGATTTTTTTACATGCCTCTATTAATGTGTCAGAATGTTCACATGTCTGTCACTGTGTTATTGGAGCATCACAGTGCTGCATGCCCGAACAGTGCTTAACCCAGGAGAGATTGATACCTTAACATATTGACCACAGTTTATATTCTATTCTATTTTTAGCTAACTTTTTTAATCAACTAATCCTTGCTCACATCTGCTGTACTTACATGCTCACATGTACTTACCAACTTGTAGGCATCTTCCAATATTTTAAGTGGATGGAATGAAGTCGTCTGGGGATACATGTTTCAGACTGGACTGTGAAAATACACCAGAGATGATGTTATGAGAAAAAAAGGTGATGTAGATGGAGTATATAGCTCTGTATGTAAGGTATAAATGCATATATAAACTATAAACATAAATGCGTAATACCCAATTGTCAGCAATGTGAAGCATGCAGGCCCAGGCTTTGCAGCACTGCAGAGAACATGTGACATAGACTGTAACATAGCTCTGGGTCACAGCGCTGATGGGTCTGTGCTGTGTACAGTGTGTCGGTGTCAGTAGGACGCTTGCTTTGCTGATCACTCTTGTGTCTGTGTGTTTATCTGTCATGCTCAGCTCGTCATCTTCCCCCTGACTGCTTGCTGCACATGACGGCCGCTGTCTGTTCATTTTGTACTGTAATGTAATATTAATAGAAAACTGCGGCAAGCTACTGCATCGGGTCTGACCCTCTTCCTGGGCGACCTGACCCTATAAATCTACTTATGCCTTAAATGACTGGATCAGGATGGCTCTCATGATCCAATTAGCTGACAAACTCGCATCCCCTTATTGGCGTTGTGTATTTCGCTGTCTGCGCTGCAGCGACAAATGTTTTCTGTTGTGTTGGAGATTAGGAAAAAAATCCCAAGATACCGGGTCATGGGCTCGGCAGTTCCAGGAGTCTCTGTTTCCTTTTGTGTAGCTTTTATCCGAGGCATTGGGAGTTATTGGAGTAGGCATTCTGTGTCAAGGTAGAAAATCCCCACCGTCTAAGTGTTGCTGCGTTGTTCTACTAAACTCTAGTGAGGCATCTGCCAGATTGCCTCACAATGACTAGTAAACCACTATGATGTCACACAATACCGGGTAATAATTATAGGTTATGTTAGAGATCCATGCAGTCCACTTTTACATCCTACAGTATCTATTGATAGAGGAGTTATCTACTGCAAAAATGACAGTCTTCCTCTGCTCAATTTTAGGGATGGCCATCGACCATCGATGATTCGAAATCATCGATGGTTCATGGCCGATGTCTAATACTTTTGCCATCGATGGGGGATAACCATATGGTTTCCCACCATCGATGGAACAGCAAAACAATGTTTCTTTTTCTTTCAAAGTGCCGGGACACAGAGCATAGCTCCGCCCCCGACACCTGCGAAGCCCCGTCCCCCCGTTTTTGATTGGTCCACAGGCCAATCAATCAAACACAATAGATGACCATCGATATGTAAACATATCGATGGCCAGCCATTGCATTGTTTAGCACGATCGATGGCCAGTTGCAGAATTGCAAATGATGGCAACCATCAATGGCAATGGCAACGATGGCCATCCCTACTCAATGGAGGCTTCATGCCCTATCTCAAGAGGGCCACCGAGATCACTACTGATCATATTCAGGGGTTACTGTCTCTTGTCTTTATAATATAGAGTGACACGGCGGGGAGACAGAAGTCTACTGCTTGGCTTCTATGAGAGACCTGGTTACCTCCTGCTAAAAAGCTGTTCCAGAATGTCTTTGCTATATACACTCACTGGCTATTGAGCTGTATGAAACCCCACTCTGCTCCATCACCGGTGTACATGTAACAGTGAGTATGACTCATTGCTATTTAACAATACACCATCCCCACTGGTTAAGTAACTGGGCTGTTCCTAGCTGGAGTCATCCGCTTCTTTGTGGCTATATAACTGCACCCACATCATTTAAAGCACAAAAACCTGGACACGCCTGCATTTTCACGGACACTCCCAGAAAATGACCAGTTACCGCCCCCAAACTCAGTCTTTCTGTCAATCAACTTGCGTATAGACAGCAATGAAAAAAAATTGCTGGGCATGCGTACTATGAGCCGTATACATACGCATACCTAGACCTCTGTGTTTGAAAAATGACAGTTAGTAGTTGATTGGTTGGTACTTTATCTCTCTCCAACCTTTGATAAATCTCCCCTCTTTACTTGTCTGCAAGGATGCCTTTCTTGGATAAACAGCAGATTTGAATTCAACCAGGGTTGGATGTACCAAGCACTGGCGGAACATCCCACCACACTATCGGAACAATGATCATCGCATATGTGCTTAAATATGCGACAACTAGCGCAAAAGGCAGCTCGACTGATAAGCGCTGCCATTTTGTGATTACCGCTGGTGCCTGGACTTCCGTGTCTAAGACCTGGGAGTCCCTTTGAAAATGTGCAGAGACGCATTGGCTACTTTGGGTTACCTGCCAGAGGGGGCGTTAGTTCATTAGAAAATAGGGTAAAAATGCTGAAAAAAGTTTTATTTCAGCAAATTTCCGTTAGTTCCCCCGCCCTCTGTCACTTATATGTAAGAAAGATAGCCTTAGTAAAGTGTTTCTGAACACCTGATAGGCTGCAGTCATAGTGCCCTAGTGATGTCATTAGTTCTTAATGCTATGACGTCAGTGTCATGCTTCAAAATGGCCACCTTTATTAATTAGAAACCCACTGAAATGACAAAACTTGAGGCTGATATTATAACACTTCAACACAGCATCTGAATTTTACAGCGCAATGACCTAAGATATCTGCTTAGAAACCAGAATGGTTGGTGTACATCAGGGGGTAGCCAACTCCAGCTCACCTCACAGGTGTACTCATTACTCACTAACACCTTTTAAAAGATCCACAGGTGGAGCAAATTACTTCACTTGCGATTCTGTGTGGAGACATGGAAAATGTTATCTGTTGGTAGCTCTCGAGGACTGGAGCTGGCTACCCCTGCTCTACATGGTCAGCTGTTGACATCGTCTTAAAGCGTATTGAGATGTCACAAAAGAGACTTCCATAAATATACAAATTTGAACCGTAATTAAAATATGCATGAACTACAGGCAGTCTTACCCCTAAATGTTACCATCGGAGAAACTTTCGCAGTATCTTCACTGTTTGAAAGCGGAGAGGAAAATTGTTGCTCAGACCCATTAAATCTGAGACAATTGAAACATCCTCAAATTTGCAAAAAGCATTAAAAGCTAATTTTTATAAAATTCGTAAATTCCGAGCAAAATTTCCACCGAATCGTTCAAACTGAATTTCTTAGGTTTTATATAAACCTTGTCTAAGTTAAATCATTTTAAATGAATTGAAATGTGTACTTAGCGTTCCTTTAGGTCTTCTGTGCTGTTTATGTTCGGGAAGGTGTGTAAGTGTTTATGTACAATATATAGTCGGATGCATGGCCGTTGGAGATGTTGGACGGTATACAAGTAGGTAAATTATTCATGCGCTGGCAGTTCAATCAAAATGATCGCTGAAACACACGTTCTCTTTTATGAGAGAGCACTTTGTACAATTTACCAAAATGTAATTGGATTTGAAGTTACTCTGGGGAAGAAGCAATGTTCTGCGGTAATTCAGTTCCTCGGCAGAAGGATGGCATCGATGATATTCCAGCCCGTGGAAAATGATTTCTCTTTTATTTGTGGTTTCCAAATCTATTCCTCTTATGGATCTTCCAGTATGGTATGGAAATAGCGCGGGTCACTTAAGGACTGCAAATCACAGCGTAAATGCCCTTTTGTGATGTCTCTCATGTATTTGTGGGCAATGAAACCTTTACATGGGAGGATCTCGTGGATGTTGGGCACTACCGATGACTGTTAACTATCTGTGATTTGAAATAATTGAAGGTCTACGATCGACGGTATCTACTCTTACCATTGTAAAAAAAAAATTTTTTCCACCATCGATGATCTAGAGCAACCAATGTTTTTTTTTCTCCAAGATGTTGGGACACGGAGCATAGATTTGACCCCGTCACCCACAAAGCCACGCCCAAATGTCCCTGATTGACCCACAACTCGCTAAAGCAGGGATGACCATCAGTGGGTGAGACCATTTCTTAAAAATGGCTGCATTGATGGATCATCAATGGTTCTATCAATGGTATCTATGGATGGATAACCCACGATTATCATCCCCTACTGGGCACTAATGCTGAGATTGGACAAGGTATATGTACATGACCAGGTTCATGGAGACTGGGGTGTTGCTAAACCTGGAGAGGTATGGCCATGTCCCTTAAAAACTAGGGGGACCCTGGCTCCTGCACAAGGGGGACTTTTCTCCTCATGATAAAATACCCTGACCATGAGCTATGCATGCATCACCGGTGCCAAAATTGCACTGCGACCAGCCCAGCCGACACCCCCATCCCTGTTACCACTGCAGCCCTCACCAAATCAGCAGAACCTGGGGAGGTGAGAATGAGTTTTTAACAGGGTGATCAGCTTGTGTGTCCATCAGATACACACATAGCTTACCGGACTAGCCCATCCCCATACCCTCCAACATGACCCATTGCATTCGGTACACAATGCTCTGCTCCTGGACTTCCCTGGTAATGTAGTATTGCCAGCACCTGTGTGGAAGAAGATAATTGACGAGAAGGGTGTTTCAACTCAGGTGACGGCACTCATACATTACCAGGGACGTCCAGGAACAGAGCATTGTGTACCGAATGCAATGGGTCATGTTGGAGGGTATGCATCCCTACACAGCTTTCTCTGTTAGCCGCGCAGATGCCCCGATTCACAGTAAGCCCTGTGATTACAGCAGCAAATGTTAATATCTATAGAACCAACGTTATGTACTAAGGCTGGCCTAGCCTTAGAGTTGCACACATTCTGCATATGGCTGCAAATACACATTATTATCCCGATTAATCTTTGTTAGCAACCCAAAAAAGCACACAACTGCAAAACCATGCTGCGCTGCAGGTGGGGCGGATGTAACTTGAGCAGAGGTATTTAGATTTGGATGGGTTATATGGTTTCTGTGCAGGGTGAACACTGGCTGCTTTATTTTTAAAACTAGTTAACAGCCTGTCAAAATTACCTGCTCCTACCTCCAATATCTGTCTTCTCAGCTTCCTCTTGTCATATCCAGCAAGTTTGAAACAGATCATTTTGCTTTCACTTTCTGTTAGGAGTAATTTGGTGGCCTCTAGTGTTCACTTGCGGTACTTCACCTCAAAAGGTGAGAACTTAGCCTTTTGCATAGTGATGCAATTTAGCTTTCACGTTAGCTTTCACAAAATTTAGGAGGGCCACTCCCCTCACTTCCGCACCAGAGTTTGTACACCGGAGATCCCCTGGATCACTCAAGTGGGTAACGTTCGTATTTTAAAGTGGCTCACCATTGGATCTGCTACTAGCGCTAGGGCTATTGAGCCTGACTAGACGTTGGACCTTTATTTTTTGCTATATTTTGAATCAGGCCCTATGTTCCGTGCATGACGCACCGACAGCCGACTTGTGCTCATCGCTGCACAGGCTCCAAAATGTTTGTGGCCTCTGGAGGTCGGCAAGGTTTCAGCATAGTGGAACCTTTTTAACATTCCATTATCCGGAACTATATCCAAGGCTTCTCCATTAGCGTCCCGGAGAATGGGCCCCTCTCTCAGAGACTGCTTAATATACCCAGCACATGCACGGCAATTATCAGACGCAGCCTTCTCTTTTGAGCTGAAAAGCTCGGTTTTCCGTCATGAAGTCATAGAAGTATTTTAGGCCATGGCTGATTTTCTGTGAAATAAAATCATCAAAACACTTCCAGCTCCTTTCTGCCTGGCGCCTGTCCTCTGGGCATTCTCTGATTTGAAGGTTGCAAAGAGGACTAAATGAGAGTGAGAGGCATATATAGCGTGTGCCATACAATATGCATGCAACCCCATTACTCCGCTCGATGCTCATCATAGTTCTGCCGCTTCCCAATGCAGGCACTCGGCGGAGGCCTGTGTACTGCATTAGCCTCATCCCCCCCCCCCCCCCTTGGCAGATAGTACATTTACATTTAATTAAATTACAGACCGCTGTACGGTGTAACCCATCCTTTCATTCTTTCAATCATTCTTCGATGCTAGGTAATACTTTCAGCAAATGTCATTGTGTGGAGATCCAGAAAGTGAGAGGCGGCAGAGCTTAAAGCGAGGGATATATAATGTGAGATATTCCGCTTGTCCGCACGTGCTGGGAATAGAAGCGGATCCCATTGTGATGTATCCGCCTAGCCCAAACTTCACGGGATAAATGTGTCAGACATCCTGTACATATATGACTTCTGTAAATGGGAGCCGGGTCTCATGACCGGCATACCTGTTTACAGTTCCCCCCCACCCGTGTCCTCCCCATGTTCCACCCTGGTCAGGACTGCGGGCAAATGGACCCCTTTTATATCGACACCGACCCAGGTCCACAAGGCAAAAACCCGGGTATTTGCCTTGGTATAAAAGGGGTATAACTGGGCTGTTCATAGCTTCAACCAATAGTGTGTGCCTATGTAATTCTGCAATATCAACACCTGTACACACATCATTCCCAAGTCAGGGTCACATGATCTGTCAAATCACATGACCTTTAGTGACCAATACTGAGACAGAGATTACAGTATCAGTTATGTGCTGATAGGGAAGAATGACGCCACCCAGGAGAGGGTTATTGTACGCAGGTAATCAGGGAGCGGATTTATTGCGGTGTCAGTTTGGTAATTGGAATTCATATTTAATATTACCCATTACACCTCGCACTAAACCATGGGTTATCCATGTCAGCTGGCTGGTGTGATATTAGATGAGAACCAGTATAATTTATTCATATCTGTTATGTTACCAGGAGAAATATATCTATCAGCGCTACATCATGAGGGAAATTAAGACAGATTGGCTAGAATAACACTGAGCAATAGGAGGCTGGTTATATGGGTAGTGCTGAAATACACTTACAGGATCTGCTGTCCCTGCGATGCCCACTGTATTCAACAGTCAGCCAATGGGCAAAGACAGTCAGGTGTAACGGTCACTGAGTCTCACCGGAGACAGCAGCATGGGGGTCTCACCGGAGACAGCAGCATGGGGGTCTCACCGGAGACAGCAGCATGGGGGTCTCACCGGAGACAGCAGCATGGGGGTCTCACCGGAGACAGCAGCATGGGGTCTCACCGGAGACAGCAGCATGGGGGTCTTACCGGAGACAGCAGCATGGGGGTCTTACCGGAGACAGCAGCATGGGGTCTCACCAGAGACAGCAGCATGGGGTCTCTTTGGAGACAGCAGCATGGGGGTCTTTCCGGAGACAGCAGCATGGGAGTCTCACCGGAGACAGCAGCATGGGGGTCTTACCGGAGACAGCAGCATGGGGGTCTTACCGAAGACAGCAGCATGGGGGTCTTACCGGAGACAGCAGCATGGGGTCTCACCAGAGACAGCAGCATGGGGTCTCTTTGGAGACAGCAGCATGGGGGTCTTTCCGGAGACAGCAGCATGGGGGTCTTACTGGAGATAGTAGCAGGGGGTCTCCCCGGAGACAGCTGCATTGGGGTCTCACCGGAGACAGCAGCATGGGGGTCTTACCGGAGACAGCAGCATGGGGTCTCACCGGAGACAGCATCATGGGGTCTCTTTGGAGACAGCAGCATGGGGGTCTGACCGGAGACGGCAGTATGGGGGTCTTACCGGAGACAGAAACATGGGGGTCTCACCGGAGACAGCAGCATGGGGGTCTCACCGGAGACAGCAGCATGGGGGTCTTACCGAAAACAGCAGCATGGGGGTCTCTCCAGAGACAGCAGCAAGGGATCTCCCCGGAGACAGCAACAAGGGGTCTCACCGGAGATAGTAGCAGGGGGTCTCCCCGAAGATAGAAGCAAGGGGGGGGGGGGGCCATATAGTACATGGTGAATTGAAATGTGCCGGAATTGTGGCAGTTTTGCTAAACTGGAGGCTACGACTGTACATTCCCCCAGTGTGTGTGTGTGTGTGTATGTTTATGTGTGTGCATGTGTGTGTGTGTATGAACTATTGCAGATCCATTTTAAAAATGAAAGTTTCAAATGAAAGTGATGTTACTGTATGTAATCAATACAATCTATCCAAACGCAAAACAACCGATCAGTTGGGAAATAAAAGACAAAGGTCATTTCTGTCGTTAGAGATCATGTGACGACACGATACAGTTATACTCATCGCACTGCCCTGGGTCACTGCGTGTTCTCTACTGAGAACCTGATGTATAGATGACAGGGCTGCTGTCACCCGCTATGGGTACAGACAGTTCCTGTGGCATCTCTGTGTCCGGATTTATTGGTGCATGGCCCAGCTTAGGGGAATATTTGGCTTCAGTCATACATTTCCCTAAGAAATAACACTCACAGGGCACCAGATAATCAATGGCAGGCAGTGGCGTAGCAATGCCACCACAGCCCAATCGGTGGCACCAGGCAGACGCATGCTTTATGGAGATTCCATACGGTCTGGCCATCTGCATGGAATCTGCTGAAAATGACCCTCCAAAAATGGACGTCCTCTAGGACGAGACTGATGGTAAAAACGGACCTCTAGCATCTGTCAGGGTGATGCAGAATGTGTAGCTTTACCAGAGCATGAAACCCTTGTCAACGAACATGAAACCCCTGGCAATAAGTATGTAACCCCTGGCAACGAGAATGAAACCTATAGCAGTGAGCATAAAACCCTGGCAATGAGCATGTAATCCCTGTCAACGAGCATGAAACCCCTGCCAATGAGCCTGTAACCTATAGCAATAAGCATGAGATGAAATGATCATATAGGTACAGTATAAAGTGATATTTTTTTTTTTTTGGGGGGGGGGGGATTGGGTTGCAAAATATGTTGTTACTTCCCTGATGGCGGAGATTTATCTCCTGACATAAGATGTAAAGCCGCCCGACCAGAGTACATAGTTGTGACTGGCAGCCGGTGTGGTGGTTGCATCTTGCTAGTTGTGCTTGACCAGTATCTGCAAACAATGAGACTTTTGTGGAGGCCGATTTCACCAGTAGCACCTCTGTGACAGAAAGGGGTCCAAGGGGAGAGGGGGGGATGAGACACGTGGAAGGATAAACAGGCTGATACGGGTGGTGGGGTGGCTTAGAGACTCGGGTGGTGGGGTGGCTGATAGACACAGGTGGGTGGCTGAGAGACTGGGGTGATGGAGTGGCTGAGAGACACAGGTGGTGGGGTGGCTGAGAGACATGGGTGGTGGGGTGGCTGAGAGACATGGGTGGTGGGGTGGCCTAGAGACATGGGTGGTGGGGTGGCTGAGAGACATGGATGGTGGGGTGGCTGAGAGACTGGGGTGGCTGAGAGACTCAGGTGGTGGGGTGGCTGAGAGAACCGGGTGGTGGGGTGGCTTAGAGACATGGGTGGTGGGGTGGCCTAGAGACATGGGTGGTGGGGTGGCTGAGAGACACAAGTAGGGTGGCTGAGAGAACCTGGTGGTGGGGTGGCTGAGAGACTGGGGTGGCTGAGAGACTGGGGTGGCTGAGAGACTCAGGTGGTGGGGTGGCTGAGAGAACCGGGTGGTGGGGTGGTTGAGAGACACAAGTAGGGTGGCTGAGAGAACCGGGTGGTGGGGTGGTTGAGAGACACAAGTAGGGTGGCTGAGAGAACCGGGTGGTGGGGTGGCTGAGAGACTGGGGTGGCTGAGAGACTCAGGTGGTGGGGTGGCTGAGAGAACCGGGTGGTGGGGTGGCTGAGAGACACAAGTAGGGTGGCTGAGAGAACCGGGTGGTGGGGTGGTTGAGAGACACAAGTAGGGTGGCTGAGAGAACCGGGTGGTGGGGTGGCTGAGAGACTGGGGTGGCTGAGAGACTCAGGTGGTGGGGTGGCTGAGAGAACCGGGTGATGGGGTGGCTGAGAGACACAAGTAGGGTGGCTGAGAGAACCGGGTGGTGGGGTGGCTGAGAGACACAGGTAGGGTGGCTGAGAGACTCGGGTGGTGGGGTGGCTGAGAGACATGGGTGGTGGGGTGATGAAGAGACACAGGGGAATTGAGAGGCTGAGAGACAGTGGAATGGAGGAGCTTAGGCTGGATAGAGAAAAGTGGGGTTAAACTAATGGCCGACCAGCCTGTACTTTTGTCAGAGGGATAAGGGGCCAAAAATTTATGAGTATAATGGGCCCCAAGATTTCTGTTGCCAGCCCTGTATACTCAAAGCTCCACCCATAACCAGTGTACATGTAACAGTGAGTACACTGTACCTGTTATACTTCAATAAACCAACTGGTTAAGCAACTGGGCTGTGGTAGTGTGAGCCATCTGCAGGCAGGAACCTATATAACACCTGCATACGCATCCTTCCCAACGTCCCATATTGTCCCAATGTCCTGCACATTCTCAGGAGACTCCTGGAACCACCGTGCACATGCATTTTTGTATTTGTTCGGGTTCGATGTTGTGATATTCTCCCTCCATCTGCTGTACGTGTAACCTCAGCCCTCCACACTCATTTATATACACAAGTAAATGCTACAATGGGTTAATGATATAATGAAAGCTCGATGGTATGATCAGAACATTTCTTGTTCAACAACTTGCACTCAGAGTCCTTGGTAGAACTGTTGATTGAAGAACCATTAACGCTGTGATTGTGTTGCTTGTGAGTTGTGTCTTATCAGCACATGAGAGGCCTGATCCTGTTTGTCTGCATTCCTGTGTCTAGGGAAAATCTGGTATTTACTTGAAAAATTCGGGAGAACTCAGACATTTATGGAGTGGAATCAGCAGCACCGTACACGCATAGACTACGGAGATCAAATCAGGTTTTTTTTTAAATACTGGGAAAAACATAATAATTAGTAATATTCTTTACTCATATGATGCCACAAGGGTTCTGCAGCCAGGGCCGCCACTAGTAATTTTGGGGCCCAGGACTGACCTTCAGTCCGCCCCCCCCCCCCCCCCCCGACCCACTTTGTGTAGTGGCTGGACCCCTTTTTGGGCTCCTGGGACCCCCAGATCCAAATCGGTCCAACAGTGTCTGAATGCATACCGCACAAACTGACAAATAACAGACGACACGTATGCTTGCTCCTGGAAAATATACATACTTGCCCATGGCAATGCGCATGTAACACCCTGGCAATGAGCATGAAACCACTGGCAACAAGCATGAAACCCCTTGCAACAAGGCGGCGGCTTCCACGCTCAGACCTCTCTGATCGCGCAGTGCTGCTCCTTTCTCGGCACAAACAGTAGTTTCTGCACATGCGCAGAAAACACTGTACGCGGCCATAATATAATATAGCCACATGGTAGCTGCAGCACACACCAACCCCCAACACAGCAGCAGCAGCAGCACACACAGCCCAGGCCCTGTCTCGAGGGAGGAGGTAAGAGACAGCTTAGGGCACAGTGAACTTACAGTATTGGAGATAGGGGCTGCAGAGAATGGGGAAGCGTGATGTGTACAAATTTTGAAATGGGGATGTACAAAATGGGGTTGGATTTTATTTTTCACTGACTGGGTTTGTAGGCCACGGCCCCAAATTTCAGGCAATGATGTCTCTCCTGCCGTGGATTACAAGTTGGGAGATATGGGTTACTGGGGGCCCAGATCATATGCTTGTACTTGGGTTTACTAGTCGCTAGTTCCGCCACTGCCCACCCTGCCAGTCCCACCACTGCCCACCCTGCCAGTCCCACCACTGCTCACCCTGCCGGTCCCACCACTGCCCACCCTGCCGTTCCCACCACTGCCCACCCTGCCTGTCCCACCACTGCTCACCCTGCGAGTCCTGCCACTGCTCACCCTGCCAGAACCACCACTGCTCACCCTGCCGGTCCCACCACTGCTCACCCTGCCGGTCCCACCACTGCTCACCCTGCCAGTACCACCACTGCTCACCCTGCCAGTCCCACCACTGCTCACCCTGCCAGTCCCACCACTGCTCACCCTGCCAGTACCACCACTGCTCACCCTGCCAGTCCCACCACTGCTCACCCTGCCAGTCCCACCACTGCTCACCCTGCCGGTCCCACCACTGCTCACCCTGCCAGTACCACCACTGCTCACCCTGCCAGTCCCACCACTGCCCACCCTGCCAATACCACCACTGCCCACCCTGCCAGTCCCACCACTGCTCACCCTGCCAGTCCCACCACTGCTCACCCTGCCGGTCCCACCACTGCTCACCCTGCCAGTACCACCACTGCTCACCCTGCCAGTCCCACCACTGCCCACCCTGCCAATACCACCACTGCCCACCCTGCCAGTCCCACCACTGCTCACCCTGCCAGTCCCACCACTGCTCACCCTGCCGGTCCCACCACTGCTCACCCTGCCAGTACCACCACTGCTCACCCTGCCAGTCCCACCACTGCCCACCCTGCCAATACCACCACTGCCCACCCTGCCAGTCCCACCACTGCCCACCCTGCCGGTCCCGCCACTGCCCACCCTGCCAGTACCAGCACTGCCCACCCTGCCAGTCCCACCACTGCCCACCCTGCCAATTTAGGTTTGCTCCTTGTTTCTTTTATTTACAATTTTTTTCTTCAATCTATTTGTGTCCTTTGCATTGTATAAAAGCTGGTCACCTTACCTATACAGGTGCCATTGGCAAAAAATTGTGCCGTCCCATAGGTCCTAACCCGTGGATGTCCGCAATGCAAGCGCACCTAGTTACAGCCCCGGTTTCTGCTTTTCCTACAGTCTACTCTAAATGGTTTCTTCTTTCTAGTGACCACAAATAGCGATATGGGGTCCAACAGACCGGCCTAGCATCAGCCCCGAAACATGCATATATCATACACTGCATCCTGAGTCTGCAGCAGACACCCTGCGCCTGGTCTCTGGCAATAGCGCGCACAGACCGGCCTAGCATCAGCCCTGAAACATGCATATATCATACACTGCATCCTGAGTCTGCAGCAGACTCCCCGCGCCTGGTCTCTGGCAATAGCGCGCACAGACCGGCCTAGCATCAGCCCCGAAACATGCATACATCATACACTGCATCCTGAGTCTGCAGCAGACACCCCGCGCCTGGTCTCTGGCAATAGCGCGCACAGACCGGCCTAGCGTCAGCCCCGAAACATGCATACATCATACACTGCATCCTGAGTCTGCAGCAGACTCCCCGCGCCTGGTCTCTGGCAATAGCGCGCACAGACCGGCCTAGCATCAGCGAGAACATGCATATATCATACACTGCATCCTGAGTCTGCAGCAGACTCCCCGCGCCTGGTCTCTGGCAATAGCGCGCACAGACCGGCCTAGCATCAGCCCTGAAACATGCATATATCATACACTGCATCCTGAGTCTGCAGCAGACACCCCGCGCCTGGTCTCTGGCAATAGTGCGCACAGACCGGCCTAGCGTCAGCCCCGAAACATGCATACATCATACACTGCATCCTGAGTCTGCAGCAGACTCCCCGCGCCTGGTCTCTGGCAAAAGCGCGCACAGACCGGCCTAGCATCAGCCCCGAAACATGCATACATCATACACTGCATCCTGAGTCTGCAGCAGACACCCCGCGCCGGGTCTCTGGCAATAGCGCGCACAGACCGGCCTAGCATCAGCCCCGAAACATGCATACATCATACACTGCATCCTGAGTCTGCAGCAGACACCCCGCGCCTGGTCTCTGGCAATAGCGCGCACAGACCGGCCTAGCATCAGCCCCGAAACATGCATACATCATACACTGCATCATGAGTCTGCAGCAGACTCCCCGCGCCTGGTTTCTGGCAATAGCGCGCACAGACCGGCCTAGCATCAGCCCCGAAACATGCATACATCATACACTGCATCCTGAGTCTGCAGCAGACTCCCCGCACCTGGTCTCTGGCAATAGCGCGCACAGACCGGCCTAGCATCAGCCCCGAAACATGCATACATCATACACTGCATCCTGAGTCTGCAGCAGACTCCCCGCGCCTGGTCTCTGGCAATAGCGCGCACAGAACGGCCTAGCATCAGCCCCGAAACATGCATACATCATACACTGCATCCTGAGTCTGCAGCAGACACCCCGCGCCTGGTCTCTGGCAATAGTGCGCACAGACCGGCCTAGCATCAGCCCCGAAACATGCATACATCATACACTGCATCCTGAGTCTGCAGCAGACTCCCCGTGCCTGGTCTCTGGCAATAGCGCGCACAGACCGGCCTAGCATCAGCCCCGAAACATGCATACATCATACACTGCATCATGAGTCTGCAGCAGACACCCCGCGCCTGGTCTCTGGCAATAGCGCGCACAGACCGGCCTAGCGTCAGCCCCGAAACATGCATATATCATACACTGCATTCTGAGTCTGCAGCAGACTCCCCGCGCCTGGTCTCTGGCAATAGCGCACACAGACCGGCCTAGCATCAGCCCCGAAACATGCATACATCATACACTGCATCCTGAGTCTGCAGCAGACACCCCGCGCCTGGTCTCTGGCAATAGCGCGCACAGACCGGCCTAGCATCAGCCCCGAAACATGCATACAACATACACTGCATCCTGAGTCTGCAGCAGACTCCCCACGCCTGGTCTCTGGCAATAGCGTGCACAGACCGGCCTAGCATCAGCCCCGAAACATGCATACATCATACACTGCATCCTGAGCCTGCAGCAGACACCCCGCGCCTGGTCTCTGGCAATAGCGCGCACAGACCGGCCTAGCATTAGCCCCGAAACATGCATATATCATACACTGCATCCTGAGTCTGCAGCAGACTCCCCGCGCCTGGTCTCTGGCAAAAGTGCGCACAGACCGGCCTAGCGTCAGCCCCGAAACATGCATACATCATACACTGCATCCTGAGGCTGCAGCAGACTCCCCGCGCCTGGTCTCTGGCAATAGCGCGCACAGACCGGCCTAGCATCAGCCCCGAAACATGCATACATCATACACTGCATCCTGAGTCTGCAGCAGACACCCCGCGCCTGGTCTCTGGCAATAGCGCACACAGACCGGCCTAGCATCAGCCCCGAAACATGCATACAACATACACTGCATTCTGAGTCTGCAGCAGACTCCCCGCGCCTGGTCTCTGGCAATAGCGCGCACAGACCGGCCTAGCATCAGCCCCGAAACATGCATACATCATACACTGCATCATGAGTCTGCAGCAGACACCCTGCGCCTGGTCTCTGGCAATAGCGCGCACAGACCGGTCTAGCATCAGCCCCGAAACATGCATACATCATACACTGCATCCTGAGTCTGCAGCAGACACCCCGCGCCTGGTCTCTGGCAATAGCGCGCACAGACCGGCCTAGCATCAGCCCCGAAACATGCATACATCATACACTGCATCCTGAGTCTGCAGCACACACCCCGCGCCTTGTCTCTGGCAATAGCGCCCACAGACCAGCCTAGCATCAGCCCCGAAACATGCATACATCATACACTGCATCCTGAGTCTGCAGCAGACTCCCTGCGCCTGGTCTCTGGCAATAGCGCGCACAGACCGGCCTAGCGTCAGCCCCGAAACATGCATACATCATACACTGCATCCTGAGTCTGCAGCAGACACCCCGCCAGAGGCGTAGCGAGGGCGGTGCCGGTGGAGCACCAGCTCCGGGCGCAGGGGACTATCATGGCGCCGGAGCTGTGCCGGCACCGCCAGCTCGCCCGCTCACCTGCGCTCTCTATGCCGCGCCACGCCGCCATCTGCCCCGCTAGCTCCCGGCTCCCCGCTGTGTCCGGGAGATTCGGTGCTATTTAAAATTCACGTCTCCCACTGGACCGCGCTAGCCAATAGGCGCTTGCGGTCCAGCAGCCAATCAACTGGGGGCTGCTGGACCGCGAGCGCCCATTGGCCAGCGCGGTCCAGCGGGAGATGTGAATTTTAAATAGCAGTGCATGTCTCCGTCCCAGCGCATAGGCATGCGCACGGAGGTTGCCGGGGTTGCACCCCCCCCCCCCATACGATTGCAGCCAGGGCACTGGCTTTTAACCTGATCTCCGCTCCTGTCATCGAGCCCGGAGCTGGGAGGGGGGGGGGAGGGAGGGGGGGGGGGGGGGCGACTGACTAGCCGCGGCCCAGAGCCTCACCATGAAGGGGGGAGAAAAGGGAGAGGACCCACTGCGTGCTGACGCCTTTGCTGGACAGAAATGCTCCGCACAGAGAGGAGGAGCCGCTGACATTGTGTGATGAAGGAGAGAAACTAATGGTGAGCATCCCAGCATCTGTTTGTCTTTGCCCCCCCCCCAACTATTCCCTCTGTCTATGCTGCCCCTCCATCCATCTGTGCTCCCCCTCCCCTCGTCCATCTTTCTATCTATGTTGTTCTATCTGTCCATCTTTGCGCCCCCCCCCCCCGTCTGTCCTGCGCCGTATAATATGTAATGGGCATTACAGTGTGTCAACTAATGTGTAATGTGCATCATGTGTGTCAAATAATGTGTAATGGGCACCACAGTGTGTGGCATATGTAATGGGCATCACCATGTGTTGTATAATGGGCATCATGGTCTGAGGCGTAATGTGTGAGGCGCAACATCTAATGGGCATCACGGTGTGAGGCATAATGTGTAATGGGCATCAAGGTGTAAGGCGCAACGTGTAATTGGCATCACAGTGTGAGGCGCAGCGTGTAATACGCATTATGTGTGGCAAAATGTATAATGGGCATTATGGCATGTGGTATACTATGTAATGTCTGTGTGACGTTTAATAGGCATTACGGTTTGTTATATAGTATGTAATGGGCATCAAGTGTGACCTTATGTGTAATTGGCAATACAGCATGTGGCTTTATGTGCAATGGGCATTACTGTGTGTGGTATAATGTTAGGCCGCGTCCCCTTTTTGCCACGCAAGAGCCCCGCCTACTACAAATCGGGGGGGGGCACGAAAAAATGCCCTTGCTCCGGGCACCGTGGCACCTAGCTACACCGCTGCACCCCGCGCCTGGTCTCTGGCAATAGCGCGCACAGACCGGCCTAGCATCAGCCCCGAAACATGCATACATCATACACTGCATCCTGAGTCTGCAGCAGACTCCCCGCGCCTGGTCTCTGGCAATAGTGCGCACAGACCGGCCTAGCATCAGCCCCGAAACATGCATACATCATATACTGCATCCTGAGTCTGCAGCAGACACCCCGCGCCTAGTCTCTGGCAATAGCGCGCACAGACCGGCCTAGCATCAGCCCCGAAACATGCATACATCATACACTGCATCCTGAGTCTGCAGCAGACTCCCCGCGCCTGGTCTCTGGCAATAGCGCGCACAGACCGGCCTAGCATCAGCCCCGAAACATGCATACATCATACACTGCCTCCTGAGTCTGCGCCTAGTCTCTGGCAATAACGCGCAGTGTGTGTTGTTCCAGCTTACACTAGACGCTTACTGTATAGAGATGCATAGTAACAACACATCCGTAACAATATCCAAATCTTATTAAACCATAAATCAAAAACAACAATTAAAATACACATTTAAACATAAGACAGATCGCACCCACCGGACGCTTCTATAATTAATGCTGTTCATATACGTGGTGCTATTAGTGGATTCCAAAGCTCACACATGGAAGGAGGATGCAACAGCAAAATGAATCTTGTAGGCAGATGGCCCTTGTGGGAGCGGCTCCCTGGATATCCTGCATTTACAAGTGTTTGTCCATGTTCTACAGTGCTCAGGTTTGTGCATTATTATAATTGGATGGATCAGGCCGCAGTACGTGTTGGCCATGGCGGTCGCGGCGGGCCGGCGTTATTTGTGCACATGTCCTGGAGCGTTCTGCGTTCCCTGGGTAGTGTATGATTATCGGTTGGTGGATAGTCACATAATAAGGGGGCTGGGACTCAGGACTATAAATGACATTCATTTATGGTATTGTTGCAAATGCCGGCGGCGGTGCGCTAAAATTATCGGTGATTGCTACAAAATAAACATGATGTATTTTGCTGGGGCATCTGCATACAATAATACTTAGGTGCAGCGACAATACTAGCGAGGAGTGGAAAGAGCTCTCTAGGGATGAGCAACATTTGAAATCATCGATGGTTGATGACCAGGGTTGGGATCATTTGGTCTACAGCATGGTGGTCGACAGTCATTAGGTTGACACCATTAGGTCGGCATGGGAAAAGGTCGACGTGGGCCTAGGTCGACATGGTTCTAGGTCGAAAGGTCATTAGTTCGACAGGTCGTTAGTTTGACTGGTCATTAGTTCGTCAATGTTTATGTCGACAGTCAAAAGGTCGACATGGGGGTTTCACAGTTTTTTACCTGATTGTCAACACAGTCGACATAGACACAGTTTCAAGTGCACCGCATCCCCTCGCATCGCTCGCAATGCGTCGGGCGCGGTGCCTCACTGCTCTCGGCACACTATTTTATTCTCCCGCCATGCCCTAGTGGATGGTAGGGCATGAAATACCGCCTGTCGGCACATGTCAGCTCAAAAAACTGTGGAAAACCCCATGTCAACCTTTTGACTGTCAACATAGGCATTGTCGAACTAATGATCTGTCGAACTAACGGCCCGTCGAACTAATGACCTTTCGACCTAGAACCATGTTGACCTTTTCCTATGTTGACCTAATGGTGTCGACCTAATGACTTTCAACCATAATGCTGTAGACCAAATGACCGCATCCCGGTTTCAATTCCCATCTCTGCCTCCTGACACCCATTAAGCCACGCCCCAGGTCCCTAATTGGCCAACAATCCATGGAACATTAAAGCAAGGGTGACCATCGCTGGGTGAAACCATCGATGGTTCCCTTACAGGTGATTTCACACCATCAAGTTACCCATTAATGGTTCCATTGGTGGATAACCCATTGATAGCCATCCCTAGAGATAAAGTGGAGAATGGTAAACAACCAGCCATTTTTCAAATCCAGTCTGTAACATGACAGGAGCTGATTGGCTGGCTGTTTGTCACTCTCCACTTTATCACTTTTTGATTGGCCCTTAGGGGGGCCAATTGACACCGATTGGCCCTCAGCTGCCGATTCATACCTGCATGATGAGCAGGGAATTCGGCCCCATCTCCGATGGTGGGGAGTGTTCATACACATAGTCGCTCATGCACATTTACACCCCCCCCCCCAGAATGAACGCCTGGGTGTTGGCAAAATGATTGACAGGCAGGAGGCAGGTGCTGGGGTCCGCCCAGGGTTTTATGGGCTTGCCCACAAAATCGGTGGGCGCACCCATGGAAAAGCTGAGCGGACACCTGCGAATGCTGCACATATGCGACCGGATTGTGAATTCTGTAATCAGTGATCTATGATGAATTAGGCCCATTGACATCTCATTACAGATCTATTTACCGCTTCCCATTGTTACAGGGCATTAGTGGAAGAACTATTTATAAAGCCCATTGTTCTGTTACATAAATGAACATGAGAGGCTTATTATATACTAATAATCACTTTTTATATGCCCAGTTTTATTAAGAGAACTGTATCATTGCTGAATTGTTTTTAACGTATGGCTTAATAAAGATGTTGGCATTCCTATAATAAGGCAGCTCGTTGTTTCCTGTACATAGTTCAGGCCTAATTCAGGTTGTACGCAGATGTTTTTGTGATTCTCTAGGCTACAGATCTCAAGAGGACGATACCAACGCTGACTGTAGTGCAGCGACGGGTGCCCTGGACCTGGACCATTCTTTTTTCCTGGTGGCGGACTGTACGCTGCGGGTAACATGGTGGACAGCGAAAAATTTATAATTTGGCAACATTTTTGGCAGCCAATAAGAAATGTCTGCATCAGGGATTCAAAATTGGTGCCATTGCAGCCAATAGGAAGTGTCTGTAGCAAGCCAATCATAGCTCACCATGCTGTGCCTGGCACTAGCCCCCGGCGTCCGACGCCGCAGGGAGGTGGAGAGGAGTGCGACAGGAGACAGGAAGTGCTGAAGAGCTCCTGAAAAAAAGAAGAAGCTGCCAGCCGAGCCAAAAGCCACTCCGAAAGATGGCAAACAGGAGAAATGCTCCGACGGTCGCAGAAGAGGCCAGAAGAGGCCGGTTGTCACTGGCTGGTCTTGTTGTGTTCCCGGAAACACCTGGGTGAGCCAGTGGAGTATGGGTCTTCAAACTGTGGCCCTCCAGATGTTGTGAAACTACAAATCCCAGCATGCCTTGCCACAGTTTTAACACTCCCTTATAGCAAAACTGTGGCAAGGCATGCTGGGATTTGTAGTTTCACAACATCTGGAGGGCCGCAGTTTGAAGACCCATGCAGTGGAGGGTGCATAATGTGAATGGATGGGGCACTGTGGCACAAGTGAATTGGGGTTTCTGTGTGGCATAATGTGAACGGGGAGCACTGTGGCACAAATTAACTGTGGTTTCTGTGTGGCATAATGTGAACGGGGAGCACTGTGGCACAAATTAACTGTGGTTTCTGTGTGGCATAATGTGAACGCGGTAGGGACTGTACTGTGGGGATGCAGTTACAATCCCGGCGGTCGGGATCCCGGCGTTCAGAATCCCGACTCTGGAATCCCGACCGCCGAAATGCCGACACTTTCTCCCTCCGTGGGTGTCCACGACACCCCTGGAGGGAGAATAAATTAGTGTGCCGAGCGTATTTCGGCTGTCGGGATTCCGGCGTCGGGATTCTGAACGCCTGGATCCCGACCGCCGGGATTCAATACTGAATCCGTACTGTGTATACCAATTCTTTCACAAATTTCTGAGCAAACCCACCCCTTCCAGTGCTGCTCTTCTCTAATAACGATAATAACATAGAATGTTATACGAGTCCAGACGCAACGTTTATCTTCAAAAAACTATACATAGGCAGATAAAGGAAACGTTTTATGTGGAAATTTTATGGCCCCTGGCGTAGAGCGCAGGACTCGATATTTTCCTCTTACTAACAGAGAACACGCAATCGTAAATTAAACTTACACCAGTCGTTTTAATTTGTGGATGTTAAACAAAGAAGCGGAGGAAACCCAACATCGCTGTGACCTAAGGAATAATTCTCACATACAGCGAACAGATTCCTGGCTTCAGAGAATCCCGCAGTATTTACCCACTGCTGGCAGAGCCTCCTGGCGGCCATTGCTATTGTGTTCTTTTGAAATGAACTCAAAGCTTTCAGACCTAAGTACCAAGTTTTACAAGACCTGAGGGTGGAGGAAACCAATTTTGAATTGTCTGCGGCTGCTATCACAGGGGCAGGGGTCTGGGTAATGAGAGGCGATGGCTGCTTGGGAAGGTGTTTCGGGCTAACTATATGATCATATAATAGAGGGGGGAGCCTCTCTGACAGGTAATTACACGGTGAGTGTGCAAGTGCAGCTGTGACGTCTGACGTTTACACAGACCTACAATTTCTCACATTAAGGGAACTGAAAGGCTGCAACTAAAGTGTACATCACGCGGCGGGGGCATTCAAGAACACGGACGACGTGTACTTTATTTGCTACGACTCCCGCAGGGGGAAATAAAAGGTACTGTGCACAGCGTCCAGCTCATTCCACCAGGTTCAACCTAAAATGTCAATTCACTGAATATTTCCAGGCTTCCAGCATCTTACACTTCATTGTCCTTACCAGGGCCGGGCTAATAGGTAGCTGCCTATTGCACAAGGATCTAGGGGGCAGCCAAGTCTGCCTATCACAAAACTAGGGTTGACTATGAGGAAGACATCATGTAAGACGTGGTGGTAGTGTGAGGTCGGGGTGGTGCATGAGTTTAAAGTTATGCCTAGTAGCCTTAAGGTGCCCATACACTTATGCGATTTTGGACAATTTCCGTAGGATTGGCCCGAGAAATTGGATGAAAAGCGGTCAACTCGCATGTGTTTGATATCGGATCCGCCCCAGTGCGCGGACCCGTGTACATAGCATGGTGCTATGTTTTATTATTGTTATATTATTGCATTGCTTTAATGTAGTGTGGTGAAACAGGGTTAGTTTCCCCATAGAGTAATATATTTCTTTGGTCACAACCACCCTGTAAAGGGTTAAGGAGAAGCCATCTAGAGAGAGTGCTTTGCAGCCTGGTAACAGAACCGGGATCACTGCAAAGTCAGGAATGAGTCTCTGAGGTGCGGTGGGATCTCAGGCACACGGCCCCGGCCCAGGTTTTCAGACCTGTACAGCCACAGGTGGGAAATGGGCTAATTGCAGTAGAAGGGATAACAACCTTGCTAAGTTTGCTGCTCAGGGCACTGATGCCTGGTAGGGGCCAGTTAGTAGGCCTAAGTATTGTAGATCCAGGGACTTGGACTGCCAGTGCCCGGAGGCACTGAGGCACTCTGTTCAAGGAGTCCTGCATGGACAAATACAGTATATTGCTTTGATTGTCTATCTAAAGCTTAATTTGCTGTAAAGTGGACTTGTGGCTTGTATGAGATTAAATACATGCACAAATACTGAAAACTGCCTGCCGGGTCCTGTCTGAACAGCAAACCTGTTACAGTAGCAAGCTTTTACAAGAGATGGGCGGTTCGCAATCTTTTGTGGAGTAGTTGTATGTGTGTGTGTGTGTAGTGGGAATTTTACATTGTAAGCTCCACTGGGGAACGGACTGATGTCAAAGGCCATGCACCAATCACAGAATGCACAATAACCAAAGTAACAATATTAACTAACATCTCATATGCAACATCAATCTTAGACAGCATATGAAACAATCATAAATAATTAGTATCTTACTTGATGGAAAACTCAAACAGAAAGAGATCAATTTACTGTCCCATCGGTATACGGGATCTTCAGGAGCTCACAATTATGTATATTTAGTATTACAGACTCGTCACCAGAAGGACGTAAGTGCCGACAGTCCTGAAACGCGTTACAGAGAGCACAGTTATTCGGACAGCTGCAAACCTAATTAGGGTCTCTGACTGGCAAGTGGACAGCGTGGGTCTCCTTCTACATTGTACTGAGAGCTCATGGAGACAGCCCGCCTCATTATAATGGGGTGGGAAACTGCAAGCCACAGTATAATTAAGAGTTTCCCCTGAGGAAGCTGCTAATTACTCACCATTGTTTGCGTATTCTCCAACATTAATGTTGTCTGTTGGGTTTTAGCTAATATGGTTGATGATAAAAGTTTGAATCCTTTGTTTTTTTTATGGCTATATTATTATTATTATTATTATTATTATTATTATTATTATTATTATTATTATTATTCATATGGCTGCAACAGTCTGCTTACTGCTATGTGTTAATAGGAGAATACTCTCATGTATGTGATGTGGAAAAATACTTCTGGCCAATAGAGGGTGAGGAAGGAAAGGATGCGGAGAGGAAGAATGAGAAGTGGTCCAGAATGTGGGCCATCATGAGTAGGGGACACTCGGGGCCAGGGGCGCAGTGAGGGTGGAGCCAGCGGAGCACGAGCTCCAGGCTCAGAAGGATCACAGGGTGCTGGAGCCGTGCACCGCCAGCTCGCCCACCTGCCCAGCTCGCCCGCCCAGCTTGCCCATCTGCCCAGCTCACCAGCTCCCCGCCCCCATTGTGCGTGGCTGTCTCTGCTATTTTTCATTCAAGTCTCCTGCTGGATCGCTAACCAATAGGCGCTTGCAGTCCAGCAGCCAATCAGAAGCATTGGTGGCTGCTGAACCGCTAACCAATAGGCGCTACCAGTCCAGCAGCCACCAATGCTTCTGATTGGCTGCTGGACCGCTAGCCAATAAGAGCTTGCAGTCCAGCAGCCAATCAGAAGCATTGGTGGCTGCTGGACTGTGAGCGCCTATTGGTTAGCGGTCCAGCGGGAGACTTGAATTGAAAATAGCAGTGGGCAGCTGGGCACAGCAGCAATGGCGCGGGCTGTGCAGGGGAGGTCATGTCTTTTATGCGCAGAATGTGCACGCTGCCTCTGGCAGCTGAGGTCTAGCTTGCGCTGGGTCTTTCCTGCATGGCAGCCGTCTCACTGCAGAGCACAGCAGCTCCTGGGAAATGATGCCATCACAGCTTCTCCTCCACACTGTAAGTACCTTTTCGCGTTTGTGTTCCCGGTCATCTCTCTCCCGGTTTGGGGGGAAGGGGGGCTAAAAAATACTTCACATTGTCCTGTAGTTTTATAAAGCATAAGGCATCACAATAAATAGTATAAGGCAGAGTTGATTTTATATAGTGCCCGAGCCCGAAGTGTGGCGAGCGTACGCGGAATACGAGCCCAAAGCGTCACGAGCACAGCGAGCCCCGCGAGGGGACACGGATTACTTAACATGTATTCTGCGTCCCCTCGCGGGGCACGCTGCGCTCGCCACGCTTCGGGCTCGTCATTCTGCGTCCCCTATGCTCGCCACACTATATAAAATCAACTCCACGCCGACGTGGATAGTGGGGGTATGAAAAGGTCGGAGGACGCATACCACCACCCCTCGCGGGCTCGCTGCGCTCGCCACACTTTGGGTTGACGTTGATCGTGACGTGGCGTTAACAATGGGGGTGGGGGGGGGTGGGGGGGGCATTTCACATAGTAATTACCCATCAGTGTGGGTATATAATTAAAAATCGGGTTGAATCGGTCACATTTTTCCGAACCAATGTCAAAATCGGGCGCCCAGATATTACACAAGTACCCACACATCTTTCTAGGCGAAACACAGATTATAACAATGTATTGGTATAAGGAACCCCATACTATGTACGCATAGATTAATCTGTTGTGGAACGCACAATCTACTTCATGCAAGATAAACTCCTGCTCTAGATGTCTGTATATTGTTCCTATGATCTGAGTTGTTATATAAAAATAGGAAAACGTTTTTTGAAGCTTTCTATTACTGTTGACAATATGTCGTTGCTTTAGACTGATACAAGACATACATGTACAATTTATTGTTTGACCACTTTTGTGCATTGTATATATGTGCACCTTCATTGTATATTGTCTCATAATTCATGTTTCAATAAAATACATTTTGAAAAAGAAAGGTGTTTCACCACAGGTGATGGCCATTATACATTACCAGAGAAGTCCAGGAACAGAGCGTGTTCTCCCTGAAGGAATCAACCATGATTTTACCTGTGTATTAGATTTCCTTAATCTGCAATACAAACTCAGCTCAATGTGTTCAGGAGTGAAGGGGTTAAATGAAGTGTGCTGTTGGCTACAAACATAAGCCTATCGATTAATTGATTGTTTAATTTGTTTGTATTTTTGCATTGATTGCCGGCTCTCTAACAGGAAGTGGGAAGAGTTTATCAATATTTTTCAAAACAGAGAAATCATATAATATTGTAACAGAAATTGTCTGGTTGGGGAAGAAGCTCTTTATCCTGTAACACATGAGCCGGTCACAGGGTTGGGAACCGCTGCTGTAACACATGAGCCGGTCACAGGGGTGGGAACCGCTGCTGTAACACATGAGCCGGTCACAGGGTTGGGAACCGCTGCTGTAACACATGAGCCGGTCACAGGGTTGGGAACCGCTGCTGTAAACCATGAGCCGGTCACAGGGTTGGGAACCGCTGCTGTAACACATGAGCCGGTCACAGGGTTGGAAACCGCTGCTGTAACACGTGAGCCGGTCACAGGGTTGGGAACCGCTGCTGTAACACATGAGCCGGTCACAGGGTTGGGAACCGCTGCTGTAACACATGAGCCGGTCACAGGGTTCAGAACCGCTGCTGTAACACATGAGCCGGTCGCAGGGTTGGGAACCGCTGCTGTAACACATGAGCCGGTCACAGGGTTGGGAACCTCTGCTGTAACACATGAGCCGGTCGCAGGGTTGGGAACCGCTGCTGTAACACATGAGCCGGTCACAGGGTTGGGAACCGCTGCTGTAACACATGAGCCGGTCACAGGGTTGGGAACCGCTGCTATAACACATGAGCCGGTCACAGGGTTGGGAACCGCTGCTGTACCACATGAGCCTGTCACAGGGTTGGGAACCGCTGCTGTAACACATGAGCCGGTCACAGGGTTGGGAACCGCTGCTGTAACACATGAGCCGGTCACAGGGTTGGGAACCGCTGCTGTAACACATGAGCCGGTCACAGGGTGGGGAACCGCTGCTGTAACACATGAGCCGGTCACAGGGTGGGGAACCGCTGCTGTAACACATGAGCCGGTCGCAGGGTTGGGAACCGCTGCTGTAACACATGAGCCGGTCACGGGGTTGGGAACCGCTGCTGTAACACATGAGCCGGTCACAGGGTTGGGAACCGCTGCTGTAACACATGAGCCGGTCACAGGGTTGGGAACCGCTGCTGTAACACATGAGCCAGTAACAGGATTGGGAACCGCTGCTGTAACACATGAGCCGGTCACAGGGTTGGGAACCGCTGCTGTAACACATGAGCCGGTCACAGGGTTGGGAACCGCTGCTGTAACACATGAGCCGGTCACAGGGTGGGGAACCGCTGCTGTAACACATGAGCCGGTCACAGGGTGGGGAACCGCTGCTGTAACACATGAGCCGGTCGCAGGGTTGGGAACCGCTGCTGTAACACATGAGCCGGTCACGGGGTTGGGAACCGCTGCTGTAACACATGAGCCGGTCACGGGTTTGGGAACCGCTGCTGTAACACATGAGCCGGTCACAGGGTTGGGAACCGCTGCTGTAACACATGAGCCAGTAACAGGATTGGGAACCGCTGCTGTAACACATGAGCCGGTCACAGGGTTGGGAACCGCTGCTGTAACACATGAGCCGGTCACAGGGTTGGGAACCGCTGCTGTAACACGTGAGCCGGTCGCAGGGTTGGGAACCGCTGCTGTAACACATGAGCCGGTCACAGGGTGGGGAACCGCTGCTGTAACACCTGAGCCGGTCACAGGGTTGGGAACCGCTGCTGTAACACATGAGCCGGTCACAGGGTTGGGAACCGCTGCTGTAACACGTGAGCCGGTCACAGGGTTGGGAACCGCTGCTGTAACACATGAGCCGGTCACAGGGTTGGGAACCGCTGCTGTAACACGTGAGCCGGTCACAGGGTTGGGAACCGCTGCTGTAACACGTGAGCCGGTCACAGGGTTGGGAACCGCTGCTGTAACACATGAGCCGGTCACAGGGTGGGGAACCGCTGCTGTAACACATGAGCCGGTCACAGGGTTGGGAACCGCTGCTGTAACACATGAGCCGGTCACAGGGTTGGGAACCGCTGCTATAACACATGAGCCGGTCACAGGGTGGGGAACCGCTGCTGTAACACATGAGCCGGTCACAGGGTGGGGAACCGCTGCTGTAACACCTGAGCCGGTCACAGGGTTGGGAACCGCTGCTGTAACACATGAGCCGGTCACAGGGTTGGGAACCGCTGCTGTAACACATGAGCCGGCCACAGGGTTGGGAACCGCTGCTGTAACACATGAGCCGGTCACAGGGTTGGGAACCATTGCTGTAACACATGAGCCGGTCACAGGGTTGGTAACCACTGCTGTAACACATGAGCCGGTCACAGGGTTGGTAACCACTGCTGTAACACATGAGCCGGTCACAGGGTAGGGAACCTCTGCTGTAACACATGAGCCGGTCACAGGGTTGGGAACCGCTGCTGTAACACATGAGCCGGTCGCAGGGTTGGGAACCGCCGCTGTAACACATGAGCCGGTCACAGGGTGGGGAACCTCTGCTGTAACACATGAGCCGGTCACAGGGTTGGGAACCGCTGCTGTAACACATGAGCCGGTCACAGGGTTGGGAACCGCTGCTGTAACACATGAGCTGGTCACAGGGTTGGGAACCGCTGCTGTAACACATGAGCCGGTCACAGGGTTGGGAACCGCTGCTGTAACACATGAGCCGGTCACAGGGTTGGGAACCGCTGCTGTAACACATGAGCCGGTCACAGGGTTGGGAACCGCTGCTGTAACACATGAGCCGGTCACAGGGTTGGGAACCACTGCTGTAACACATGATCCGGTCACAGGGTTGGGAACCGCTGCTGTAACACATGAGCCGGTCACAGGGTTGGGAACCGCTGCTGTAACACATGAGCCGGTCACAGGGTTGGGAACCGCTGCTGTAACACATGAGCCGGTCACAGGGTTGGGAACCACTGCTGTAACACATGAGCCGGTCACAGGGTTGGGAACCGCTGCTGTAACACATGAGCTGGTCACAGGGTTGGGAACCGCTGCTGTAACACATGAGCCGGTCACAGGGTTGGGAACCACTGCTGTAACACATGAGCTGGTCACAGGGTTGGGAACCACTGCTGTAACACATGAGCCGGTCACAGGGTTGGGAACCTCTGCTGTAACACATGAGCCGGTCACAGGGAAGAGAACCGCTGCTGTAACACATGAGCCGGTCACAGGGTTGGGAACCGCCGCTGTAACACATGAGCCGGTCACAGGGTTGGGAACCACTGCTGTAACACATGAGCCGGTCACAGGGTTGGGAACCGCCGCTGTAACACATGAGCCGGTCACAGGGTTGGGAACCGCCGCTGTAACACAT
This sequence comes from Crinia signifera, assembly GCF_055691185.1. Classification (NCBI taxonomy): domain Eukaryota; kingdom Metazoa; phylum Chordata; class Amphibia; order Anura; family Myobatrachidae; genus Crinia; species Crinia signifera. The sequence goes on along the minus strand of NC_139224.1, from coordinate 10,780,149 downwards.
GAGCCGGTCACAGGGTTGGGAACCGCTGCTGTAAAACACATGAGCCGGTCACAGGGTTGGGAACCGCTGCTGTAACACATGAGCCGGTCACAGGGTTGGGAACCGCTGCTGTAACACATGAGCCGGTCACAGGGTTGGGAACCGCTGCTGTAACACATGAGCCGGTCACAGGGTTGGGAACCGCTGCTGTAACACATGAGCCGGTCACAGGGTTGGGAACCGCTGCTGTAACACATGAGCCGGTCACAGGGTGGGGAACCGCTGCTGTACCACATGAGCCGGTCACAGGGTTGGGAACCGCTGCTGTAACACATGAGCCGGTCGCAGGGTTGGGAACCGCTGCTGTAACACATGAGCTGGTCACAGGGTTGGGAACCGCTGCTGTAACACATGAGCCGGTCACAGGGTTGGGAACCGCTGCTGTAACACATGAGCCGGTCACAGGGTTGGGAACCGCCGCTGTAACACATGAGCCGGTCACAGGGTTGGGAACCACTGCTGTAACATATGAACTGGTCACAGGGTTGGGAACCACTGCTGTAACACATGAGCTGGTCACAGGGTTGGGAACCGCTGCTGTAACACATGAGCCGGTCACAGGGTTGGGAACCACTGCTGTAACATATGAACTGGTCACAGGGTTGGGAACCGCTGCTGTAACACATGAGCCGGTCACAGGGTTGGGAACCACTGCTGTAACACATGAGCCGGTCACAGGGTTGCTGCACTTTCTTGTTTGGCAAGACTGCATTGTCCTAATTTATGGGTGGTCAACGATAGCTACCAACAGTCCATTGCTGCAGGCTGCCTGTAGATCTGTAGAATGTGTCAAATAGGAATAATTGCTGCAAAGGTTTGAAAACATAACAGTTAGTAATGACTGCACCTGTGCACCAGCTAGGTGGTCTGGGGAATGGGACAGTTAGTAATGACTACAGCTGTACACCAGCTAGGTGGTCTGGGAAACATGACAGTTAATAATGACTACACCTGTGCACCAGCTAGGTGGTCTGGGGAATGTGACAGTTAGTAATGACTGCATCTGTGCACCTGCTAGGTGGTCTGGGGAATGTGACAGTTAGTAATGACTACACCTTTGCCCCAGCTAGGTGATCTGGGGAATGTGACAGTTAGTAATGACTACACCTTTGCCCCAGCTAGGTGATCTGGGAAACATGACCATTAGTAATGACTACACCTGTGCACCAGCTAGGTGGTCTGGTAAATGTAACAGTAAGTAACGAATGCACCTGTGCACCAGCTGGGAGGTCTGAGAAATGTAACAGTTTGTAATGACTGCACCTGTGCACCAGCTAGGTGGTCTACGAAACATGACAGTTAGTAATGACTTCACCTGTGCACCAGCTAAGTGGTCTGGGGAATGTGACAGTTAGTAATGAATGCATCTGTTCATCAGCTAGGTGGTCTGGGGAATGTGACCATTAGTAATGGCTACACATGTGCATCAGCTAGGTGGTCTTGGAAACATGACATGTAGTAATGACTGCACCTGTGCACCAGCTAGGTGGTTTGGGGAAAATTACAGTTAGTACCGACTATACCTGTACACCAGCTAGGTGGTCTGGGAAATGTGACAGTTAGTAATGACTACACCTGTGTACAAGCTAGGTGGTCTGTAAAACATGACATTTAGTAATGACAACACCTGTGCACCAGCATTGGGGGCTGTGATTCATGAAAGTTAGTAATTACTGCACCTGTGCACCAGCTAGGGGGTCTGGGAAATGTGACCGTTTGTAATGTCTGCACATGTCTGGTGCACATGTGTAGTCATTAATAACTGTGATGTTTTCCAGACCAACTCCTAGCTGGTGCAAAATTAGCAATGACTGCACCTGTGTACCAGCTAGGTGGTCTGGGAATCATGACAGTTAGTAATGACTGCACCTTTGCACCAGCTAGGGGGTCTGGGAATCATGACAGTTAGTAATGACTGCACCTGTGCACCAGCTAGGTGGTTTGGGAAATGTGACAGTTAGTAATGACTGCAACTGTGCACCTGCTAGGTGGTATGGGAAATGTGACAGTTAGTACTAACTGCTCCTGTCCACCAGCTAGGTGGTTTGGGAAATGTGACAGTTAGTAATAACTGCTCCTGTGCACCAGCTAGGTGATCTGGGAAATGTGACAGTTAGTAATGACTACACCTGTGCACCAGCTAGGTGGTATGGGAAATGTGACAGTTAGTAATTACTGCTCATGTGCACCAGCTAGGTGGTCTGGGAAATGTGACCGTTAGTAATGACTACACCTGTGCACCAGCTAGGTGGTTTGGGAAATGTGACAGTTAGTAATGACTGCAACTGTGCACCTGCTAGGTGGTATGGGAAATGTGACAGTTAGTACTAACTGCTCCTGTCCACCAGCTAGGTGGTTTGGAAAATGTGACAGTTAGTAATAACTGCTCCTGTGCACCAGCTAGGTGATCTGGTAAATGTGACAGTTAGTAATGACTACACCTGTGCACCAGCTAGGTGGTATGGGAAATGTGACAGTTAGTAATTACTGCTCATGTGCACCAGCTAGGTGGTCTGGGAAATGTGACCGTTAGTAATGACTACACCTGTGCACCAGCTAGGTGGTTTGGGAAATGTGACAGTTAGTAATTACTGCTCATGTGCACCAGCTAGGTGGTCTTGGAAATGTGACCGTTAGTAATGACTACACCTGTGCACCAGCTAGGTGGTCTGGAAAACGTGAACTGTTGGTAACTCTCCAGGACTGGGTTGGCCACCCCTGTGTGGCAGCACCTATATCTATCCATTCGGAGGTGAGTGAGTTCTGATTATTGTGAAATAATTGCGTCCTGCATGGGCCATAGCTGTAACGTCATCTCCGTCCCCTACAATCCATACACAGCATGTTATAGACAGATTTATTTATTGCTGCGTGTTTGTCACTTGCAGATGTCACCCTGGGCCAAGATGGGAAGGTTGGCAGAGAAGAAAACAACTTAGGGACAAGACTTCCCCCAAACTGCCAGGCCTCACATGTTCAGGAGGGGGCAGCGTTGTGCTGTCACTGTGATACATTTATCCGTCTCTGGGGATGGATCCTAAGTAACAGTATTATTCCCTTACTTTCTACTATGCATCAAAGATCAGCCCTGACCGCTTCTCTGCGCCTCCTGCTCTATTAACCCATTCACTGCCAGCAAGCGCGGCTGTTCTTAGTGAGACAATGAGCATTCAGTACGCAACGCCTAGCGACAGCTGTATATCCTCAGGGATTCTGGGAGATGATAACAGTGAATCTATTGTACAATAGCACAGTATTTATCATGTCTTGCTGTTCACTTGTAGGACCCCAGTGAAACAGTGTGACCCTGTGACCAACCATAGGAGACCACCAGGGCTGTCTTAAAGGCACTGTAGGCGCTGGGTACATTGCATAGTAGGGGAGGGGCCACGTTATGCATTTTTAGCTCCACACCCCACCCATTTTTCATAGCGCCAGCCTTTGTTGCGCCAGCCCGACTGCTGGCGCAACAGACTCAGCTAGTATAATTATGGGGCATAAAATGAAAACTGCTGCAGAGAGGTGTCATTGAGACAGGGGCCCCTTTAAAATGTTGCTATGGGCAAACACAGGATTTATAGAAATGAAATCCAAAATCTCCCACCCTGCAGCACATTGGAGTAAGTGCAGGAGTCTGGGGGAGAGGTAACAGCCATAACAATTGGTCTTTTTATATACAAGATATTGTATGGAATACAGTAATAATATTTAACAGTACAGATGGTCTATAGCAGCGGTTCTCAAACTGTGGGTCCCGACCTTCTCAGCATGGGGTCGTGACTCCATGTTTATCATATACCTCTGTCCTCACTGTATGCAAAGCCTGTATGCTGTACCTTCGCTGGTTGCACACCCCGCCAGCAACAAGCTGGCAGGGTGTGCCAGCTTGGGAAGAAAAGTGCTACATAAATACAAATATTATTACTGCTGCCTTTTTAGCAGCATGATCAAGATGGCGCCGCTGATGGCTGCCTAGGAGCTGTGCAGCTCAGCCAAAAATGTTCCCTGTGTGATAACTGTACTGTCTCTGTTTAATGTTACCTACCTGGCTGTAGCAGTGACCAGTGGTGCCGCTGATGGCTGCCTAGGTGCAACTGGGTGGGCATGTGTTCCTCCCCCCCCTTCATCCCTGCTTGATGCTGCACTGTAAATCCACAAAAAATTCCTAGTGTGCGCAAGCATACATGGCCAATAAAGTTGATTCTATTCTATTCTATTACAGTGATGACTTTTTTAATCTCAGTCAGTGATTCAAGGAGTCTGATAGATCTGTTGAATTGTCTGTTATATCAGACTCCTTCCATCACTCTGTGCCCCCACAATGCTGCCATGTACAGATGGGGCAGGTCCCATCTTGGCAGGGGATGGCGACGGCGACGCCAGCCGCCATCCCCCGCCAGCAACATATTGATTGCGAGAAGGGGACGCGCCTGCTCGAGAGGCGCACGCGTCCCCTTCCGACGGCGCTTCCAGCTGCTCCCCCAGGCCCCCGCCGTCTGCCCACACCCCCCCCTAACCCTGTCCGTCTCCCTGAGGCGGACAGGGTTCCCGTCGCCCTGCCGACGGAGATTGAGATGCGCGTGCGATGCACGCGCATCTCAGTCTGATGGCTGGCGAGGCTGCTGGCGGATCGCCAGCGGGGACGTTCTGGCGATTAGCCAGCCAGGAAGATGCCTGCCCCATCTGTAGGTGCTGTCTGCTGACTACACGTGTGATGTGATGGGTTATGGTATATTAGACGGTACTCTTTACCTAGAACGGCGCCAGCGATTGAAATCGCGGTCGTCGTGGGTAAAAATCGCGGTCATCGCGGGCATCGCGGGCATCGCGGGTAAATCGGGATGGCCGCGATGCCCGCGATGACCGCGATCACCGCGATTTTCCCATAGGGAACAATGTTAAAACGGCAGATTGACCGCGATTTTACTGTTAAATGCCTCAATGGACCAGATTTGGGGCCAAATAGGGCAAATTAACCCTTAAATGTCCCCCCAAATTTTTAACGCCACCCCACGATCGACGCCAACCCGAAGCGTGGCGAGCGCAGCGAGCCCGCGAGGGGCGGCGGTACGCGTCCTCCGACCTTTTCATGCCCTACTATCCACTAGGGCGTGGTGTGAGAATCTAATAGTGTGGCGAGCGCAGCGAGCCACCGAGCCCGAAGCGTTGTGAGCGCAGCGAGCCCCGCGAGGGGACGCGGATACCTTCACAGGTAGACGCGTGCCCTCGCGGGCTTCACAGGTGTCCGCCTCGCCACGGACACCTGTGAAGCCCGCGAGGGGACGCGCATAACTGTGAAGGTATCCGCGTCCCCTCGCGGGGTTCGCTGCGCTCGCCACGCTTCGGGCTCGGTGGCTCGCTGTGCTCGCCACACTATTATATTCTCACACCACGCCCTAGTGGATAGTAGGGCATGAAAAGGTCGGAGGACGCGTACCGCCGCCCCTCGCGGGCTCGCTGCGCTCGCCACGCTTCGGGTTGGCGTGGATCGTGGGGTGGCGTTAAAAATTTGGGGGGACATTTAAGGGTTAATGGGCTCTGTGGCCCATTTAACATTGATTCCTGGGGCCAAATCGGGTGGATTGAGCCATTTAACAGTAAAATCGGGTCCATCGCGCCTTTTACCATTGATTCCTATGGGAAATCGGGAGCATCGCGTCGCGGGCATCGCGGGTACATTTATGGCCGGCCGCGACGCGACCGACACGATTTCCATGTTTAACATTGGTTTCAATGGGAAATCGCGGGCATCGCGTCGGTCGCGTCGCGGCCATACATAAATGTACCCGCGATGCCCGCGACGGGCGCCCTTCTAGGTAAAGAGTACCTATTAGACTCCTCCCATCACTCTGTGCCTCCACAATGCTGCCATGTATGTGCTGTCTGCTGACTAAACATGTGATGTGATGGGTTATGGTATATTAGACTCCTCCCATCACTCTGTGCCTCCACAATGCTGCCATGTATGTGCTGTCTGCTGACTACACGTGTGATGTGATGGGTTATGGTATATTAGACTCCTCCCATCACTCTGTGCCTCCACAATGCTGCCATGTATGTGCTGTCTGCTGACTAAACATGTGATGTGATGGGTTATGGTATATAAGACTCCTCCCATCACTCTGTGCCTCCACAATGCTGCCATGTATGTGCTGTCCAGCAAGCAGGAGGAGGAGTTTGCAGGTGCACACTAAATATACACCCACCTGTCCCAGATTGATTTTAAATAGGCTGGAGTCCCAGCATTCAAGACTGCACACCTCAGCTTGGCACTATGAGGGTAAGTCCTACTATACATATATGCTGAGTGTTGGTCTGTGGGACTGTGTTTGGGGCGCTGGGCTCTTTGGGCTGCTGTTGCTGGGCTGCTCCATGGCATCATATCGTATACTTTCAATCACCCCTTTAGTTTGTTTAATATATATGTAGCACCGTTCACATTTATTATTACTTCTTACCCAGGTAAGTCCTATCACATATAATTTCCCCTATCCCTTTTACTATCACTTTAATTTCACACTAATGTGATGCCATGGGGTGGTTCTGCTGGACTGGCCTGGGGGGCCCTGTGCCCTGGACCTGTCCCAGAGTAGTGTTAGGGACTTGTCCTATTGAGGTAACCTGGATGCGGTGGACAAGCCCATACTAATGGCCATTACTATGCTAATAACCTCAAATGCAATATAGCAAGATATTAAAAGGTCTAGCATATATATTTAGTGTGCACCTGCAAACTCCTCCTCCTGCTTGCTGCACTACAAGTCTCAGCAGGTAGCACCTCATATGTCCAGGGTGTGCAGTTTAGGGCCCCTCCCCCTATGTATGTGCTGTCTGCTGACTACACGTGTGATGTGATGGGTTATGGTATATTAGACTCCTCCCATCACTCTGTGCCTCCACAATGCTGCCATGTATGTGCTGTCTGCTGACTACACATGTGATGGGTTATGGTATATCAGACTCCTCCCATCACTCTGTGCCTCCACAATGCTGCCATGTATGTGCTGTCTGCTGACTACACGTGTGATGGGTTATGGTATATCATACTCCTCCCATCACTCTGTGCCCCCACAATGCTGCCATGTATGTGCTGTCTGCTGACTACACGTGTGATGTGATGGGTTATGGTATATCAGACTCCTCCCATCACTCTGTGCCCCCACAATGCTGCCATGTATGTGCTGTCTGCTGACTACACGTGTGATGTGATGGGTTATGGTATATCAGACTCCTCCCATCACTCTGTGCCCCCACAATGCTGCCATGTATGTGCTGTCTGCTGACTACACGTGTGATGTGATGGGTTATGGTATATCATACTCCTCCCATCACTCTGTGCCTCCACAATGCTGTAAATGGGATTGTTTTCTTGTGTTTGCTGGAGAAGCAAACCAACAGCGGTGTAGCTAGGTGCTATGGTGCCCGGAGCAAGGACATATTTTGTCGCCCCCCCCCCCCCCCCCGGTAATGAATTGGGGGCGTGGCTAACATGTGTTGGCATGTTACATTTGAAAAGAAAAAACGTAAAAAATAAGACCCTATATAAGACGCTGTAACGAAATCTGCTGCGCTATATAAGACACTGTAACGGAATCTGCTGCGCTATATAAGACACTGTAACGGAATCTGCTGCGCTATATAAGACGCTGTAACGGAATCTGCTGCGCTATATAAGACGCTGTAACGGAATCTGCTGCGCTATATAAGGAACTGTAACGGAATCTGCAGCGCTATATAAGACACTGTAACGGAATCTGCTGCGCTATATAAGACACTGTAACGGAATCTGCTGCGCTATATAAGACGCTGTAACGGAATCTGCTGCGCTATATAAGACGCTGTAACGGAATCTGCTGTGCTATATAAGACATTGTAACGGTATCTGCTACGCTGTAACGGAATCTGCTGCGCTATATAAGACACTGTAACGGAATCTGCTGCGCTATATAAGACGCTGTAACGGAATCTGCTGCGCTATATAAGACGCTGTAACGGAATCTGCTGCGCTATATAAGACGCTGTAACGGAATCTGCTGCGCTATATAAGACGCTGTAACGGAATCTGCTACGCTGTAACGGAATCTGCTGCGCTATATAAGACACTGTAACGGAATCTGCTGCGCTATATATATGTATATACATACATACAGATAAAGAACAAAGATAAATACAGCACACAGCATGGCCGGGGTGGCAGCAAAAGCCAGAGAGATTCACTCACTCCCTCTCCTCCCCCCCCCCCCCCCCCCCCCCGCCCCACGAATCCCAAACCCCCAGTTTATTATGTTTATTTCTATTTTTAACTACATTAATTACCTTATTGAAGGTAAGGAGTAACAGGGCGGCAGCAGCAAAACTTCTCCTCCTCCAGGGCGGCTAACTACAGCCAGCTCTTGAGGCTGATGACGCTGCTGTAGCCAGGGAGGAGGGGGTGAGGGGGTGAGGCTGGGAGCTATCTCCCTCCAGGACAGCCTTATCTCTCAACTGCACATTCACTGACCTTGCATGCATCCTTCCTGATCCCACCAGCGCGGTTCCCATTCCGTCTGTCTCACAAGTTCACCTGTGTGAGACTTCCTCCCAGGGCAAAGCATGGCCTCATGGGATTTGTAGTTTAAACGTTAACTGCTCAAAGTTTGAGCAGTAACATATAAACTACAATTCCCATGATGCCACTCTCCCTGCTGCTCTGACCTGCCGGGTGCCTGAGTCACAGGCAGCAAAATCTCGGCACCTCCACTCCGACTGTAAGTAACTAAACGCTGCAGCTGGGCGGGGAAGCAGGGCAGGGGAGCCGGTGGCACGCGGCTCCGGCGCCATTTGATCTCTCTGCGCCCGGAGCGCGTGCTCCGGTGGCTCCGCCCTCGCTACGCCCATGCAAACCAAGGACAGTGAACGCTTTGTGGGCGCACTCTTTACATAATATCTTAAATGTATATAATGGAATTAATTTAAAATTTCATTTTTAATGAGAACCGCTTAAAAAAAGTGGGGCGCAATGAAAATAAAGTATATAATGTTAGTGGTTTTGTTGTGTGGTTGTCTTTTTTGATATTAAATACTATCATCCAAATACATCATTTTGGACCACACTTTTTTGTATCATTTACTGCATGTGATCAACACAGGTATGTAGACCTGGGTGACAGTAGGCTGCAGAAATGAGTTGATCCCCCGGGATGGGGATTAATTTCTGGGGGGGATTTTGGGCTGCCCCACATCACTATTCAAAGAAAATACTAATAGTAAGGTAATGCCTAATGGCCGATTTTTTGAACACTGATAGTAGGTGGCTCCAAAGCTGCTTATCTGGTGATCGTGCAACCCCAGATAGGTAATACCACACCTGGACTTCTCCAGGGGTCTCCCACCCGGATACTGCCCAGGCCCTTCACTGCTTGGCTTCCAAGTTCGGAAGGGTTTTGGGCAGACCAGTGAGGTATGGTGGTATAATGGGTAGGGGTGCAAATCACAGACAGCTGCTCCAGTTAACTAGCGGTATCATATATAATTGCATAGATGAATATTTTCTGAATACCCCTCAAGACTTTAGTGACACATTGTGGTTAAATAGATGGTACGAGAGTGGATAATATATCACAGTGCAGACATATACGGGGTACCTTGATGCTATCCAAAATATAAAATAACAATATTAGGCTAATATAGCACAGTGGATTTGATCAGGGTCAAATATGCACAGTTGCACTAATGAAAAATAGTTCATCTGAATTGTATTGCCAAGGTTGAGTCACAATAGAAAACAAGACCAAAAGGTTAGTCACAATGTATCAGTGTGACAAAAAAGAGCATTGGGGCTGAGAAGTGTCTGTAGCAATTACTGATACCTGTGGGCTGACTACAATTGTTTTAGGTTCTGATACTGTAATTGACTGGATTATATTAGTTTGAATTACTCCATTTAATCTGATTCACCCAGCAGTATTAGTGGCTATCACAGTTTGAAGTTGGTGCGCTGTAAAGTATGCAGTCAGAATATCTCTTACATACAGTATCTGAATCAATAGCATAATTTGCACAGTCAAGATAGAGTGGGTAAATGTATGGGGGAGCAGCGCTCAGAGGCAATGCCGTCCGAGATTGCCCCTGTACCTGAACCTGCTTTGATCCCGGCAGGTGATTAGAGTGTCCTGCGCAGAGTTGTGTTGTTGGGGGGGGGGGCTGAGTGACGTCTGTCTCAGCCAGCACCGAGCGCCGCTAGGGGTCCTGCGGGGAACTTGTCAGGGAAGCTTGCTTGTAGTCGTCCTGCTGCGTGTTCAAAGAGGGTGACGTGAGGGGCCGCTGTGGACACGTGTTTCGCCTACGACAAGCTTTATCCCCCACAATGCTGCCATGTATGTGCTGTCTGCTGACTACACGTGTGATGTGATGGGTTATGGTATATCAGACTCCTCCCATCACTCTGTGCCCCCACAATGCTGCCATGTATTTGCTGTCTGCTGACTACACGTGTGATGTGATGAGTTATGGTATATTAGACTCCTCCCATCACTCTGTGCCTCCACAATGCTGCCATGTATGTGCTGTCTGCTGACTACACATGTGATGGGTTATGGTATATCAGACTCCTCCCATCACTCTGTGCCTCCACAATGCTGCCATGTCTAAGCTGTCTGCTGACTACACGTGTGATGTGATGGGTTATGGTATATCAGACTCCTCCCATCACTCTGTGCCTCCACAATGCTAACATGTATGTGCCGTCTGCTGCCTACACGTGTGATGTGATCGGTTATGGTATATCAGACTCCTCCCATCACTCTGTGCCTCCTTAATGCTGCCATGTATGTGCCGTCTGCTGACTACACGTGTGATGTGATGGGTTATGGTATATCAGACTCCTCCCATCACTCTGTGCCTCCACAATGCTGCCATGTATGTGCCGTCTACTGACTACACGTGTGATGTGATGGGTTATGGTATATCAGACTCCTCCCATCACTCTTTGCCCCCACAATGCTGCCATGTATGTGCCGTCTGCTGACTACACGTGTGATGTGATGGGTTATGGTATATCAGACTCCTCCCATCACTCTGTGCCCCCACAATGCTGCCATGTGTGTGCTGTCTGCTGACTACACATGTGATGTGATGGGTTATGGTATATCAGACTCCTCCCATCACTCTGTGCCCCCACAATGCTGCCATGTATGTGCTGTCTGCTGACTACACGTGCGATGTGATGGGTTATGGTATATCAGACTCCTCCCATCACTCTGTGCCTCCACAATGCTGCCATGTATGTGCTTTCTGCTGACTACACGTGCGATGTGATGGGTTATGGTATATTAGACTCCTCCCATCACTCTGTGCCCCCACAATGCTGCCATGTGTGTGCTGTCTGCTGACTACACATGTGATGTGATGGGTTATGGTATATCAGACTCCTCCCATCACTCTGTGCCCCCACAATGCTGCCATGTATGTGCTGTCTGCTGACTACACGTGTGATGTGATGGGTTATGGTATATCAGACTCCTCCCATCACTCTGTGCCCCCACAGTGCTGCCATGTATGTGCTGTCTGCTGACTACACATGTGATGTGATGGGTTATGGTATATCAGACTCCTCCCATAACTCTGTGCCTCCACAGTGCTGCCATGTCTAAGCTGTCTGCTGACTACACTTGTGATGTGATGGGTTATGGTATATCAGACTTCTCCCATCACTCTGTGCCCCCACAGTGCTGCCATGTGTGTGCTGTCGGCTGACAACACATGTGATGTGATGGGTTATGGTATATCAGACTCCTCCCATCACTCTGTGCCTCCCCAATGCTGCCATGTATGTGCTGTGTGCTGACTACACGTGTGATTTGATGGATTATGGTATATTAGACTCCTCCCATAATGTTGTGCCTCCACAATGCTGCCATGTATGTGCTGTCTGCTGACAACACGTGTGATGTAATGGGTTATGGTATATCAGACTCCTCCCATCACTCTGTGCCTCCACAATGCTGCCATGTATGTGCTGTCTGCTGACTACACGTGTGATGTGATGGGTCATGGTATATCAGACTCCTCCCATCACTCTGTGCCCCCACAATGCTGCCATGTATGTGCTGTCTGCTGACTACACATGTGATGTGATGGGTTATGGTATATCAGACTCCTCCCATCACTCTGTGCCTCCACAATGCTGCCATGTATCTGCTGTTTGCTGACTACACGTGTGATGTGATGGGTTATTGTATATTAGACTCCTCACATCACTCTGTGCCTCCACAATGCTGCCATGTATGTGATGTCTGCTGACTACACATGTGATGTGATGGGTTATGGTATATCAGACTCCTCCCATCACTCTGTGCCTCCACAATGCTGCCATGTATCTGCTGTCTGCTGACTAAACATGTGATGTGATGGGTTATGGTATATTAGACTCCTCCCATCACTCTGCACTGCCATGTATGTGCTGTCTGCTGACTACACGTGTGATGTGATGGATTATGGTATATTAGACTCCTCCCATCATGTTGTGCCTCCACAATGCTGCCATGTATGTGCTGTCTGCTGACTACACATGTGATGTGATGGGTTATGGTATATCAGACTCCTCCCATCACTCTGTGCCTCCACAATGCTGCCATGTATCTGCTGTTTGCTAACTACACGTGTGATGGAATGGGTTTTGGTATATCAGACTCCTCCCATCACTCTGTGCCTCCAGAATGCTGCCATGTATCTGCTGTCTGCTGACTACACATGTGATGTAATGGGTTATGGTATATCAGACTCCTCCCATCACTCTGTGCCTCCACAATGCTGCCATGTATGTGCTGTCTGCTGACTACACGTGTGATGTGATGGGTTATGGTATATCAGACTCCTCCCATCACTCTGTGCCCCCACAATGCTGCCATGTATGTGCTGTCTGCTGACTACACATGTGATGTGATGGGTTATGGTATATCAGACTCCTCCCATCACTCTGTGCCTCCACAATGCTGCCATGTATCTGCTGTTTGCTGACTACACATGTGATGTGATGGGTTATGGTATATCAGACTCCTCCCATCACTCTGTGCCTCCACAATGCTGCCATGTATCTGCTGTCTGCTGACTACACATGTGATGTGAGGGGTTATGGTATATTAGACTCCTCCCATCACTCTGCGCTGCCATGTAAAATAGTTTGAGGATCCCTGGTCTATATATGTAGGCTGTATCAAACATTTAAATAAATACACAAACATAATCGAACCACTACTGCACTTTTTAAGCTCACAATTTCCCACTTCATGGTAAAGCTCCTGTCTTTTCCTCCTGGCAGCTGCTCTCTGGTCCATTGCAATGTTTGAGGGCTCAGATCCACACATACAGTAAATATGGTAGAAGAAGCTGGTACACTGGACATTCTGATTATGACCTTGACTGCAGCCAGTGTCTGATGACTGTGCTATATGGTGATACCTCCCAACTGTCCCATTTTTCGACGTTACATCTGCCCCCCCATGCAGTGCACATGGTTTTGTCCATTTGAGAAGGAATTTTCCTTTGCGAGTGAACCAGAATATGGGCCCGTGTCTGATTGTTTGCATTGTGAATGTCCATATCTCCCATATAAATCTAATTAGGATGAACTGTGAATGGGTGCCTCTGACATTGTCAGTCTCTTCGTTCCAGGTAAATGATGCGTTGTGTCTGAATATGTCTCGTCACTATACAAAGACTCTCCATGTATAAGAGAGATGAGTCAGCCAGAGGGCAGAGTTCAACCGAAGAAAGGGAATTTTCCCTACATTATTCTATAACGTATTCTATTCTGACTTTAAATGTATAAATCTTGTTTATTCTCTTGTGTGTCAGTCTCTGTCTGTTTTATGTCTGGTTGATGTTCAAACAGCTCAAATATTCTGCTGGAATAATGTCTGGAGGAAAATAAACACAGGAAACATGGTTCTAGAAGTTTTACGAAGGGAAATAAATATATCTCTGCAGCCCATAATATGGAGAGAGGAAGGAACAGTATTGGTGGGAACTGGCAGTTTCAGGCTCCGAAAAGTATACAGAAGAAAAAAACTCATGACAGGGTATTGTCTAATCGCTGTGCCCAATTATCCCCCCACAAATGACATAACTCTCTTGTTGGATAAAATTGGCCACAGCAGCCATCTTTATTGAAACAATACAAAATTAACAATAATCAAAAACATTCCCCACGGAAGGTGGTCCCCGAGGCCCTCAATAAATCAATCCACACCTCTAAGCACTTCCAGGAGTTGTTACCCCCAGCCGATAGCGATTGGCTCGAGGGCACCAATTGTCAACACCCAGTGCTCATTAATTAGCCTCACCCAGGGGAGTCCAGCCCCCTCATGGGGCCCTCCCCGCCGCATAATTAAGCCTCAATGCCACTAACCTCGAGGACCCCCCTCCGCACAGGCCACTGTGACAAAAGACAACCTATCAATAATTCTTCCTAAAAATTATAAAATTAGGGAGGGTGGGTGGGAGCTGTTCAGAAAAATCTCCCAGTGACCCCTATTTCCTGCCTGCATCCTGCTTATATACCCTTACTACACCCCGTTAAGCCCCTCCCCCTATGACCCTCTCCTTAGACACCCCTTCTATGACTGTCCAGCTAGTCAGCTCCCTACAAACCCTGTCAGGGGAGCCTACCCCCATGCTTTGCCTCCAGTCCGGCTCCTACATGACAGGGTATTGTCTAATCGCTGTGCCCAATTATCCCCCCACAAATGACATAACTCTCTTGTTGGATAAAATTGGCCACAGCAGCCATCTTTATTGAAACAATACAAAATTAACAATAATCAAAAACATTCCCCACGGAAGGTGGTCCCCGAGGCCCTCAATAAATCAATCCACACCTCTAAGCACTTCCAGGAGTTGTTACCCCCAGCCGATAGCGATTGGCTCGAGGGCACCAATTGTCAACACCCAGTGCTCATTAATTAGCCTCACCCAGGGGAGTCCAGCCCCCTCATGGGGCCCTCCCCGCCGCATAATTAAGCCTCAATGCCACTAACCTCGAGGACCCCCCTCCGCCACCAAGCACGGGGTTAAGCCCTTGACCCCGGGCGACCCCCCCACATCCGGAACGCTGTTTCTATTCCTTCCTGTAGTCCCAAGGACCAAACATCGATCCCTACAGATCCCTACAGCGTTCAAATGCACACCGTCTCCTCTCCAAAAAGCACCGGCACCAGACTCAAGTTCCCTGTGCCTCACCACTACCGCGCCGTTTCTAGCCATAAAACGCCCAATTGCCCTGTTGACTTTTATCCGTGCCTTATTGATCTTGTCAGCCGACCTTGCATCCCTCCAATAACGGCGCGGCACAATCTCCGACCAAACTGTGATCACCTCTGGAAACATTGCCCATAAACGTAGGAGATCAAACTTGATATCCCGTATCAACTCCCTAAATGGTCTGCTCCCAAGGTCATTCCCTCCCACGTGCAACACTAATATGTCGGGAGCCCTATCGAGCCGAACAAAACGGTGAAATTCCTGTAACATTCCACTCCATACCATACCGCGCTTCCCCAGCCATCGAACCACTGCCTCCTCCCTATCCAAACCTAGCTGGCGGCCGTTCGGTCTGACATCAGCCCGCAAAGCTCCCCAAAAGACATATGAATGTCCTAAAATCCAAATCAGGCACGGGGGATGCCCTAAAATTAGAAAGAACACAATCAGCCTCAACAATCCCCTAAACGAACATATGAACGAAAACGAGACGATTCCCATCGCCCAATGCGCTTAATCAGCTCATCTCCCAAACCCATCCTAGCAGCCTCAGTTGCGGCCCCGATGCGGAAAGAGTGACCCGCGTATTCCTCCCCCTTGAGGCCCAACGTCCGCAGGACTGCTCTAAACACGCTTGTGAACTGGAACCGTGATAAAAAGGACCCATTCGCATGCATCAGCAAAGGATCCCTTTCTCTGCCCACTCTGACTTCCTTAAATAACCTTAGCCGTGCCACCGGGCACATATCCGAGCCTAGTACAGAGAAAAGAACCACCTTCTTCCCCCTCCCTAATTGATCCGTCTTAGACCTCCTCACCACTAGCTCCACCCTATCCGAGTATAAATCCACATCCTCCCCTAACAAACCTCCCGGCCTGGAGACGCTTGGACTCACGAGTTCACCAATCCGCAGTGCCCCGAAGAAGGCAAGCGAAAAGGCTACCCCGAACAACCTTTCCTCGAAATTGGAACTACAGACCTCACCCAACTTCCTGCCCATATTCTGCAACAACTGGAAGGACACCGGCCTTCTCTGATCCTGTACTACATGTCCTTTTCTCCAGCCTTTTAAAGCCTGCGCAATCAGGAAATTCTTTGTGACATCAGGCCTCCCACCTGCACGAAACCCAAAAGCTAAGCCCGCCATACAGCGCGTGATCTTAGCCACTGACCAACCAATCTCCTTACAATGGCCTATGTATAGCAAGACAGCCAACTCGTCATCATCCTCTTTCAAACCTACTACCTCACGCCATTCTAACCAGCTCCGCCATTCCTGATTGTATGCCGACCATGTATTTGGGGCCAAGGATTCCCTGATGAGCTGAACGACTACCCGTCCAGCAGAGCCCAGAGCCGACTCGGGAACCCGGTCCCCTCCCTGTCCGCCTCTGGCGCCAACTCCCGGAATCGTTCCCACTGTGAACGAGATAAAGAATCCGCAATGCCGTTAGAGACACCGGGAACGTGCCTAGCCACAACCCACAAATTCAAAGCCAGACATTCCAATACCAACTGCTGCAAAATAGTAACCACCGGCGGTGAAGATGCCGACAATTGATTAATAGCCATGACCACCCCCAAATTATCGCAGTAAAAACAAATCTTCCTATCGCGGAACAGCTCACCCCAAACAACAACTGCAACCAAAATAGGAAACAATTCCAACAATGCTAAATTTTTAACCAAGCCTCTCTGCACCCAAGACTCCGGCCACCGGCCCACACACCAATGTCCCTGGCAATAAGCCCCAAAACCGCCACTCCCAGCGGCGTCTGTGAAAAGGTCTAGCTCTGTAGCCACGCACGTGTCTGACATCCACAACGCCCTGCCATTAAAGGTTTCCAGAAAAGATGCCCACACCCGCAAGTCCCCTTTCAACTCACTACCTAATCTGACAAAATGATGAGGAAGAACCACCCCTGCTGTCGCTGCTGCCAGCCTCCTGCTGAAAATGCGGCCCATCGGCATAATGCGACACGCAAAATTCAACTTACCCAGCAAGGACTGTAATTCCCTCAATCTGATTTTTTTCAACAGCAACGCCCTCCCTACCTCGGCCTTCAAACCCAGTAACTTTTCTTCAGGCAAGCGACACTCCATATTCACAGTATCAATGACAATACCCAAAAAACTGATCACAGTCGCAGGGCCCTCCGTCTTTCCCGGAGCAAGCGGGACCCCAAAGTCTGCCGACACCCTTTCAACAGTCCTCAACAATAAATCACATACACCGGTCCCCCCGGGACCAATACATAAAAAATCATCTAGGTAATGAATAACTGAACTGCACCCAGAGACATCCTTAACCACCCACTCCAAAAAGGAACTAAAGGCCTCAAAATAAGCACACGACAAGGAGCACCCCATCGGTAAACAACGATCAACAAAAAACTCCCCATCCCAACAACATCCCAACAAGCGCAAACTGGTTGGATGAACAGGCAGCAACCGGAATGCCGATTCAATATCAGTCTTTGCCAACATGGCTCCTTTCCCAAACCGCTTCACCCACTTAACAGCCGCATCAAAGGATGTATAAACCACCGAGCAGATGTCGGGGTCAATGCCATCATTGACCGACGCCCCTTTGGGGAAGGATAAATGGTGTATCAGACGAAACTTGTTCGCCTCCTTTTTTGGCACCACCCCCAACGGAGAGACTATCAAATCTGGCCACGGTGCCGCCCTAAACGGTCCAGCCATACGACCCAGCTGCACCTCCTTAAACAGTTTTTCCTGCACCACTTCAGGATGCTCCCTAGCAGACTTCAAATTCCTCCTAAAACTTCCTGACACCTGCACGTCAGAAGGTATCTTAAAACCTTCCCTAAACCCCTCCTCCAACAAGGCGGCTGTCTGCTGGTCAGGATACCTACGCAGATAACCCAGCATCCTTTCCAGCCGAACTGGTGTCACCCCCTTTTGAACTACTGTCTCGGGACTTCCCTCTGAAGCATTTATTTGCCCCATGGTTCCCTCCACATGATGAACATTCATGCTTGAATTTGCATTTTGCTCCAAACCGGCATGACCCGTCGTTGAAGGCAAAGCAGAGTCCCTTCTGCATGGCCGTCCCGCTTGTGGCCTCTCTCGGCCCCCCCCCATCCCCACGAAAGGGCTGCCCACTTTTTATGGGGGCCGTTACCTTTAACCATAAAGCAATATCCTTATGATCCCAACGAATGTTGGGGCGAACCGCCTTCCTCTGCCTAAACTGCTCATCATACCTGAGCCAGGCCATGCCCCCGTACACACGGTATGCCTCTCCTATCGCATCCATGTAACAGAATAAGCCTGAACAATTGTCAGGTGCCTTCTCCCCAATCACACTAGCTAAAATAGCAAATGCTTGTAACCAATTTGTGAATGACCGCGGTATCAGCCGATACCGCCGCCGTTCCTCCTCCTCCTTTTTTTCCTCCTTGCGGGGCCTATCCAGGTTAAAACGCTCTAAGGGTAGTAATGAAAATATATCCACATATTCCCCTTTCCAAATCTTCTCCCTCACCTCCTGCTTCAGGTGGGCCCCCAATGGCCCCTCAAAACATACATACACCTCCCCTTTCGCAGTGTCACTAAGCCTCCCACTCTCATCCTGCGTCACCACACTGCCCCCTTCAGCCCCTGCCCTGCTGCTGCTTTGCTCCCCGCCGGATACCAGCACCACGCTGCTCCCCGGCACCCCACTGCTAACCGGCACCCCACTGCTAACCGGCACCCCACTGCTAACCGGCACCCCACTGCTAACAGGCACACTATTACTGACCGGCACACTAATGCTAGCTGGTGTGCCCGAATTCTGCGGTGCCCATGCTGCCGCCGGGGACGGCCCCGCCCCCTGCCGCAAACCCACCAGCCAATCTGCAAAACCACTCAATAATTCGGTAAAGCCCCTACTCATTTCCCCCTGGGGGGCTAACCCTCCCCCCCCTGACTTTGTGCTAAAGCATTAATAGACATAGAGACAGACTCACCAGGCTGCCTGGGGGCTGTGAACCCAGCAGCCGCAGGTCCAGTGTCCTGACGGGTCCCAGATGAAGAAGGACCAGGTATCTCTCCATCGTCTGCTGACGCTGCCATCTCTCTTCTCCTGTCATCCCGACCTTCAGGTATAGCACCAGCCGGCGTGACCGCATTGGAGGCGGAGCCAGCTGTGCGTCTCTCGCTCCGTGTACCAGGCCTGCGGTCCGCAGCCTGTACTTCTGCCCCCCTGGCACGACTCACCCCGCGCTGGGCAGCAGCATGCCCCGCATGCCCCGCCGCTCCAGGTCCAGACCCACGTAACGCCGGATCTTCTTGCACGTGGGGGGGGTTCCCCCCACGCGGAGGGTTCCGCCTGCATGTTGGATTCCTCCCAGACCTGGTCCTGCGGGCGGAAGGTGCCCGGCCCGCAGCCTGGCCTGGAGGGTCCCTGACGGGGCTCCTAGAACGGCGCTGAACCCTGGGGGACACGGATGGGCTGAAGCACTCCGGAGGCCTGGACCTCCGAGGCCGTGCGCCCGCTGGAGCAGCCTCCTGCGTTGCTGCTCCCAGTCCCCCCAGCAGACCTGACATCTGCTGCTGCAGCCACTCTGTCCCTCTGGTGCCTGCTGCCTCCCTGAGGGCAGCCAGCGCTGCAGATACCTCAGCATCAGCGTTTGGGGAAGCCATGGGAGATGCAGTGCTGCTTAGCTGTTCAGAAAAATCTCCCAGTGACCCCTATTTCCTGCCTGCATCCTGCTTATATACCCTTACTACACCCCGTTAAGCCCCTCCCCCTATGACCCTCTCCTTAGACACCCCTTCTATGACTGTCCAGCTAGTCAGCTCCCTACAAACCCTGTCAGGGGAGCCTACCCCCATGCTTTGCCTCCAGTCCGGCTCCTACACAACTGGCAGAACAGTGGGTACTTGGGGTTTATTCTAGTTCACTCTTTCTGACAAAATCCTTCTTAGATGGACAAAACCATGTGCATTGCAGGGGGGCAGATGTAAAATGTGCAGAGAGAGTTAGATTTGGGTGAGTTCTTTTGTTTCTGTGCAGGGTAAATACTGGCTGTTTTATTTTTCAACTGCATCTAATTCTATCCCCACTATGTGTTATATATACGGGGCAGTACGGACGGTGTAATGGTTACATAACTGCCTCACAGCACTGAGGTCATGGGTTCTATCCCCACCATGTGTTATATATACGGGGCAGTACGGACGGTGTAATGGTTACATTACTGCCTCACAGCACTGAGGTCATGGGTTCTATCCCCACCATGTGTTATATATATACGGGGCAGTACGGACGGTGTAATGGTTAGCATTACTGCCTCACAGTGCTGAGGTCATGGGTTCTATCCCCACCATGTGTTATATATATGGGGCAGTACGGAGGGTGTAATGGTTAGCATTACTGCCTCACAGCACTGAGGTCATGGGTTCTATTCCCACCATGTGTTATATATACGGGGCAGTACGGACGGTGTACTGGTTACCATTACTGCCTTACAGCACTGAGGTCATGGGTTCTGTCCCCACCATGTGTTATATATACGGGGCAGTACGGATGGTGTAATGGTTACATTACTGCCTCACAGCGCTGAGGTCATGGGTTCGATTCCCACCACGGCTCTAACTTTGTGGAGTTTGTATATTCTCCCCAATCATGCGTGGGTTTCCTCCAGGTACTCCGGTTTCCTCCCACACTGGTAGGTTAATTGTCTTACAACCAAATAACCCTAGAATGTCTGTGTGTGTACATGTTGTAGGCAGAGGCGTAGCTAGGGTGGAGCCAGGCGCAGACATGTCACCTGGCGCCAGAGCTCTGCCGCCGGCTCTCCTGCCCTGCTCGCCCGCTGTCCCCGGCATCAGTCAGTGAGAGAGAGACAGTGAGACTTCCGGCTTGCGTCTGCTGACCTCCGTAGCCTGGGAGACCAAAGAGCAGGAGCAGTGTGTACTACAGAAGGATGCACAGACTGGGGAGAGCGAGACCAGCAGCCGGTAACATGATTTATGACAACTAGCATAAGTATTATCTTTTTTGAAATCTCTATACATTTACACAGTGCTGTTTTGAAATGTCATGTATGGATGGTCAGTTACATCCAGCGTCTGAAAGGGTCAACCCGGGTCTAAAATGCCAGGACTTCAACCCAGGAATTTACCTGGGTTTTTCCCGGGTCTGTATTCAAAAAACCCGGGTCGCCGCCTGTCTGAAAGGAAACGACCTGGGTTTTTGGGATTATTACACATTGTTAGGCACTGATTGGCTCTCCTGGTGGGGTGCTGGCTGATTGGTTGTGAGGATGGGCCTCTCTGATTGGCTGGGAGGGCATGGCAATGGGGCTGGCCTCTGAGGTCATTAGGGAGCTGCAGAAAGGATAGCATGGCCCACTGGTAGAAGCAAGAGGTGAGAGCTGCTGGCAGTGAGAGGGGAGGAGGAGACCCGCAAACTGGGACAGTCAAAGATGCCACAGTGTACTCAAACATTGCAAATATACTGACAGCCATGAGAGGTAACATGTACCTTCCAGTATATAAAAACAATAAAACTTGTTTACAACATATCCTTGTGTCATGCCATGGTTAATGCAATGCAGTGAGCAGTCACCACCCACTTTTGATGACCTCATCTCTGTGTGCCTTTAAAACTGTCTTTTTTTTATGACACACAGAGTTTTGCAGGAAAAATCCGGCTTCTGTGTGAAAGGGGTCGACACGGGAAATACCTGGGTTTTTGCTCCTGTGTGAAAGGGGGTCAGCACCTTGCTGCCTAGTTCTACCTGGGTTTTTGTATCCGGGAAATACCTGGGTTTTGGGGATTTTTCTGTCTGAAAGGGGTATTAGATTTTATGGCTGCAGGATCACATTTCAGAGACTATCTTCAAGGCTGATAACACACCAATACCCCTTTTACACCGAAAACCCTAGTCTGACCCTGGTCTTTGAACGCTGGAATTTCCAGGGTCTGACCCTGCTTTATACTCCACACAGCACTGTGACCCAGGTCGGACCCAGGTCTGCGCTGTTTACACTAAACCTGGGTCAGCACTGCTTTTCCCTATGGATGACATTAAAAATGTCCATTTTAGGACCGATAAACTGCCATCTTCCCTCAATGATTTAAAATAAAAATTAAAAGACATGACAAGTTAGCATTGAAAAATGTTGGTTTTTTTTTTTTGTAAAATATTTTTCAAAAAGTTTTATTCAGTTGTCAAGCACACACAGCGGTATAAAAGTGCAGCATCACCCATGGGCTCTCCCCAGCCCCTTCCCCTGCAGCAGCAGACATAATCTCCCTTGTGCTCCCCCCAGCCCCCCCCCCCCCCCCCCAAAAAAAAAAAATATAATAATATAAATGATACTGCATCCAATTTCTGTGTGCACTGCCCGTATCCTTCCTGGCTGCTGTCTTTTGACACTGCAGCACAATGTGGAAAGGCGTCCAGCACTTCTGGTATCCTTTCAGCACTACCCAGATGTCCCAACCAGGGTTGGGACCATTTACACTGCCCACGACCCAGGTCCAACCAGTGTTCAACCCTGGTCAGGACCTGGGTAGGAGACCAGTGTTACTGGACCTAGGTTGGCCCCTTTTACACCAAAGCTGACCTGGGTCCGACCTGGGTCCAACCTGGGTTATTCCTTGGTGTAAAAGGGGTATAATTAACCCATTCTCCACCAGCATAATTGTATTAAAACTTTAACCAAAAGTGCTTCTATTGCTGGAAAAGCACAAAGTTGCTGGGAAACTGTATGGATGTATTAACCCACTACTGACTGAATCAAATTTACTAACCAATATACTGTATGCGATCAGAATGGATTTCTAATTCAGCATACTGTATTCCTTTTCTTAGTTTGCTTTCATAACCACGCTGCTGTACATGCCTTAGACTAATAGAGTTTGCGGTCCAGCAGCCAATCAGAAGCAGCATTGGCTGCTGGACTGCGAGCGCCTATTGGTTAGCAGTCCAGCGGGAGACTTGAGCTCTGGCTCAGGCGGGCACAGCGGGGAGCTTGGCAACGAGCAAGGTCAGTCCTCTTAGCAACGAGCAAGGTCAGTCCCCCTTGGCAACGAGCATGAAGCCCCTGGCATAGAGCTTGAAGTTCCTAGCAAGGAGCATTTAGGGAAGTGGCACTTACTGTATGTGACAAATGTGTAATGGGCATTACGGTTTGTTATACGGTATGTAATGGGCATCATGTGTGGCCTTATGTGTAATTGGCATTACGGCATGTGGCTTTATGTGTAATGGGTATTACAAAGTTTGCTAAAAAGTGCAATGGGCATTACAGTGTGTGGTTCTGTATAATGTCAGGCCGTGCCCCCTTTTTGATGCGCAAGGGTCCCACCAACTACAAATCGGGGGGGGGGGGGGGGTGTATCATGCCCTTGCTCCGGGCACCATGGAACCTAGCTACACCACTGGTTGTAGGGAATATAGAGTGTAAACTCCACTGGGGCAGGGACTGATGTTCAAATATTCTCTGTACAGCGCTGCGGAATATGTGTGCACTATATAATAACTGGTAATAATAGTCTCTGTACAGCGCTGCGGAATATGTGTGCGCTATATAATAACTGGTAATAATATTCTCTGTGCAGTGCTGCGGAATATGTGTGCACTATATAATAACTGGTAATCAGGGGCTGGCTGGCTGGCAACTTTTATCCTGGGGGGCAAGTCCAGAGCACTGGCCCATAAGTAACAGCGCATCGTTAAATTTAGGTTTTGCGGTTTAAAAATATGTATTAATAAGAAAAGAAAACAATAATAGGACACCATAGGCTGCTCCCCTGTATAATATCAGGACACCACAGGCTACTCCCCGTCTTATAATAATAACAGGACAACAGAGGCTGCTCCCCCTGTATAATATCAGGACACCACAGGCTACTCCCCATCTTATAATAATAACAGGACAACACAGGCTGCTCCCCTGTATAATAATAGTACCCCCACAGGCTGCTCTTCCTGTATAATAATGGGACCCCCACAGGCTGCTAATCCTGTATAATAAAAGTACACCACAGGCTGCTTCTCCTGTATAATAAAAGTGCACCACAGGCTGCTTCCCCTGTATAATAGGACACAACAGGCTGCTCCCCCTGTCTTATAATAATAACAGGACCCCACAGGCTTCTCCCCCTGTATAATAACAGGACCCCACAGGCTGCTCCCCCTGTATAATAATAACAGGGCCCCCACAGGCTGCTCCCCCTGTATAATAATAACAACAGGACCCCACAGGCTTCTCCCCCTGTATAATAACAGGACCCCACAGGCTGCTCCCCCTGAATAATAATAACAGGACCACACAGGCTTCTCCCCCTGTATAATAACAGGACCTCACAGGCTTCTCCACCTGTATAATAACAGGACCCCACAGGCTGCTCCCCCTGTATAATAATAACAGGACCCCACAGGCTTCTCCCCCTGTATAATAACAGGACCCCACAGGCTGCTCCCCCTGTATAATAATAACAGGGCCCCCACAGGCTGCTCCTCCTGTATAGAAAAACAGGGGAGTATTCTTAAGGACAATTAATTCAATTGAAGCGCTATTGTTTTTAATGAGATAATTGTACTTGTTCTAGAATTGTGTTGGGTCAGGTGATACCCTTTTTTCTTATAGAAAACATAAGCGAATCATATTCAGCGCAGACAACCTCCAATCCAATTTTTTCTATATCCAGTACTGCCTTTTCACCAAGGATTGTAGTGTCTGCAGCATTCACGATATACATAGAAATATGTTTTCCTTCAGAGAAGGGTTATGGTATAGCGGTCCGACAGGGTTTTGTCAGACATTATTATCCCGGCAAGGTATGAAAGACGACATATATTAGTCCGACAGGGTTATAACACCTACAGTAAGAGTACCGACAAGGGCATTTGTCATACAGTGTTGAGCCCGACACATAGTCTCACGACACGCTAAACACCCCAGAGAAGATAGAAAATTAAAATTAGAGTCCCTCTTCAACCTGATAGAAGATAATTATGACCATCTGGATGATGACCTGGAACATATCATGAAGGGACTGGAGAAAGATCTAATAAAAGAGTGCCGACTATGGTGGGAAATCGCAACCTTAGAGAAATATGTGGCAAGTAATATCATACCAAAGGGTTTAACCATAGAGAAAAAGGCATCATTCACTCATTCATCAGAGGAATACAACAGCTAATGGGAAAATATAATCAAACACTGTTCCCTGACGTTAATGGATCTAATCATTAAGGAAAGAAAGAACTGAAAATCCTGGAAGGGAGAATAGAACCAACAAAGAAAAACATCATACCCTTCAGTCATCTACAGGAATGTAAAGAACTTGAAGAGGAAATAGAAAATAATGTCATCAAAGTGGAAAAAACTATAAAAGAGAGAAAATTAGAAAATTCCTAAGAGATAAGAAACTACTAGATGGGAATGTACAAGAAGAAGAAATAGTAACAACCACACCAAAGGTTACAAAACGGAAGGTCCGGAACAACAGATACACATCTAAACAGAGGAAGGAATACCGCCCTCCCTACGATAGAAATGGACCACATTACCCAGAGGGGGAGAGGTTCTCTCGGGATAGAAATAGATTCCACGACTATCGACACTCATCTTATGAAAGAAAGAGGGACAAATATAACCAGCGTGAAAATTAGCTAACTTGGAGAAATAGAAAAGAATCAAAAGCAGAACCATGGCAGCAAAGACAAAAATGGAGAAATGATGAAACAAACTCCACTAAAACTCATAATAGATTTGATCAATTAAGAGATCGCCAATCAAGGACACCAAGGAGGATTTTTTAGAGAGAGGGAGGAGTCCCTGCCATATACGTTAGTCCGCCGGAAACAAAGAGGAAAACGAGGAGGGACAAAAAAACAATCTAAAATACGTAAAAAGAAAAACATAAAAAGAAAGAGAGAGAAAAAAGATAGTTGACAAAGAAAAGGAAATAGAAGCGAATCCACAAAGGGGAAGGTGAAAATCTTCAACCTAAGTTCACATATTCTAACACAACAGGAAACTAGAGTACTCGAAAAAGGACTCAAATCAACAAAATCAATGAATTTGAACTATATGTGGACGTACAAAAATATATTAGAAAACTTACGGTAAAAAAATTCTTCATCATAAAAGAAGAGGAAAGTACAACCAGACCAAATGAAGAAGAACCCATTCCGAAGTTTAGACCAAAATCAACCTTCTTTCCTGCCCATATAAAAGGAAGCCATATAGACGTATTTTCAACACAAATATTAGAGGAATTGAAAGATGTGAGGAAAAAGAAAATCAAATACAACTTCACTCGGAATGAGATGGCAGCTCTGGAGACCCTCAAAAAAGATGACACCATTACCATCAAACCTGCCGATAAGGGGGGGGGGGGGTCGTCATCATGGATACCAGTAAATATGTGAGTGAAGTGCTATGACAATTAGAAGATACCTCCACATATAGAAAGCTGAAGAAAGATCCTACAATTGAATATCAAAAATTACTTGAAACACTAGTAAAAAAGTACGAAAATACCATCAAAACAGAAAAATCAAGATTCCTATTAATGGAAAATCCGCAGATTCCGGCAATTTACATTCTGTCAAAAATACACAAGGATCCTATTAATCCTCCAGGACGGCCAATAGTCTCTGGAGTAGATTCCTTAACCGCTAACCTTTCGGAGCTTATTGATTACCACTTACAACCATTGGTATTAACAAATAAATCGCACTTGAAAGATACTAAGGATGTTATCAATAAATTAAAAGAAATAACTTGGGAAGAAGATTACATCTTAGAAAGTGCGGACGTAAGTAGTCTCTATACGATAATAGAACACTCCAAAGGTTCATTGGCAGCTAAAGAATATTTGAAAAAGACAACTTTGGACTCTTTTCTAAAGAATTTTATTCTTGATGCAATACTGTTTATTTTAGAACATAATTACTTCATTTTTAAAGGAGATAAACAACAGAAAAGCACAGCGATGGGCACCCAGTTTGCCCCTAGCTACGTGAACATTTGTATGGGTTATTGGGAAGAGATGACAATATGGAACAATAACCCATATGGGGCAAACCTGGTGTCATGGTTCCGATATATAGATGACATATTGTTTATTTGGAATGGAACCATGGAAAATCTGGAATCTTTCTGTACTTTTTTAAACCAAAATAATTTTAATATCAATCTAACTTTTAACATTGATAAATGCACTTTAAATTTCCTGGACCTTACTATATACATAAAAGACGGGAACATCTGCACAAGGACATTCCAGAAACCCACAGACTCTACTGCATATATATTTGCGGACAGTTGCCATCACAAGAACTGGCTCAATGGGATACCTGGAGGCCAGTTCAAGAGAATAAGGAGAAACTGCACAAAAGAAAGCACTTTTTTGGAACGGTACTCTTTACCTAGCACGGCGCCCACGATGTCCATCGCGGTGTAAAAAATCGTGGGCATCGCGTCCATCGTGTGCACTAAAGTAACGGGTGCGACGCGACCGACGCGATGCCCGCGATTTCCCATAGGGATCAAT
The DNA here is from genome assembly GCF_055691185.1 of Crinia signifera. Taxonomy (NCBI): domain Eukaryota; kingdom Metazoa; phylum Chordata; class Amphibia; order Anura; family Myobatrachidae; genus Crinia; species Crinia signifera. The sequence continues at coordinate 10,752,340 of NC_139224.1, read as the reverse complement.
GTTAAATTTTTCAATGGACCCAATTTTTCAGTTCAATGCCTCAATGACCGCGATTTTGCCATAGGAAACAATGTTAAATGGGCCACAGAGCCCAAATAGGCATCCTTAGCAGTGAAATGTCCCCCACAATTTTTAACGTCACCCCACGATCCACGCAAACCCGAAGCCTGGCGAGCGCAGCGAGCCCGCGAGGGGCGGCGGTACGCGTCCTCCGACCTTTTCATACCCCACTATCCACGTCGGCGTGGAGTTGAGAATAGAATAGTGTGGCGAGCGCAGCAAGCCACCGCGCCCGAAGCGTGGCGAGGGGACGCGGATACCTTCACAGGTAAACGCGGCCCTACGCGTGCTTCACAGGTATCTGTGTCCCCTCGCCACGCTTCGGGCTCGGTGGCTCGCTGCGCTCGCCACACTATTCTATTCTCAACTCCACGCCGACGTGGATAGTGGGGGTATGAAAAGGTCGGAGGACGCGTACCGCCGCCCCTCGCGGGCTCGCTGCGCTCGCCAAGCTTCGGGTTCACGTGGATCGTGGGGTGTCGTTAACAATTGTGGGGGATATTTCACTGCTAAGGGTGCCTATTTGGGCTCTGTGGCCCATTTAACATTGTTTCCTATGGCAAAATCGCGGGCATTGAGGCATTGAACTGAAAAATCGGATCCATTGAAAAATTTAACATTGATCCCTATGGGAAATCGCGAGCATCGCGTCGGTCGCGTCGCACCCGTTACTTTAGTGCATACGATGGACGCGATGCCCGCGATGGGCGCCGTCCTAGGTAAAGAGTACCTTTGGAACAATCAACTAAAATGAAAGAAGCCTTTGAATCATGTGGGTACAACACTGAGAATATCAACCAAGGGTTAGAATCTGCCCAAAAAACTAAGAGAGAAGAATTACTCAGACCTGAGAAAAGAATCAAACAAGGAAGTGAGAAAATTAAATGGGCATTTGTCACAAAATATAACTCTCAGTATAAAGAAATTGAGAAAGCTTTTAAAAAACATTGGCCCATTCTTAAGCAGGATCCAGTCTTAGGAAAGCATCTGCCAGAAAGACCTGTACATATCTATAAACATTCTAATAATCTAAAGAATAAATTGGTGAAGAGTTTATGTCCAGGAGACTCCGTAAGGCAGAGCTATAACAGATCCAAAGGCTTCTACAGATGCGGAATGTGCCAAGGATGCCGCAACACCCCGAATCCTCAAGTATCAAAATTTGAGTCCATTACCATCAATGGTCAACAAGTGAAGATCGACGAGTTTATCACTTGTAACACTGCAAATGTAGTGTACGCAATCCAATGTACCTGTAATAAATTCTACATTGGACGCACATCAAGACCTTTGAAAACAAGAATAAGCGAACATCTACGCAATATCAAAAAGGGACTGGAAATACATTCCTTATCTGCACACTTTAATAAATATCACAAGCGTTCATTAAATGATATTAGAGGTTTTTGGGGTATTAAATTAGCTAAGACCACAGAAAGGGATAAAAATCTCCCGAAAATTTTAGCAAGAACAGAGATGAAATTCATTTTTGACCTAAAGACACTTATACCATCAGGCCTCAATCAATATTTCGAGATTAAATGTTTTTTTATAATATTCTTTATATAACATTTTAATCTCATATGTATGTTCTTTTTTACCTTGCCACCTTCATTTTTAAAAAAAGGACATTTTAAATATCAACTAAATTCTATATATTAAGTTTTTATGGTTTTTATTAAGTATTTAAAAAGATAAGACCGATGCTGCTAATTTATTCTCCTTTTTTTAGAAAGGACATAAAAACGAAAGCTGGCACTTTTTTCCATCAATAAAAATGGACGCCGGATAACAGAATATAAGACTGAAAGCTGGCACCGTTTCCAGCAATAAAAATGGCCGCTCGATTACGGGACTAGATCACATGATCGGAGGCCTTTCAGCGCAATAGAGTAGATGGAAGATTGAACAGGAAGCCTGTGCCGCACGTGACCAACACACACATCGTTTGAGAGAAGGAGACGCATGAAATCGCCGGAAGTGACGGACCGCACATAGCCGGATGTGACGCTACGTGCACTTCCGGAAGTCACCGGGACCCGGAACATGTAACGAACATAACTGCAAATCGGAACCTATTAACTAACCTTAGAACATACCTGGTATGGGGCCCAGGATAACATATGTATGGACTTGTGTTGTAATTAAGGGGCTATTTAAACCCTGAATGGAAGAGTATCCATACACCTTGAAAAAGATCTAGTTTAGATTGAAACGCGTTGGTGGAGACTCTTCCATTATTTCCTGCGGTGGGAACTGGCTCAGAGTGTGGACAGAAGGGATTCCTCTTGGGATTGTCGGGGCCCCGTCTTATCCTTTAAACATCATAGGAACCCTGGTCTCAAAATACCTTTGAAGCTAAGTGCACCCACCTTTTATGTTTTCAGTAAATTTTGTGCTGTGATTAAAGACATTTAAGAACTTTACACAGTGCTTCCTTTGTGTACATCATTATATAGTGATATTGCATGAGGAAGTGAGGAGAAAACGAAAATCTGGAGAAAAGATCTATACGATATGCAGTTTTACAAGTGTTAGCTTGTAAGTAATTGGTATAGGGGACCTCCCCCAAACCTTATATATATATTTTTCAAGATAAAGACATCCTTTGGAACATACTTTTATTGAATGCCTGTTGAAACCATTTAACTTGTGAGTGCAATAGGAAGGGGGATAGATCCCCGGAAGAAACAAAATATTTTTCATATCTATGAAACAATCAATGTTTTGAATAAGTGTAATTACCATATTATTTAACAGTATTGCACAAGGAGAAGTGTGTACTCTCTCTCTTATTTTTCATATATCCTTGAGGATACTCCCAGGGGAGTATTCTTAAGGACAATTAATTCAATTGAAGCGCTATTGTTTTTAATGAGATAATTGTACTTGCTCCTCCTGTATAGTAACGGGACCCCCACAGGCTGCTACTCCTGTATACTAAAAGTACACCACAGGCTGCTCCCCCTATCCTATTGTATTTCGTTCGTCCACCCACCTATTTTTAGTATGTTAACTCTTATGAGCAGGGCCCTCCTTCCTCACGTACTCACCCTACCTCTTTACCTCACCTGTGCTCCAGTCCTGTTCTTCCCTTCCTCTACTTCATCTTCAGTCTCCTTGACAATTTTGACACCTACTTCTGAACTGATGCTGATTTTAGTTCTACCAGCAAGACCCCTATTTACACTGTATCTTTCAACACACCCTGTACGTTACCTTGTAATATTTTGTTTTGTTTTGTTTGCTATGTACGGCGCTGCGGACACTTTGTGGCGCCTTATAAATAAACGTACTACTACTACTACTATAATAGGACACAACAGGCTGCTCCCCCTGTCTTATAATTATAACAGGACCCCACAGGCTTCTCCCCCTGTATAATAACAGGACCCCACAGGCTGCTCCCCCTGTATAATAATAACGGGACCCCCACAGGCTGCTCCCCCTGTATAATAATAACGGGACCCCCACAGGCTGCTCCCCCTGTATAATAAAATTACATCACAGGCTGCTCCCCCTTTATAATAACAGGACACAACAGGCTGCTCCCCCTGTATAACATGACCCCACAGGCTGCTCCCCCTGTATTATTATAATAATAATAATAATAATAATAATAATAATAATAATAATAATAACAACAATAACGGTACCCCCCCAGGCTGCTCCCCCTGTATATAAAGGGACCCCCACAGGCTGCTCCCCCTGTATATAAAGGGACCCCCACAGGCTGCTCCCCTGGTATAATAATAACAGTACCCCCACAGGCTGCTCCCCTTGTATAATAATAACAGTACCCCCACAGGCTGCTCCCCTTGTATAATAATAACAGGACCCCCACAGGCTGCTCCCCTTGTATAATAATACAGGGTTGCCGACTTTCTTTTTCTCCTCTCCTGGAGAAGCCCGGAGAGGAGAGATTCAGAGCCACTCAGGGGGCGGGGCTTAAGCGTGACATCCCTAAGCCCCGCCCCCATGCTGGTAAACCAGCAAATTCGGTTATCTGCCGCGATCCGGGGGACAGGGGGGGGTCCCCCCTGAATCCAGGAGGGTTGCCCACCCTTCCGGGGGGCCGGGAGGGAGCCCCGATTTTCGGGAGACTCCCGGAAATTTCGGGAGGGTCGGCAACCCTGTAATAATAACAGGACCCCCAAAGGCTGCTCCCCTTGTACAATAATAACAGGACCCCCACAGGCTGCTCCCCTTGTATAATAATAATGGGACCCCCCCACAGGCTGCTCCCCCTGTATAATAATAATAATGGGACCCCCACAGGCTGCTCCCACTTATAATATTAACTGGACCCCCACAGGCTGCTCCCCCTCTATAATAACTGAACCTTACAGGCTGCTCAGCCTGTACAGTCCCACTCCCTCTTACCTTGATGGCAGACAGACAGTAAGGCAGGCTGCAGCATAGGGAAGAAAGTGTAATGCACAGGCAGGAAGTAGGGGGAACATGCAGAGTCTCTGTAGTGGCCTCCTGCACTAGACATGTCCTCAGTGCAGGAGGCCGGCGGCCATGTTTATGGAGACCACTCGGAAAATGGTCAGTCTGGCTGCAGCAGCAGCCTCAGAACAATGGCGGCCCGCACGAAAAACGATTCAGCGGCCCGGGGGGCACATGGCACCCTGCCCCCCAGCCCAGCCCGCCCCTGCTAATAATAGTCTCTGTACAGCGCTGCGGAATATGTGTGCGCTATATAAATAACTGGTAATAATAGTCTCTGTACAGCGCTGCGGAATATGTGTGCGCTATATAAATAACTGGTAATAATATTCTCTTTACAGCGCTGCGGAATATGTGTGCGCTATATAATAACTGGTAATAATAGTCTCTGTACAGCGCTGTGGAATATGTGTGCGCTATATAATAACCATACCTCCCAACTGTCCCGATTACCGCGGGAAAGTCCCGATATTCGGGGACGTTCCCGCGTCCCGCCCGGGGCCGCCATTGTCCCGCGGTGGGGGGGACAGTTGGGAGCCCCCCCAGCTTGCCGAGAATAGACGCTGTGCGCATGCGCACAGCGTCTATTCAGCGACGACGAGCAGCGAAAACGGGGGCGTGGCCGGATGTCGCGTCACCCCGTGAGGCCACGCCCCTTTTTAGAGGCCACGCCCCCTTTTCGGGAGCGCGCGCTGCGAAGCCGCGCGAACGTCTCGACCTCCCAACTTCAAAAGTTGGGAGGTATGTAATAACTGGTAATGATATTTTCTGTACAGCGCTGCGGAATATGTGTGCGCTATATAAATAACTGGTAATAAATAAAATAATCATGACAGAATATACTTAGTACAGAGGATACATCTGTAAACAGGCTGACAGTATATACGCTTCCATTGAACAACTCCTCTCAGCTATGCCTCAGACCCATAAACTCCAGTCCTGCTGTCCGGATTCTTCCGGCCGTGTCTTAGAGCGGCTGCAGTACAAATGTGCTGCCCAATCATCTTATCACAAATTGTCCCTGGACTCTAGGCTTCTCCCCAAGTGCTATTTAGTTCATTAGAGCCGCTGTAATACATTTCCAGCTGCACCCCACCCCCTTTTGAATCGTGTTCTCTTTGAATCGTCACCTCTCTCTTTAGCCTCCGGTCGCTTTCCTCTCTCTATTTGGTCCTACTGCAACTGTCTGATCATCATTGTGTCTGAGCTGTCAGCAGACAAAACAGTTCAAATCACCAGCTTAGATTTGACAGGGAATAGCAGGACTTGTAACAAACTAATTAACTTGCTCTTTATTTACTAAGCCTTCCAGTTAATTACTGTGCTGGGGAGAACCTGGAAATCTGCATAAGCCACTCCTGTGTTGTATCATTTGCATGTAATTTGCGTTCTCTGCAGAACCTAATGACAGGAGGACACTAGCAGCTTATGTCTAACAAACAGGCTGACAGCCTCTCCCTTCTGCTGTGGGAAGAAAGGATTCCGGCAGCAGACAGGGAGCAGGCTAAAAGCATTCAGCCCACACAGGTTACAAGAATTGGCTTCACCTTTCACTCCCATCTCTCCCTCCTTCATGTGGCACCGTGTCTGGTTACCAAGAGACTGGCTGGGGAGACTTTACCTTGAAAAGAAAGTTTCTTATGCTAGAGATAATACTGGCGGCTTTTTGTCATGAATTAGGTCAATCAGTTCAACATACTGAGGGGGAAATTTCCTAACCAGCACCAGGCTGAAAGAGCCGGGGCTGGTAATACAAAATCAGGGAACCCGGCAAATAGGGGTTCCCCGATTTCTTAAAACCAGCCCCAGGCTCCAGGTCCGGGGCTGGTTCCCAAAATACGGGGGACAAAATGACTAGGGGTACCCCGTATTTTAAGAACCAGCCCCAGGCCCAACCAGCCAGCAGGGTAATGTCACAGCCAGGGGACACTTATTATATAAGGTCCCGCGGCCAAAGCATTAACCCTACCGACCAGTGAGCCTGGCCAGGGGTCCTGGGGGAGTGGGGACCCCCACAATAAAGGGGTCCCACCCTCCAGGACTTACCTGACCAGCCTGAAGCCTGGTGCTGTCCCTGGTGACCCTGTGCGGTGGCCACCGGGCTGATTCTGTGTAAAAAAAAGAATCAACTATTGTTTAATACTGCGGAACTATGAGTACCAGCAAGCCTCCCCCGCAAGCTGGGACTTGGAGAACCACAAGTCCCAGCATGCGGGGCATTAAAGGGCCCGCTGGGTCTTGTAGTTCCACAGTATTAAAAATAGTAAAATAAACACACTGACACATGAAAAATAAAACTTTAATACATCCAAAGCCCACACATACTGATACTTACCTATCTTGATCCCGTCGGTAGGTCCCTGGGTCCAGGGTCCGGGCCTCCATGGTCCAGGGTCCGGGGTCCGGTGCCTTTGTTCCTGGGTCTGGGGCTGCAGAGTCCGGGGTCCGGGGCTGCAGAGTCCGGGGTCCGGGGCCTTGGTTCCTGCTCCGGGGCTGGTCCGGGGCTGCAGAGTCCGGAATCCAGCATCCAAAGAAATCCATAGGGGTACCTGTGGACGGAAATCCAACTCACCAAGGTCCTCCGGCGAAGATCACGTCCACTTCTGCCCAACGTATTCCTGGTCTTCAGAAAATAACAAACACCGCACTATTCCGGCCGGTACCCGCGACGGACTGAGGAGAGACGTAGATGATTCATCTTCCGCGCCTCTCCTCCGAATTACTCTTTTGGCCGCCTAGCGGCCAATCAGGAGCTGACTTTTCCAATCACACAAGCAATACAGGGTTGTTATAATCCACATTTTTTTTTTTATGGATTTGATCAATAAACCTTCTAAACATTGTATCAAAGTGCTTAGTATGGCCACTGGAGGGTTCGATGGATGATTGGTCGCCGACCATTGAGATGTGTTTTCATAACATATCCCCTCACATTGCGAGGGGATATGGCGGCTGGGGGGGGGGGGTGGGGGTGTTAGGGCAGGAGCTGCAGAGGGCGGCAGAGGGCTCTGTCGGAATGGGGCACATGGTGATTCTATCACCAGCAGCAGCTCCAACGAAAGCTGCTCCGTCTGTAGTTCCTCAGCAATTGCATAGTCGTAGTATGAGTTAGTGGCCTGCAGCTAGTAAGACAATGATGAAGCTGCTGAACTTGTCCCACTGTAGAAGGATGGCTGGGTAACCTGGGAGAAGAATGGTTGCCGGGTGCCATAAGCATTCATATACTATATTTAATGTCTCTCTCTCTTACTTCTGTCCTGATGTTCTCCGCTGAGAAGTGGATGGATAGTCACGTAGTATTGATCTCTATGGAGAGTCCCTGCTGCAGTGCACACAGGATGGATGATGGAGCAGTGAAGGGGAAAGTGGAGCATCTCCTAGGTCCCAGCCCGTGTCCTGGATAACGCGTGGAGCTGAGCACCGTACTGTACTGTACTGTGCATGGGGCTTATTCAATTCCACATCTAGAGCTTCACACACTCAGCATGGAGAACAACCACGGTGATCCTGATGGTCAGCAGAGAGCCTGCACTTCATGTAACACCTTGCTGGGACTTTTGTAGCTGTGGCAGATGCACCAGTACGGTAGTGATGGCTCCAGAGGTGGGGCTGTAGCACTTTCCAAATGTAAACAAGGGAGCCACACCCACTGCCACCAACTGCCATTCCAAACTGATGATTTACTGGCAGTGGTTGTGGCTCTTTATTTGATTCTTGAGTGTTTTTTTTTACTCTACAGAAAAGGCAGCATTGGCACCATTGCCACAGAGCGGATCCAGACCCATTTAACACCCATGTTTACCCAAGGGAGAGATTTGCTGGCGCAATGCCATTTGGCATTTTTGTCACCGTGGACATATACCTATAGTGGGCGCAGGGGGTGCAAGCTGCATGCATACCAGTTCCCCAGATTTGCCTGCTACGTACTTGGGCCTGAACCATTGCCAAGCCTGGGATGTGTGACATTACATTGTCAGTGAGAGGGTTCTGTAGTGGATGTTAGAATGGTAAGGGGGCGCCTTATAAGAACTGAGGCTTAATATGAACTGGAGGGCACCGTGATGTGTCATATTCTGATCTGCCCGTTAGAATGTGGCAGGCCCACTAATGTTACATAATAAAAACTGGAGCACCGGAATGTGGCACAGTATGAAATGGAGGCACTGCAGCATTTCAAAATTTGATTTGGATGGCACTGCACTATGGCACAAGTTAAAAAGAGGACACTTTTATGAGGCATAATGCAAACTGGCAGCACTAAAATGTGACATAATATAATTTAGGTTACTTTATGGGGCATAAAAACAACTATGGCACACCTTTGGGGAATAATATTTTCTAGGGCACTACTATGGTGAATAGCACTACTATGGGGCATAGTATTAACTGGGGTACTACTATTGAGCATAATATTAACTAGGGCCCTACTAGGGGGCATAATATTAACTAGGGCACTTCTTTGTGTTAAAATATTTACTAGGGCACTACTATGGGGCATAATATTATCTAGGGCACTACTATGGGGCATAATATTATCTAGGGCACTACTATGGGGCATAATATTAACTAGGGCACTACTATGGGGCATGATATTGACTAGGGCACTACTATGGGGAAAATATTAACTAGGACTCTACCTTGGATCATAATATTAACTAGGGCACAACTATGGGGCATAATATTAACTAGGGTGTGACTATAGAGCATAATACTAACTAGGGCACAATTATGGGGCATGTTAATACTAACTAGGGCACTACTATGGAGAATAATATTAACTATTGCACTACTTTGTGTCATAATATTTACTAGGGTGCTGCTATGAGGCATAATATTAACCAGGGCACTACTATGGGGCATAAAATTAATTAGGGCACTACTATGGGGCATAATATTAACCAGGGCACTACTATGGGGCATAATATTAACCAGGGCACTACTATGGGGCATAATATTAATTAGGGCACTACTATGCGGCATAATATTAAGAAGGAGAGGGCTGGACTGCACGGGTGTGGTATAGGGGTCCGACAGTCGGGATCCCGATAGTCATTATCCCGACATCGGGATCCCAACTGGCCAGACCCAGACAGCAATGAAGACACATCTGTAGTGAAGACACATCTCCTCGCATTCCGTCGCTGCAAGAGAAATCATTCGATGGTCCGCAACCAATAAATGCTTTCTCCTGCCTTCACAAATCTCAACTCAACTGACGGTGCTGGGACGAAGACAGGGCAGGAGGCTGATATCATGTGACATCACCTCGGCAGGCATCGGCCTTCCTTGCGTACCCATGGAAACGCCCAGTATTTTCATTGGGATGCCTATAAAAGGCTGGGGGTTCCCATGGCCCAGTGCCACCACCCCGCCCCCCCCTCCCCTCTGCGAACGGCCTGGTGAATGGGTAACTCCCCACAGCTGCTCACAGTTGGTGTAGATGCAGATCTTGCGCTGCTCCCCAGGATGCAGAGGGCTCTCCAGCATCAACTGGGATTGCAATGGCTAATGTATTCACGCCCGGAAACCTCTGAATGTCTGAGTTACCATAACACGCCCGCGTTTTACTAACCGCTCCCCGCTACCGCCCCAAACTGATTTCTCGGTGCGATGATAATCGCAATTCACCCGCTGTGGCTTTGGCAGTGAGAAAATAATGATGGATGTGCGTACAATAGCCATTTGTTACGTGAATGATCCCCCCTATGTGTAGTCATGACCCTATGAGGTAGAGAAAAAATGGTGATGTTTCCCATAGCAACCAGACAGCCTCACCTGGGATGAGCAGGCGGTAGAACTGGAAATTCTTTCCACATTCTTTGATTTCTTAGGTTTTGTATTCATCTTGTATTGTGTCCAAGATGGCTTTCTCCATTGTAATACAGGGGGTGATTCAGATTGGCTCTGTAAGAAGCACAAACTCGCTGCTTACCAAGTTGGGAAACGTTCCTCGCCGGACGAGCAAACTCCCGCCAGGCGAGCAAATGCCCACCGCCCTTCACAGAGCAAATGGGTGCATATGGCACATCCATTGGCATGCGTTCGTAGGGCACAAAATCCATCGATGTTCGCCGTCCATCGATGGAATTTTCACAGGCTCGCAGATAAAAGTCAGTCTGATCTGACATGTTTCTGGGCCAGAGATGGCCGGAAAGGTGACGGGCGCTCATGTGACATCAGCCGCAGCCCCGTACAGGCTTCATCACACTTGCATTCCCATGATGATGCCCAGCGTTCTTCTGGGCGCACCCACCATTTTTTTTGTGTGGGCACACCCAGGAAACACTGGGCATCCCCATGCGCCAGCCTCCTGTCAGCCTACTGCCCGCCCCCCTCTGTGCGAACACCTGTGATCATCGCTGAAGGCATTAACACAGTGGCCCTGCACATGTGTATTTTTGCAGATAAGCATGCGCAGAGCTGCAACATCGGTCCCCGGAACATATACATTGGGGACTGATCCAAGCTGAATCACCCCCACAGTTTATCACCAAGCAAATACAAAGTGGTATGTGTTTGCGTGTGTGTGTGTATTTGTGTGTGTGTGTGTGTTACACAGACAGACAGAGTTGAATATGGACACATAGAAAGTGCGTAATAGCCTTTGTTTAATATTGAGTTGCTGTATAGTTTTTAGCTGAATAAACTGCCACAATTGGATTAAAACAAATTTAATTAAACCAATACAGATATATAAAAAATCCAAGCAGGACGTGTCTGACAACAAATCTATGTTCCCTTGTAACGATGGACAAGACATCTCATATTATTGGATTTCCGTTAGGGCCTCAGTGTGCACTTCTGTTATATGAGGACATCAAACAACACTGTCCGATGCCTCATGTACGATATATCTCCCAGGATGAGACAGGCAGACAGGACTGTCACCGCACTCTACACAACTGTCTATACGTCAGCGCATCCTTATTGTCTGCTGATGGGCTGGAACTGTACAAAAGGCCTTCCTGCTATTGGTTATTCCAGCAAGGAACGCCAGCGTACGCTGCAACATTAATAAAATCACTTTTAATTCACTTCCTGTAGATAAGGTTATTTGTCAGACAACTTGTCTGTACGCATCTGATTAATGGTGGATATATAACACTCATTGCGGTGATGGCTTGCTGCGGAAATAGTCATGTTCTTTATCGGGGAGCCTGAACATTAGTGGCCGTGTAGTGTTGGGAAGTGAGATCAATGCTCAGCCATATAAATTACTCAGGGCAGAAGCTTTAATTGCCAAGCTGCAAATCAATGAGTCCTATTTGAAACTATTGGGCGGTTAACGGGTTCGTTTTGGATTAATGTGTCTTTTTATTAATACGGTGGCTCGGGATGAGTGCGGCTGGGGGATGGGACGGGAGGAATATTGGGAACGCTTATGAGGCCACAATCCTACTGTGATATGAGGTTGATAGCAAATTATCTTATCTTCTTATCTGTATTTAAATGGTTAGTCTTTGTAATATATATATATATATATATATATATATATATATATCTGTAAAAAAGGATGAGAAACAGCGCCTCCTAGTGCAGTATCTTCAAAATTACTTGATACCCTTCACCACAAGTGAGAGTTTTCACCCCAACAAATTGAAGGAGTACCGTGAGAGGTGGTCCTCAACCACCTTATTAGAGCCTGTCTGTATAATGCCCTCCCCGGCAGATGTTCACCGTCCTGGTTACCGACTTTTCATGGAACCTTAATACACCCCACTGTTATATTCCTCAAACAAGTGGGTGTGCATTAAAAAGCAAAAAGGAGATGATAGTGTAGTATATCAAACAACAATTTTATTACACCACACAGTGACAACTCAGTTGCCCTTACAATGTTTAAAATGCAACGTGTTTCATGGGCGTTTCCATGAAAACGCTGGGCGTACGAATGGTAATGCGGCTGTGACGCACGTGTGGGGGCGGACATATGACATAGCTGGATGCCAGCTGCCCGCCCAGATCCCTGCTTTCCTACGGAGAAATGTCCGAGTGGTCTGGAGCACTTGGCGCTGCCTGACCATCGGAGGATGGGGGAGGTTCCCACAGATGGAGGAGGTGTTCACATGAAACATCAACTCGCAGTCCGTTTGCTCAGCGTCTTACCGCGTTTGGATGGTGTGAGCGATCCGTATGGTAGGTGGGGCTAAGAACGTGGCCGTCCGAAAATATGCATCCGTCTGAGTCAACTAGAATAAGGGCCTATATTTATTGCACATACTGTACTAAAAAAAAAAAGACTATGGGGCAAATGTAATAGGATGAGATTTTGGGTCAAAAACAGCAAAAATTGCACATGTAATGGAGTGCGATTTTCGGTAAACATCGCACGTTTTGCCGTGACCAAAAAAATCGCACATCAAAAATCGCATCCAGATGTTTTCGAAATGAAAACATACAAAATGACTATTAGTTATTTTAGCGTTTTTCTACATTGCACACCTAACAGGGGACATTTAATAAGGGGGGTCTTCTATTTCAAATGGTATATTACTATGGGCAACCAATAACTAAATAAATAAGAAGTAGATTCTGATTGGTTGCTCATAGCAGAGAAATAGATCTTCCCATCTTAGTAAATTTCCCCCAACACAACTAAAAAATTGGCCAAAAATAGACCGCCATCTGGCAGGGGAGATTGACCTCTGTCTGGAAAAGTAGGTAAAAGGTCATTTAAAAAAACTAACTGGTGTGGGTTCCCCCCATGAGCATAACCAGCCCCGGGTTCTTTTGATCTGTTCCTGGTTGCAGAACTACTGTAACTACTGTTTCTCAGTATTGCCAAAACCAGCCCGAGGCTATTAGACTGGTCCTGGTTCCAAAAACAGTAGGAGTCCCACCGTATTTTTGCAACCAGCACCGGGCTCCAACAACTGCATCTTGTTGTAGTGGTGTACGTTTCCTGGTTCAGCTCTGTCTTCTGAAGCCAGGTCCTGGCTTTGTTGAAATCCCTAATCTATTCCTGACTGTGCCTTGTCCTTGATCTCTAACTGGAATTGGGAACCCCTGTTATCCCTGCATAAGGCCCAGATTTCACCAGTTGGATCAAGTTCTTCAGTGTATTTACATTTTCACGACCTGTAGCTTCAGTGTCAAGAACCTGCAGGGTTAACCCCTGCACCGTTCCAGCACCTAGTTCCACCTCCATCTGCTCTTGCTGCTACCTACTAATTAACCAATGAATGTACAAGCCCATGCTGTTGCAAGTGTAAGACCAATTGGCATCCTAAGTACCGGTGAGTTTTGCACTCCAAGAGACCGGGCAGCTGTAATTGACAAAAAATCTCAGTTGTGTGACCTTAGATCACTTAAATGTTTCATAACCGGTACATGCAGCCTCCACCGTGAGCCAGGTTTCCATCGCAGTGTGCGGTGCATAGTGGTGGCATAGAATGTGCCCACTGTGGACATGTACTGAATAATTTCTGCTTATTCTATTAAACAGAAAACAATAATGTGTCAGATATGGGAGAAAGCTATTTGCAGCAAAAACGCAAGACATCTGTAAGACATGGTGCTTGGAGAATGATGTGTCCTAGACGGGAATGCACTCAGGCAATTGTGTATGCCATTATTTCCTCTGTGCCATCTAGAACTCAGAACATGATGTTTTTCTAGTAAACAAGTTGACGAGTTTAACTTGTTTTAACCTACTTTTTCCCCTCAGAGAGATGATCAGATGCTATATATGATGTTATTGCTGAACTCTTAATGTCACCCCAGACTACCTCTCATTTTACCGAGGCTCTTAGGAGAAACAACCTGGTGAGAATAATAAGAAAACAATTCGGAAAACAGGACAGCTGGCTGATTGACATCCCCTGACCCCCATTTCCATCTGCTCCCATCCCCAACTGCCCCCATTCCCAACTGCTCCATCCCCAACTGCTCCATCCCCAACTACTCCATCCCCATCTGCCCCCATCCCCAACTGCTCCATTCCCAACTGCCCTCATCCCCAACTGTCCCCATCCCCAACTGCTACATCCCCATCTGTGAAAAAAACCATATGTCCTCTTTTTGACTGTCGACATAGACATTGTCGAACTAATGACCTGTCGAACTAATGACCTGTCGAACTAATGACCCTTCGACCTAGAACCATGTCGACCTAGACCCATGTTGACCTAATGGTGTTGACCTAATTACTGTCGACCATCATGCGGTAGACCAAATGATCCCAACCCCACTGAATGATACCAGTAACAAGGTATAAATCCTGTATGGTAGCAGAAATCAGAGATCTTGGTTACATATATTTGTGTAAGTTATGTGTAAGCCCTCAAGCCATCGTCAAGGCTTCTCTGTGTATTAGGGGTCCCTAGAGCTATATCTAGGTGCAGGGTGCGGCACCCCCCAAAAATCAGCATAAGCCAGAAATCCCAGGTTAGCAAACCAGTGAGAAAACTATAGTGTGAATAAATATTAGTGTTAGGAATAACTCGGTGCTGGGGGAAAACAAACCGTGTCTTTCTTTACTCAAAATTTTGGTACATATTCTGCTTTAGGTTCAGTTTTGGATTCCTTTAAAATCATTAAACCCCCTTTGTGCAGTGTTACTCTAACCCCCCTTGTAAGTGATTAACCCTAACCCCCTCCCTGCAACATACACCTAACCCCCTCCCTGCAGCCTTACCCCAAGTCCCCCCACTAGTGCCTAATCTAATTCCTCTTCTATGGCCGCATGCGAGCCTACCCCGTATCCTTCCCGATCAGGAAGCTGGCTTTCTATATACTGATGCTGGCATCCTGATTTCCATCAGAACACTGGCGCTGGAACTTAAACACAGTGCAGAAAGTGTCCGATGCAAAATATTGGAATCCCAATGCCAGTGTTCTGGCGGCATTCCCGATCAGTGCCAGATGAATGACTGGCAGTCATGATTCCAAAAGTCATTACACTGATGTCAGAATCCTGCCTTCTAGAAGCCCGACAGACGGGCAGCGGCTATTCTCCCTCGTGGGTGTGCACAACCCCCATAGAGGGAGAATAAAATAGTGCCCTCAGCGTAGGGAGCGCAGCGTCGCACTAATCCCGACTGTCAGTGTGTTATACCACACCCTTCCTCATATCGGTGGCATACTGTATATTGAACATTCTGACATTCCGTGTCCCCTTCATTGCACTCCAATTCCAATCAATGAGAAAATAGCATTACACTGTATACAGTAATTATAGTGGCCCCGGGCTGTGCCACACCTGGGCCCTTATTCTGATCGGTGCGGATATTCCCGCATTCTTACGGAGCGGTCCGCACGCCACGGTGTTTTGCCGCATGCGGCCATCGTCCGTAGAAACGCCCACGTGTCCTCCGCATTCGGACGGACTGACTCTTTAAGAACAGGGCGTGTTTACGGACGACATACAAACCATGCGTGTGCTGGAGAAACACTCCGATTCTGCACGGTATTACAGAGTATTACAGAGTATGCTCGGAAATACCGCATCCGAACGGGAGCCAAGCGGTGCTACCGCCCGTAAGCGGAGTATTTACGCCAAACAACCCACTATGAAGTATCTTCTGCAATACATCACATGACCCACTTATTCAATTACCTATCCTCATAAAAAACAGCTTATTTGGAATTGGAATCAATGTGTGTGGTTTCATGAGTACATGTCTAATACACATGTGTATTGATAGTATTAAGATTCAGTCATGTCAATTGTTAGCAGTTTTTAAGTGTGGGACAAGTACAGCATATGTGGGGGATTACTAAGGTTTCCTTGAAGCAGCAATGGTTTCAATTAAAGCACTGACAAGCGGCCTATTAGTGAGTAATGAGTAAAGGAGTAGATTCTATTGGGTTCAGGTGTTAATGGTTGTAGTCATTAGGCGTACGTTCGCCTACCGCATGAACGAGTGGTGTCCGCAAAGCAATAGTACACTTGTGGACACCGCACATTTCTGGCCTTTTTGATCGCATGCATTCGGAGTGGTTTCCGAATGTACGCCCCCCAACATAAGTGTACTCCCCCGTGTCCGCCCATGTTTCCGCCCCGTTTTGCCCACTTTGAAACTACGCCCATGTGTCATTCCGCATGACGCCCATAATACGCCCCTATTTCCCGACTGATAGCGGTGAACAGTTTTGGACGGGATTTGGCCGAACTGGTACCGAGTCAAGGCGTGGCACATGCGCGTAGCGTTCTCCACGCATGCGCAGACGCCGTAAAGACGCGATCCGTAAGTATGCGGTAAAGTCCGCGTCAATCAGAATAAGGGCCCTAGTGTTGAATGAAGATTCTGCTCATACTGTAAGGTCATCATTACAGGTACTTCTGGAGAACACTCTGAGAGTCCCCCCCCCCCCAAGTAAGGAGCACAAAATACATTCTTTAACTGAAGGGATATTAACTGTCTGTCCTAGTTTCCAACCTCAAGTCCCATTCGATGGTTCCAGCTATGTAGCCAGAGGTCAGTAGAATGTACAGTACAGTATGAATACCTAGTCATAGAATAGTTTGGCTTTGTGTGGGAGCCGGCAGCACTTACTGTAAGATTCACATTCTGCAGACAGAAGTCAGTTTGCCATCTCTAACAGCTGGTTCTGCCCTGAGCATGGAGCAACCAGATGAGGCCCTGACACCTTTAAAGCTAAATAGTTTTGGACGTTCCTTCTCACTTTCTTCATCTTCCACTTAGCTAGTTACCCTGCTGCTCTATCAGAAACACCATCTGCCCGAGCTGTGACGTTCCTGACAGACACTTTCTAAACTGAACCTCATTACCAATTGTTTTAACCCATATTTTCAAATTTGTGCCCGATTCCGATCCTATCGCAGTACAAATTTGTTCCCAAAATGGGCAAAACCATATGCACTGCAGATGGGGCAGATGTAACATGTGCAGAGAGTTAGCTTTGTGTGAGTTATTTTGTTTCTGTGCAGGGTAAATACTGGCAGCTTTATTTTTTACACTGCAATTTAGATTTCAGTTTCAACACACCCCACCCAAATCTAACTCTCTCTGCACATGTTACATCTGCCCCACCTGCAGTGCACATGGTTTTGCCCATTTTGAGAACAAATTTGTACTGCGATCAGATCTGAATAAGGGCCAATATTCATATATGCATTGGCATAACTATAAATGATACCAAAAAAGGTTTATGACCCCCCCCCCTCCTCCCAGACATTAATTATAATTTATACCTACATGCTAGTTGCCAGGAGTTTCATGCTCATTGCCAGGGACTGCACAGTTCCCAGGCAACGCTGTACATGCTTTACTTCCCTGACAGAAGATGCTAGAGGTCCTGTGGGATCTTTAGCATGTGTTTCCTCCTAGGTGGCAGCCACTTTTGGAGGGACATTTTCAGCAGACTCCATGCAGATGGCTAGACTGAGGGCCTCATTCACCCATCATCCACATGATTCAGCCTTCGCTCTGAAAAGTAAGTCCATACTTATTTTTCAGATACCGGCATATCACTGAATTGGGGACGGGCGCTTATGTCATGTGAATTTAACCGCCCGCCCCGACCAAGCGTAGCCACGCCCAGCATTTTAGCTGTTCTCCAGCTCCAGCCCCCTGCTCGCACCCTTCCCCCCCCCCTCTGAGTGGGAATACTGGTGTCATACTCACCAAAGGTGATCACGCAGGGGGTTTGGCACATATTCGTGCACACTCATGCACACACCTCCACCATCGAATACAAGGCCGAATCGACCACTAAGTGCAGATTTGTACATCACAATGGAATCACAATCACGAAACACAGTGATTGTGAAGGACGCATAATATCAGAAGAGCTGTCATTTGCATTAATAATCACACTCGTTAGTGCATATGCAACTATTAACTATGCGGTACCGGCGAATGCCGGCGATGTGGGGCGGCGGATGTAAGCGTAACGACATGCGGCTCGTGTTTCATCCTTGTGTCTCACTGTTCAAGAGGAAGACAACACAGAAGCTTATTCATTGATGTGAATACAATAGTTTGGGAAGAGGCATATTGTTCTGTAGAATGTGACGGAGTCTATAATGGTATATACATAAAGTGATAAATAAAATGAAGAATAATAAAAACAATACGTTAGTCCGTAGAGCTCTATGCGGCCACAGTTAGTGCGTGGTTAGTAGTGCCGGCAGTCTAGTACCGATCTGTATAGTATAGTGCATGACAAGTCTCTTTATGGAAATGTAGCGACTGCTTTCACTGTATCCTTGGTCTGCTCTTCCACTGACAATAACGAGGGTCATTGAATGGTGAAATTGATTTTGATTTGTTAACAGCGTCTTATATAGCGCAGCATATTCCATTGCGCTTTACAATAGGAGACAGTGATACAACAAACTGGGTAATTACAGACAGTCAGTGGTATGAGGGCCCTGCTCGCAAGCTTACAATATGGGACAATTACTCTAAGCTGGGAGCTTGACTTGGCTAGAAGGGGTCAGTTTCATGCTTTTAAGGGTATTCAATCCCGATCCTCAGAAAAACCGTCCGTGTTCACGTAGAATAGATCAAATTAGCATTCTACCTATTCAATATTTTTCTTTTTCCATGGAATCGAGCGCTAATTCGCATCCGTTTCCGCAAATGCAGATTTCTTTTTTCAAAATGTCGAATCTGCAGCGATGAGTCCTAAAAGATTTGGGATTGAATAGGTCCTGGCTGGTATTATCCTGTATTGGCCAGTATTGAGTACCCCCCCCCTAAGTGACCCCCCTCATTCCATGTCCCACCTCTTCTCTAATTGACACATACATCTGGGGGACGCTCTCTAGCAGGAGTGAGTTCAGTAGGGAAATGTCACCAGCTGATTGTTAAGCAGCAAATGAGTGCAATGAACTTTTCTGAGGGAATCATAAAGGGGAATCATTCTATATTCCATGGTATGTTGCTATGGGCAACCAATAAGATCCTGTCTATTATCTTCTAGAGGATGATAAATAAATACGATGTAGATTTTGATTGGATGCCCAAAGCAACATCCCATGTGACATGGATCTCTCATCTTAGTAATTTCCCCCAGATATGTCTCACATCATGGATCTGCACTATTACCTCCTGGCAGGACAATGACACGTGGGGCACGATTCAGATTATTTAGCTCACGCATGTGACACAGAGCAGGGAAAATGTCAGCACCGAGGAAGGCTCCCTGTACATATTACAGTAGGTCACACATGGAACACAGAACAGGGAACATGTCAGTACTGAGGACCACTCCCTGTACATACAGATGTGTCCCACGTACATCTTGGTTTTACTGCACCATGTATGGCCCAATATGGCACACCTTGGACTCTGCAAAAGTCACACTTTGTGATTTTTCTAAAAATTTGCTTCTCTAATCTATTACTTTATACAAGTTCTACTGCTCCAGAATTTTTTTAGACTCTATCTACTTGCTACATTTGGAAAAATAGCTAAGCCGTGTTTTACATGTTGTGACAAATTGAGAAAAAAAGCCAAGATGTATGTGGACACATAGGTCACGCATGTAACACATAGCAGGGAACATGTCAGCACTGAGGACGTCTCCCTGGACATATTACAGTAGGTCACGCATGTAACGCAGAGCAGGCAGGGAACATGTCAGCACGGAGGACAGCTCCCTTCCAATATTACAGTAGGTCACGCATGTAAAAAAGAGCAGGGAACATGTCAGCACCATAGACATACAACTACTCTCACATGTAAGGTGGTACAGAGGGCATTTCAGCACCACGGACAGCTTATATGTACAGCTACTCTCACATGTAACGTGGTACAGAGAGCATTTCAGCACCATGGACAGCATATATGTACAGCTACTCTCACATGTAACATGGTACAGAGGGCATATCAGCACCATGGACAGCATATATGTACAGCTACTCTCACATGTAACATGGTACAGAGGGCATTTCAGCACCATGGACAGCATATATGTACAGCTACTCTCACATGTAACATGGTACAGAGAGCATTTCAGCACCATGGACAGCATATATGTACAGCTACTCTCACATGTAACATGGTACAGAGGGCATGTCAGCACCATGGACAGCATATATGTACAGCTACTCTCACATGTAACATGGTACAGAGGGCATTTCAGCACCATGGACAGCATATATGTACAGCTACTCTCACATGTAACATGGTACAGAGGGCATTGCAGCACCATGGACAGTTTATATGTACAGCTACTCTCACATGTAACGTGGTACAGAGGGCATGTCAGCACCACGGAGAGCTTATATGTACAGCTACTCTCACATGTAACTTGGCACAGAGGGCATTTCAGCACCACGGGCAGCTTCTCGTGTCTTCATTAACTCACACAAGTCACAGCCTGAGAGGAGGGCAGAGAAGACCCCCAAATTGTGGAGAAAGTGACATAACACGCAGCCTGCGTGATGACATGCGGAGGGTGGGCGGACCAGCCCATAAATGCAGCTTTAAAGCTCTGGATGTGCAGAGGCGCCCACTGTGCTGTCAGTGGCAGCAGCAGTACGTGAGGACGGAGCTCTTCTGCTGCTGACTGGGGACTCTTACAGCTGGAAGACCACCTCCCTAA
This sequence comes from Crinia signifera, assembly GCF_055691185.1. NCBI lineage: Eukaryota > Metazoa > Chordata > Amphibia > Anura > Myobatrachidae > Crinia > Crinia signifera. Next base: position 10,731,310 of record NC_139224.1, on the reverse strand, counting down.
AAGGAGGACATACCCTCCCCTCCAGGGGCAGCCATGCTGACTCCGGGGGGCGCTTGGTTTGCAC